>NC_087373.1:4128106-4465606 GCF_031761385.1 Necator americanus
CATCCGAATCCAGGTAAGAACACAAGATATTTCTCTTTCTCTCTGCATCACTGCCGTTTGCAGTGTTTCTGTTTATTTCTTTATTTATTACGCTCAATAGCTTGCGAAAGAACACTAGTAACTTAGAAAAGTGAAATATAGAAAGAACAGAAATTATATTTGAACTGTTTTTTTTTAAAGAAAAATGATTGTTGTCGAATCAACCAAGCCCTAAATTGCTGTACACTCCGATGGTACTGGAATGAAATACAGTTATAGCCGTCGTCGTCATTCTTAATGATTTTGCTTCGGATAGTAACAAATTTTCAAATCCTTTCCCCTCTACAGTATTCTATTCTAAGTTGTTGTAATTCCATTTTCAACAAGCTCTGTTCGTTTTTATTTCTCTGCTTACTCCTGGATCTCTGCACTATTTCCATTACGGATATTGGTGATCTCTGAGCATGTACACTAATCTTCACCTGTGTTTTTAGTTAATGATAAAAAAATGTGTAAAGATTCAAATTGTTTAAACATAATTTTGCTAGCTATTAAATTACAGCAGAACTGATAGGCATAGTCGGATCAGAACGACCTGAGACCTAGTGCAATTGCGTAAGCGTCTGCGCTCAAAATGGCGCGTGAACCTTACGGTTACGGTAGAGGCGGCACCCTAGCCGCCTGCAATAGGACTGCAGAGATGTGTTTATGTCCCACCTTCATCCGTTAGCTCCACTGCACCATTTCAAGCGCAACCGATTACGCAATTGCCGTGGGCTTTACATGGTTTTGACCCCACCGTATCCGTCACAATTGACCCTTTTATTTGAGAAGTATTACTATACACAGCACATAAACAAAAACACTTTATGCTTGAATAAAACGAGTCCTAGAAAGTCAAACTTTATGAGAGTTAAGTCAAGCAAGTAGAATTAATTATGAAACCATAACTCGCTTTTCTTCAAACATTCACCCTCAACATTTCATATAAGTGACGGCAGTACAAATCGCATCCTATTGAAGAAAGTCTGCAAAGAAAAGAAAACAATTTTGGGACCGCAGAAATTCCAACAAAAAAAAAGACATCTTACCGCATAAAGTCGTGTCGCTTGACTAATACTGCTCGTGTCAGTCATTTCACGAATAGAGTGCATAGCTAGTTGAGGGCAACCGACATCAACTGTTTGTAATCCAAGCCTACACGCTAGTATAGGACCAACAGTTGATCCACATGGAGAATCATTACGTACTACCATTTTCTAGATGAAATGCTTTTAATGACAACCAATACAATAAATATCTTTGTAAACTCACTTGTAACGGGACATTCGCCTCTGCGGCGATCTGTTTGAGCACTGAATGAGTGACACACGTGGTGGCGTAGCGTTGATTAACGTTCACTTTCACCACAACACCACCATGAAATGTGGGACGATGATTATCCTGCAAAGCTAACCTGAGTCCATTTGAGTTCGAATAATTCTGGCTTCGTCAGCAAAAGTGATCATTTAAGAACAAAAACCGCCGATTAATCAAGTGATCCCTATGGTACATCCACAAAGTCATTTTAAGAGTGCTATAACGAGCGAATGTCACTTATCAGAATGTTAGCAATACCCGAAATTACCATCCCTGCAGGAAGAGGAACAACGAGAAGAGTTGGGAAACCAGTCTTTGATCAGGCTACGTACGGTACCACCACAAAATCCACTGCGATTTCTTTACAGAAGTGCAAAAAACCTCCATCCTCAAATATACCTTCTTTAAAATACGGTACTTATTCATTGACAAAATGTAAACGGATGATCTCTCCTACCACCGAGATGCAACAATAAAAGTCAAGGCATTATTAAACAGTCATTCCTATGCTGACTTCGGAGCAAACAAGCAACAAGGAAAGGATTCTGCAATGAAAAAGAACAAAAGGTTCAAAAATAATGCACAAAATATCAAATGTTCGAACAAATGAGAAAAATTCTATTATGGTCAGAACGAAATACTAATTCAAAACGTTTTGTAAAAGTGTGCCTATGAGATTTTTTACAAAACATAGACAGAATATTAGGATATTTCAAGACAAGAGAAAGTCCGAACTACTAATTCAAAGTATTTTTTTAAAGTAAGAGTAGAAAACTAAATGTAAGTAAGGGACACCCACTTCGTGTTTGCTGGCATAGTTCGGGTGGGATGCATGAGCTTGATCAGCGGAGATCAGCATACTTCGAGCAATTGCTTCTTCGAACGCTAGCGGTTCTCCCCCAGCACTCAGACGTCTCAATACGTATTCTGTGAACGATGACTGGGCTCCCATGGCTGTTTGAGATCCTACCTATAACAGTTTTCCGTTGTACTATTGTTATGGATATTACGGTAAGGATCACCTACCTCTTCGTTGTCAAAACATGCCGCTATACGAATATTCACATCGTCAGCCAAGAGTCGTTCATCAGCAAGCGATGCGATCAATCCTTGAATAGCCGTGAAGGTGCCGACGAGATTGTCAAGGCGTGCGCCAGTGATGAACTCGTCATGAATGCCACCGAGTCTCTGCAATGAAGATCAAATCATTGATTTGGTCAGAGATCAATCGAATTCTTTCTACCGCTGGGTTAGCATCATAGAGATAGAGATCCATATCGACCACTTGATCTGGAGTAGTGTTGGCAGCCAGTGCGATCTGTTCCAGAAAGTTCCAATGATGTTCATTAACTATATCTCTGGGATCTGTAGGCGCGTCAGCTTGATTCTGAATATTATTCCTTTTTACGTATAAAGTTTTTTTTTTGTTTGTATTACTTTCTTTCTCATATTTGCAAAGTGAATTCAGAATCATCTCAATTTCGTAAATGAGAATTCCGCAAGAATCGTTGCCAATTTACCGTAGCCGGGTCCTTCTTCGTCGAGTTGATCCCCGCAGCAGCAAAGGACTCCAAAATTGGTCTGAGTTCGGTCTCAGTGTTGCACGTGAACGTTTCACGATCCTTTGTCAAGTGTATAGCCAAATTTGGAATGTAGAGTATAGGATGATCTATGTTAATAAGACGTCTTGCTAGTGTGTTACCCTGAAGACACCAACCATAAGTCTTTTTCAGTGTTTTCATCTATCTCATAAATGAAAACACTAAAAAACTTTCATAATAAACGTACCGCTCTCACTACAACCTCTCCTGCTACACATAGATCACGATCGAACCAAGTACGCCAAATACCACCACCATATGTGGATACACCCACCTAACAGGAAAATCGATAAATCAGAAGTTGAAGCGGTTTGGGAGCGAGTAAGACAACAACAAAACCTGATAAACGAACCTGATTAAATTTCTCCGATTGTATTTTCGACACCGGTTTCACTCGAAGGCATGGACTGTCAGTATGGCCGACAACAATAGAGAAACCGTTTCCAGGTTGATATGCGCCACCAATGGCGAAAGCAATTATGGTGCTGCGGTTTCTTAAAGGAATGGAGGAATTGTTGGTTGTTAGATAGAGAAAAAAAAAACAGTAGAACACAGGAAATAGTAGAAAAGAAAAAAGAAAGTGGAAAAGAAAAAATAAGTGCACAAATGATCATTCTATAACACGTATGATCTCTATGTGATGATACAATCAAGCGGAAGGTTAACCAGCACCTAATCAAGACCGAATCGCTCTCATACTGCGTCAAAATAGTTTTCTGACGCACACAAAGTGTTTTCTTCTTTTTTGCTTTCTTTTGTGGTGCACCATTGGTCTATGTGACTAGATAAATAAATGAATAAATAAAATAATTGAACAAGAAAGTGATTAGAAACGGCAAGATAAACAGCGCATATACAGCTTAGCTATTATTGAATCTACACTTGATTACTTACTCTGAATCAAAGGGACTATTAACAGATTAGCAGAAATAGCTGGTACACAAATCGAGCGCATCCTAACCAACTAAAGCTCATCACATCCGAGCCAACTAAACCCCAGGATAAAGTGATTCAAGGTTTGGGATACAATCTTTCTTAGAGACTTTTCTTTAGTAGTGGTAGTATTCCAAAAAATTTCGTCGAGTTCATTATCCGGCAAAACTATCCTTTCATCATATTTTTGGTTCTGTCGAAAATCATCAGGTGCCCAACAGTCATCACATATAGTCGGGTCGAAACGAGATGAATCACGAGTGTAGTTGCAATTCTTGTCTTTTCGGGTTCAGTAGAGTGGTACTAAGTTTTAGAGAGTAGGAAGTCCAATTTAAAGGTATAGGTATTGAAGTAAAAATCATGTTCTAAAAGGATTGATCTGTGCCCATCACCTCAGTATTTTATAAAGTCTTTGCCCATGTTTGACTTAAGAATGTCACATTTTTGCAGCATCTTTGCATTTGTTGAATTTTTTTCTCTGTTCTTCTCTACGTCGCTAGCCTAGCTGGAATTCTGCCTCATTATTTTCTCTTTCAAATTCGTCCCTACAATTAGTCGTTATTTTCTCCTAGTGGTGGTTATCCGTTCAAGGATAGCAAGGTTAGTGTCCACTTGAGGTTCCCCCCCCCCTCCCAGGTTCGCCCAGGGTCCCTGACGGACTCCTCCGTTCTGCGTTAAGTTGGTCACCCAAACCCTGCTATCTGTTTATCTATCAGCGTTCTGGGTTTGGTAAAAAGTAGCAGGAGAATGACCTGCCGACCCATCACACCTTACGCTGTGAAGGGCCAGCCTTGCTATAGTCGGGTCAAAACGACATGAATCAAATATGGTTACGGTGCATTTGCGTACGCGCATGAAGCGGCAGTTGCGACCGAGGTAGGGCCGTCACAAACTGCAGCGATGGGTGGTCCAGCAAGGGTTTTTCCACGCTCTACCGAAGCTCCTCGATAGAAGCTACGTACGGCATTGCTTACGGGCTTCATGTCATTTTGACTCTACTATATCTATTGTACTCTATACTACTGACCACTAACTACCCCACCTAAAAGCTGGTTGTTATCCTCGATGGTAAGATTAACAAGTGATTAAGTGATTAAGAACACACTTTGTTACAAAGTATTTTCCGCCTGGTCGAATATTCCACTGATCAGCCTCTGGAATCTCTTCAAAACCGCTTTGAAGCAGACGTTCTCGGCATTCTTGGACAGCTAAAAAAATAAACCAGTGAATTATCCTTAATCAATTTGTTAATTCAAAGAAAATACCATGAAATGGAGTGACAGCCTTGTTTAGAAACGAAAGGAACTCTTCAGCCTCCTTGCGCATCTCGGGAACGGCGGGATCTAGACGTGAAAAATTGATTTCGAAGTAGCAATAGGTTTGAGATGGAAAAAGGAAGAAAAATAAAGAAAAATGGATAATAACAAGAGGAAAACATGTCAATTCTATGAATAATTCCACAAAGACATACTCATCGGTGGAGGACCCCTTTTAAGATACAATCCATCGGTTGCTAGTTCGTCTAAAACTTTGTTCTTGACGCATAAACGTCCAAATTAAGAAAATTTCAGGAAATAAGGACTTAAAAAAGCACAAAAGAAACAACGTTTCCAAATAGGCTTACATGACATTTTCTTCGGTTTTTGTGGTTCAGAACAGAAATTATGGATAGGGGAGGAGTAAGGTGGTGGAGCAATGAGAAGTGACGATGCCAAACACTGAAAAAGTATATACACTGAAAAAGTAAAAGTACATATCTGGCGTGGGATACAATTGCTATTCAATCAGAAAACACGAAAAATAGACTACATAGATCCTAATTTATTAGTGTCAACTATCTAAGAACCTTTTCTGCAACTGCAGAATTCAATACTAAGAGTATTTTCAAGAAAATAGCGCATAGAAAGTTGGACGGAGACATGTCCGGACATTTTTATG
The DNA here is from genome assembly GCF_031761385.1 of Necator americanus. Lineage (NCBI taxonomy): Eukaryota > Metazoa > Nematoda > Chromadorea > Rhabditida > Ancylostomatidae > Necator > Necator americanus. Next base: position 4,133,917 of record NC_087373.1, read on the forward strand.
GACATCAAATTTGAAGAAGCGTTAATCGACGATCCAAAGAGCTAATTTCAGAATTTTCTCCCGAACGCGAATGCGAAAAAGAGCATAGCTTCCGGAAAATCGGCAAGTTGAAGTACAATTGGAAGTAGACTTCAACAAATAAAAAAATATTTGGAAAACTCGTTCTTATAAATTCTTTTACTTAGAGTTTAGACCCAAGAACAGTCGTGAAATTTTCCGACTATTTTCTTATCGCCTCTCAGTAGAAATTAATTTGCGAAGGGACCGCGGCACTTCATGAAGTGAGTTCAAATAACGATATTCAGCGTTTCCGTTTGATATTGTTCCTTGAATCATCTTATTTTTGCTTTGTGATGTGGAAAATCACATAGCAAGAAATTCGACGGTCAGAACTCATCTTCTTCTAATTTTTGCGAAAAATGTAATCACAATGTCTGCAAATGCAGACAAACCATTTAACACGAAACACCATACACCTTTCTAGTCTTTTTAGTCGCAGGTTACAGTAACCTTACACCGAAAAAAAAATCACAGTGGCCTAGAACAGTGCAAGAAGCCTCTAACCTGTTTTGAATTCTCGCTGGGAACAGAATCTTGCTTTGTTTTCTTACGTGATCTGGCCGCTAGCTTGCGGATAATACGGAGAAATCGACGCAATGGGACACACGTGACGGGCTTGTCGTCTTCTGTGCGCATTTTTTGTAGACTAACATGGTTCGATGCGAGAGAACTAGGTTATAAAGGCATAAAGTGGTGGCCGCCCGCAGTCTTGGCGTCCTATCCTTTGTTTCCTTTGATTTTTAATGTGGTCGTTATCTTTCCCTATCGGCGCCCGAACGGAAAGAGCAACTGGGAGCACGTCAGACCAAAAAGCAGTGAGTTATAACAACAGATAAGACATCTCGTCATGAGAAGGTCGCCAGGAGTGTGGCAGCCGATTTTAATCGAAAACAATTAACGACAACTAACCAGTCGTCGAGTGAGAGAGTTGACGACCTGCCGAGCAGCCAGCGTACGAGAGACTGAAATGACCGAGCGATTCACGGGAACTTGATTAGAATTATAGATAACTGTCTAAAGAGCCTATCAACAGATATAACCACCATACAGATATAAACATATATCCTGAGGAAAAAGTAAATGAAACCGTACAACGGTTTGTCTGCAACAATGCGTGAGTCTCGGTCAATTGGCCGCATCGCGGCTTCATTATATCAGAAACTGTGGATATAGACGTTACGAAGCATTAACACCATATTTCACGTATTTAACACCGTATTTTACTAAAATTAGCAAAAACGCTTCTTTCAGTAATAGCATTTCACTACTTTGTTCCATTAATATCAATGTCATTCTCAAAATCTCGGAGTAAAAACTAATCAGTTTTTCTGCTACCAGCGCTGTTGTTGATGAAATTCCTCACAAAAAAGAAGAGCGATTACATAGATTGAACATTCATCCACACAATGACAGTTTTTTTTACAGGGATACAAAGCTAAAAAATCATAGAGTTAAATAAAGCTTGCAAAATAAGCTAAAGTAGGCTCGAAGCTAACGAATTTGAGGTGTAATTGCGCTCGTGATGGGACCCTCACTAGTTCCGATCGCACTTGTGAGATCTTCAACGATCCCATCTCGCAACCATTGTACATCCACAAGTAATTTTGATCAGAAATCACGTCATGACGTGAAAAGTGTGGAAAAACGATGAACATAACGTCCACTAATGTCATTGAGTGTTATTATTTATTCAAATGAATGACCTCACTAAATAAGGAATGGTTCCACCAGCAATGATACAAATATACATTACACAAATTGTAGAAATGTTAAGCTTTATTGAATCGAACATTTAGCCACCGAAACTACAAACACCATCAACGTAAAAACAACTGTTAATAAACAGCCCGAACTTGCTACATTAGCATACGATAGTAACACCATTACGATACAATCAATATACATTCTATCCACGGCACTTTATTACCAAACTTGAAAGGATTTCTCATAAAAGAAATGAGTTTTTAGTAAGTGATTAGATCCTCATAGGAAGGATAGGAGAACAAATCCTCATAGGAATAGAAATCTCAGAGGATTAAGTCATTCAAGTCCGCAAATTTCTTCATCGAATGGTTTTCCGCAGTGTATACGGAAGAGCATATGGATTCGCAGCACTCTCATTACCTCCACGCAATTTTGCGGACTGTGAATAAGAAAAGAATTTAAGAAAAAATGAACGAGTTTTTTAAACAGTGAAATGACTGAAGAATTACAGAAGTTAAAATCCAAAAATTATCTCAGAATAGGTTTAAGCCGGTGTTCAACGCAGCGCCACACATATTTTGAGGTAAGAAAAGACTAGTAGGTCAAGTTACGGTAATGTTCACTGTAGGTAGACCAATGCAAAGATCATTATGAGTAATGACTAGTTACGCTATTAACACTAATGCTAATGACTAGTTGTATTGCATTAGTAACTGAAATCGATGGCACACAACGTACAGCCGCCGCCGAACGTATCTTGTCGGCCTGACGCACTACGTCCACCTTGAGGACCTGTCCCTCGATTGATGGCACCGGTAAGCTCCTCAGAGCTTTTTTCTTTGCTTTTATGGGTTTTCTCATCTTTTTTTCGAATAATAGTACAAAATTAAGATTTTAGTTGTAACAATAGCCTTTTTCAGCATCATCACGTTATGCCCAGAGAGGGGTGGGAAAGGTATCCCCAGAGACGTAACGTGTCAGCGCATCAGGGCGACATAATAAGTTCGGCGGCGACTGTATTTATAGGTGCTAAATTGTGGGCAGATAGTAACATACAACAGCTGACCAGTCCGTAATCCGTAATTGCGAACTTCGCACGGCTCTTACGTCTAATAAAACAATTTTTTTCAAACTCACAAACAAAAATTACACTCTTAAGATATCACTATATGTACATACCTATTTAGGCAAATACACGGGAACAAATGTGCACTGAAACTGGCGGTTAAACTCTCATCAGAACTGCAAACGATAGCTTATAACAAAAAATAAGCACTACAATTTTAAAACAGCGCAAATATGTTCAAATCCTGCTATACCTAGCATTCAGTTTTAATAGCTGAGAAACTACAGAATCACGGATTTTGAGCAAATAGAACTCTCAATTGTCATCTATGACGACATCAACGACCAATCACTAATTATGATGTGGGTTGTTCGACCACTTTGAATGATTTCGACAACCCCATCAAACAGTTACTGTAGTGGCTGAAGTATCCGAGTCGATATGAACCTTCTGGCAAAGGTCCAAATTCACAGACGATATATCGTTGATCTTGAACCGTTTGATCGTAGCACGTAGCGATCCAAACCCACCTGAACGGTGACGTGCAGTCATCGATCGATGCCTGAAAGTGGTCAATAGCCGAGTCAAGTATCTGAAAACAATCGTAACTCTATATTTTTCCTAGTTTTAATTGCAATTTCTATCATAAATCTAGAAAAAATCATTTTAGACTTCTTGATAAGTTCTCCATTGGAATCTCGAGAACTATACATGTTTATGACCCAGCAGAGGAAAATCCCTACTAGCGTTGCAGGCCAGAGGCAACTAAACTAATAAACTTGTGAAACAAAATATAGCATCCTTATTTATCTCTCTTTATAGAAAAATTTTGCAGCAAATAACTTTTATTTGAAATTTTAGAAACGTGCAGCAAGAAACACACCGAATTTGCTTGTCTTCATCTTTTTTTTATTTGCAATTATAGCTATGGTTTGGAAAATATTAGCGATTGAAACAAACAATTTGAGCATGAAATCAAGTTCAAAAGAGCTGGAGTGAGAACCGCAAAGGTAAAGACTGTTGTGAAAAAAGTTGTGCGAAGCTAGCAGAGGCAATTGATTGCTTTCATGATCAAGAACTTGGCCTGCTCTACCGTCTACGCAGTTACCGAGCTACTGTTGCATTTCTAGATGATTTCTTTCAGCATTTCTGCTTTCCATACCCCTTCAACAAGCTAATTCCATTTTTGCCGAAAAAATATAGCATTGTAGAATCGCATACCGGATACACTCCAACCCAATCCAAATAACTTCCACGACGTGTCCAGTATCCATTTAATAATTGGAACCGTCCCACCAACGGTACTGTAGAGTACCATGTCGGCAGATGTTCGAATAAAACATCCCAATTAATTCTTGGCATAGGGGGTACCTAAAAATTGCGAAAAATACGCTGCGAATATTTGTTTGAAAGGCGATTTCGCGTACTCTCACCTTCACGGTGAACACCGCTTGCACCGGTATATGATCACTGACCAATACTTGATCGTTAGATTTGTAACTCAGAGGAGTGATGCCGTCACCCTGGAACACCAAATCCGGAATAACTGTTACTGCATGAAATGTGGCTAGAGTTAAGTCAATGTGTTTCTGAGAAAGAATCAGAGAAGGAAAGAAGGAAGAGAGTAACATACCTTGAACAAAATACGGTCACACCACGATGGTGTGCGTTTCAGATCGTAATCGGTGCTGCCAATGTAGAACCTGAACAATTTCCATTAAGGCTTCACTTAAAAGACGTCGCGGTCTGGTCACGCCTTTACAAATGTACCATTTCGACCTCAGTGCGGAAACTTCGTGATGTAGTCGGGTCAAAATGACTTGAAGCTCGGTGCAGTTACGTAAGCGGCTGCGCTCTAAGTGGAGCGTTGGAGCGTAGCGGTTAGGGTGGAGAGTGGGATCCCTGCTTTCACAATTCACAGCTGTAGTTCGCGACTATCTCGTGTATGTGTAACTACGGCTAACATAAGATCCAAAAGAACGTTCGAAAATAATTTACAAACTTTGTCAACTTCCCAGAACCTCTTACTTTTACTTTCAAGTCTTTCAACATCATTCCCGAGAAGTCCACAATTTTCCCCGTAGACGAAACCCTCAAAGCTAAATTGCTTATTAAATACAGTACTGTGGAAGATTTTGATCCCTAGTGATGATTTCAAACTGCTCGCAGACGATTGCAAGTATACTGTAATGGTTCCGAGAATGGATAGCATCGGTTTAACACACGGAATTAAACGATTGTCTCATAGACGCACAGAGTAGATCCGTCCTAGGTGCACAAGAGAGGGATTTCGCCAAGTTTCGACTGGGCTTGCTACTTTTTCATATCTCTAAGTCCACAATTGATTTTGAGGCGAACACAAGTTAATTTAGTACAAGCAAGAAAACTGAAAAAAAACCTTTTGTACTACTGCCGAAAAATGGAAACCAAAACCTTTGTGTAGGACAAAAACGATGGAAAATAGTACCTGTAAGTAGGCGAGAATGTGATCGGTGCCTCAGTGAACCCAACAAATGCTTCCTTATCACGCATCGCTCTTTTCAACTGATCATGTGAATCTTAAATATTCGTTATTCAATAAATAAATAAATAAATGTGCCAAAAACTTCCTACCTAGAAGGGTACACCCTTTCTTAGACTTGATCACTCCTGCAGTCTCTTCTGCATCCTTTTCAACGCGGAAATTCAGGTCTCCAAGCCAGAAAATCGCTCTGTAATCAATAAACTATCACAACGTCGTTATTTTTCATCTCTTGAAATAGGAATTGCTGATTTTGAAATTCCCTTTCGGAAAGTGCAAAGAGCAAAGAAGAAGGCGACCGCATCTCATTTGTGGAATAACAAGGATTGCGAGACATGCATGACATACTTGACTTCCTCGTCGTCAGGAAAGCAGCAGACTTGATTTGAGTGAAACTGAGCGATCCGTTTGTCATATGAAACCACATCATGAATAAAATGGCTGTCAACGAAAACCATAGAAGTTCGATTCTAGAAAACGAAAATGGTTTTGGATTGATGCTAGCATTGGCAAATACATGTTCGTTCTGAAATTTCCCTCGTCTCGTAAAACACAAAAAAAAAAGAACAAAGGATAGGTTTGTTACCAAGGAAACCAGATTCTATAGCTAACTATTCCCTTTACAACATCACGTATATCCATAAAACAGTTATTAATCATTGGATTTTTTTCCTGCAGTGAATCATTATCGACTAGTTGCAGAAAAAAGGGCCATGCCATGCACATCCAACATTGTGCTGGTCGCAAACTGCTGTTTTTTTCTCATTTTTCTAAAGATAGCTCTCCTGGAAACATACTTGCAATGAAATTTTCACTCCTATAGAGCCTTTGTGTCCAGTCAAGCCACCCATCGTGTTGCGGCTAAACCGGTATTGTATCTGCCTTATCTGTAAATATTTCTTTGATAAAAGAACGGTAAAATAATTATAATAATGACACAATTGAACCGTTTCCATTACAGATATAAGCGCCGTTTTATAAGGACAAATAGAAAGTTTTCTAGTCGAAAAACAGTATTTGTAACTTTCTTTGGATGAACATTGTACTGCTCAGCATTTTCGTTAAGAAATTGAATAACCCAAAAGGATTTAAGCAGAAATAGCATCATGGAAAATTTTTCAAAGATAAAATTTCTCTTAATCGTCTTTCAGTCCGCTTGGGATTACAACTCATAAAATTTGACGTAAACCACGAAAAACAATTATGTGCAAAAAAAAGTCCCATTCCATTCTATACGGCGAAAAAAGCATTTACGTTCCACATTCATAGCACCGATAAAAAAAGCACTAACTGGAACGCACACCAGTGTGTTGACAGTGTATTTTGTTCAGGATGTGCCGATAAGACCATAGTTAAGTTTCCAACTGGATGGGATTTCTTTAGCAAATATTATTTACCTCCCTTTTTCAAAACGGAAGTTCACAAAAAAAAAATAAAAAAAAAAACGGAACCGAATCCTAGTTAAAACATTGATTTCAATTTAATGCTTACTGATGGAATCAACGTCCGTTTAACAAATATGGTCACTTGATTCGTCATCTGATACGTTTTTGCGAGTAATACTAATCCTTCACTCTTCGTATTCATCCATTCGAACATTTGACGTTGCCATGTGATCACAGTGCCGCCCACTACCGTCTCTCCGTGAGCAACTTCCTGAAAACAACAATTGAATCACCTATATCATCTCAAATTCTTATTAACACGCCAGAAGATTGTTTGCTTATGGAAAAATTTTGCAGTCGGACAGCTCCAAGACGAATGAGAAAATCTTAGGGTCAGCAAAAGTTGCGATCCAGTTCAAAAGTTCAGGTATGATCGCTGAAAAACTGCTGTATAGAACCAAGAATGACAATTTGTTTGCCCTTCATCATCCAGCATCACATTCATTTTACACCTGAATACAACTATAACCACAAAGAAAAAGAAATTGAAAAAATAGTCTACACCTTATCAGCCTATTCTCGATAGTGCGATCAAAATAGAGTCATTTTCAAGATAAATACAGATTTTTCAAGGTTTCGTAGAAGAAAACAAATAAGGGCGCACCAAAATCATCCTAACAAAAACCAACCTGCATTCCAATCACCAAAAGGCTTGGATTAGCTGCAATTGCGGGCTGCAATAACTTCTCAATATCGTCTTCATCAGCTCGTTGCATGTTCACATTGTAGGTGATTATCACAACCCGCCAATCCATCTGTAGATCGTAGGTCGTAAATCAATAGACTCCCGAAATTTCTGGTCACGTATTTCACGGCGAATGTGTTCAGAAATGCATATTTTCTCTGTTTATTTTGGAAACAGACTGCAACACATCGGAAATGTCATCTACTTTCCATAATACGGTGCTTAGAATAGTCTCTCACTTCTCCTTTCTCCTTGTTTCTTCTTTTTTTTTTCAAATGAAGCCCTTCACACCTCTGTATACAGGAAACTTGGTCGTGATCCTCACAGTCCTTAGGGTCTCACCGGCTACCAGACGAGTTTAAGATGGAACATTCTGACTCCATCCAGTTCTCTAATCATTGACTTTTTCCTGTCATAGCTAGATTCCACATTTGCAAGCTCTCAGGAACTTTTACAAGTTTAGGGCAGACGTTTGTGAACGCCACTTTTCAGCCTTTACAGTTTTATTCGTGTATTTCTATCTAGTCAATTAACCCTTAACATTCTTTTCTCAGGAGAACTTTTATTAACTATTCTCAACAGCTCGTACACTCACTTATATTGTGGAGATTTCGGTGACATCATTGCACCTTTTTTGGTTCTATAATTGTTAAAAATGTGGTCAATTGTGGATTTGAAAGAACTGAGAGAGAGACTGAAAGAAAGATTTGAAAGAGTTGTTCAAGGTGTAAGAGAAATCCTTCAATGAGAAAGTAACAGCGAAAACCGCTTACGTCTCTGTTATTTGATTTTATTTCTAAAATTGAAAAGATATTTCTCACGTTAAATCCGAAGTGAATGTACCACTTAAGAAGAAGTTAATGACATACACTTGGAAATGTTTATAAAAAAGCTTTTTTCTTTCCGTGACCAATCGAACACATTTACAATGAGATATACACAGTAATCTTCGTATATAAGCGACCATGTGACATAAAACACATCATTATGGAAATCAATTCATCCTGAAAAACATTTCATTTGAACGCATACAAGAAGCCGAACAAATCGATATGAAGAACTAATACAAGCAGTACTATCTATATACAAATAAAAATACGCGCATTTCTCCTCTTGTAAGTCAAATTCCATTTCTAATAAAGAAGAATAAAAGGAAACGCGAAATATGGAATATACAAATAATAAGGCGGGCGCATTGACGTAACACTTCTGAAAACAGCTAGAGCAAGCGAACAACATTTCAGTCATAACGAATTCACAGTCTTTCATGTGTTCATTACTACTGTTACTACTACCTAGAAAATGTTACCACGCATAAGAATAGTTTTACGACAAAGGCTTCACACAACTGCTTACAATTTACATATGACAACTTTGAAGAAGGCGCAAGCGAAATTTGAAGAGAATTCGGTGCCGTCGAGGGTTTACGAAGGACTATTTAGTGGATTTGTGTGAAAAAGCTTGGTGCTCTAGAACAAATTTCTTTCTCGCATTCTGAGCACAAAATTAGAGGAATGGAGTAATTTTAGCCTAAACTTAGGTCAAATCCTGGTTAACAGTATTTCCACAGTTTGGAAAAGAAATTTTGATCCAAAAAAATCTTAAAACCGCTAAAGTAGAGTCGAAAGGACAAGAATGACAAATTCTGGAGAAGATAGTATTTCTATGGTATGCTTCACAAATCTTCATTTTATTTCAGCCCCTAGGAGCAAGCTGGGGGAGGAGAGGGAGGTGGGGGAGGAGGAGTCCAAAACAAGAACATTCTCACTTTTCACGTCAACTACTACCTAGCCAGTCATCAAACCGACACAGCACTTCTGCATTCTTTCAATTTCAAGCACCCGCAGGTAGGCGCTCCATTAATGTCTAAACCTGGGTATATGCAAACGTTATGAAATGCAGTTAACGCCGAAAACATATACAAACTATCCATTTTCGCAGAGAAACGTGGAAAAAAACGAGACCATAAAAGTTAGTTGTCACATTTCTACTGCAAGAAAACACTAATAATAAGACTTAACTTCTTATAATCAAAAAATACGGAACAAATTAGAATATCACAATGACGTGCATGACGAGTTCTGCTGAATTTCGAACCGAATAGAGCGCGAATCTGCTTAAGAACAAAACTATGAAAAGAGATCTAGAATGATCCCATAAGCATGATTCGCACTCTATCCATTCGTCACCTTATGCCCATAAACTTTGTCCGAACCCGTACGCTTTGATGGTTTCATTGTTTTGTGCTGACACACCGGCGAACTCTCTTCCTAGCAGGACCTTTGCTGGAACTGGTCATTGTATCCTCGTCAACATCACCAGAAGCCGATAGAACTGCTTCCAACAGCTCGTTGGCCAGCTCGTAACGATCCTAAACCATCGACTTTATCTTTTATCTTATTTTATCTCTTAGCGTGAAAGCAAGCGTAAGTCATAAACATAATTTTCAAAGGGATGGGCTGTGTGACATGAAGATTTACAAAAAAATATTTGTCCCTAGACATGAGTTTGTCGAGCTATCACAAAAATTCATCGTACAGCTCATTTCCATTGTGAAACAAGACTTTTAGACCCCCAAAAAATTCCAAATAACATCTCACCCCAATTAATTCTGGGAATATGAACATTCCTAAAAATGTGAACATTAACTTGCAAACATAGCAAATTTTGTCATAAACAGTAATTTCAGGAATGGCTTGAGTAATATATCACGTAGGCGTCTAAAGCGGATTGATGAACGCCAAACACCTTATTCTTCTATTCTTGGACCCGTCACGGAAATTGCAAAACGGTGGAAAGCTCACTGAAAGAAGAGTCGCACGAAAATATACAATATTAAAAATTCATCCAATAAAGAATCCAGCTGCCAACAATGTACTACTTTTGATGTCTTCGAAATATTGATAAACGAGAAATAAAGGATGTAACAACTAAAAAAGAAATATAGCTATGTGGAATCAATATTTTATCTGTATCTCACCTTTTTCATTGCTCGCCATTCAGGTGTACGTATGATGTTCTTGTGATGAACAGTTAAATACCGAATAACAGCCTAAAAAACAACACAAATAAACGAAATACTTTAATGTATTCGTCTCTTCAAAGGGAACAACGCGGCAAAAACTTACCTGTTTCAACAAGACGGCGCTGTATGTGTCAGCAAAAACAGCAATAGATGTAATATTCTTCTGGTTAATAGTATTTGAGATGAGCCGTTCACACTGCTCCTTTAATGGCAACACTTCATACTTGTCTGCTGAAAACTAATCACTTTTAGGATCCTGTAACAAAAGTCATATCCTAGAGGAGAGAACAAAAAAATAAAAAAAAACAAGATTAAAACTGAAAAATTTTGTGATTTCTTTGTAACTTAACAAAGAACTAACCAATCGCAAGAACTTCATCCACCGAGTTCGAGTCAACGGTATCCATAGAGCCAGTATACATGAATTCTACCATAGCTCGGACCTAAAACAAAGTAAAATTCTGAAGTAAACTTCAACATCCTTTGATTTCCGGGGGATGAACCGAGAAGCACAATTTACCGATTCATATTTCGCATCTTGAATGTCAATAACTCCTTCTCTGGCTTCGATCATCGATTCGTTATTGAACATGGAGCGGAACACTGGGGAATGTTGGCCAAGTACACACCGATGAGCCTTTATTTCCTTGTTTCCTACCTATAAGTTGAAACAATAAAAGGAAAAAGAAAATACAGTGATAATTGATCTAGTTTGCAAAGAGTGGATAGAAAATCAGCAAAACGAACAAGTAATCAAGTCTGGGAATCAATTAGAAGGCAAAAAATTGGATAAGTTACGGTAGCCGTAGTAGAGTAGCGGAGAGATGAAGATGCGATGAAGATGTCAACATGTGGGAAAAATCAGTAGGTTCCCACCTTAATCACACAATCCGTGAATAACTCTGACTCCCACATCTCTCTATTGCTTTCTCGTATACTCAGCTCCACCTTTTCATCGACATCCTCCAGTGCGCATTCCTCGTCATCGGCTGGTTCCACAGAAATCTTCGACCCTGGTGTGAAATATTCTACCTGCAACAACAATCACGCCCTTAGTGATCAAACAAAGAGCAGATGGAAAATTCATAGCAAACAAGGAACAACTTAAGAGAACAAGAAACAATTTTGAAACACTTTCAAAGTGTAGCTGTTTTCTGTGGCTCATGTTAATACTTAATACCAAATAATAACAATAATTAATACTTAGTATCAAATACTAGAACTGATGTAGAAAATTTCCTACAGCAAATCAGGGAAATATAGAAAGCATAGTACCGGAAAAAAAACCAATCAAACTAATCTACACTGTAAAAAATCAATTTCTGACATACTAAAGTGTTTTCAGGAACAACAGAACAATCATTCTTACGCATCAATCTATTTATTAAGGTTGTTATGTTTTTTTTTCTTTTCAGAATAATAGAACAAATGCAATTATATCCACTAAATGCATGAGAACGTATATAGACATTCTTCCGGAAATGTGAAAGCAAAAGCTCAAGAATTACCTCACAAATCAACAAAAGTGAACCGTCAGCACGTAAAGCGCCAGTCATTTTATCACGTGATACCTGAATTCGATTGTATTTAATGCATGATTACTATAGAAAGAAAATCCACAAAATACCTGAAATTTCCCACGACCCTGTTGATTAGTAAAATCCTTTGTATCTCGGCATACACTAACCCGTTGAGAACTTACATCTAATGCGTATATTTGGAATTCCGTCATTATTGGCTCTTCACCGCGCTAAGAATGAATGGAATTTGATGAATAAGTTAAGTAACGACAAATGAATGGATAGTTCAATGAGAAAACAAGTGAGGGCACAAAATGGTACTAACCTGCAGACCAACTTGTCGAAGAAAGAACGAAACATTGTTCATATCTTCTTCTCGCTTTCCGTTTGGATAAACATGCAACTCCCAGCAAACCGTTGGTGCTTGTGGTACCCCAAATTGTCTGCTTATAAGATTCTGGCCATTCTTGAACAGTTTCATCAACTTCTCGAACTGAAACGTAGTGAATCATCAGGAAATGCAGGATCCATCAATAAACTGCTTACAAAGATATTCCTTATTTCTAGAAACTCAAAAGATATGTGAAAGTACATATTTCAAATGAAGAGCCGAAAGCGTCGTTTCTTTCTATTGACATTTAACCATTGGACAATGCAACAAGTTCTCCGTCCACAAAAACGTATGAGAAAGCAACTCCTTTGTATCACTTCATTTTTTTTTCTCAAAATCAAATAAAAAAGAACACAAACTTGATCAATTTTCCACTCCAACTTGGTAGACAGTGCTGTAACCTTCGTCGCTTGTTTCGATACCACCTCCAATTTTTTTGGTTGAGAGGCTGTAGCATCGTCAGCTGAAACAGAAAGATGAGTGTTACTGGTAATTTCAAACTTGACTGTTAGTCTTTTTGAACTGAATAAAATTAATGTACACGTAAAACTATCAACTTAAAAGCTTTTGTCGTAGTGTTCAATTTCGGATGAAGAAACATCCTTAAGCGCATGTTACTAACGAAAAAGAGCTTGTAATTCATTCAAATGGCATTCATGCTGTATCCTAAATAGAAGGCCCACATACAAGTTTGCATATTTTCCTTCCTTTATGTAAGAACTCCTTGCTGTATCGCGTATCGGGATTGCGACTGCATCCACTTGTAAATTACTTTAAAAATTTCACCCGCCCTTGGACCTGTGGTCCAATATTTTGCTGAAATATCCGGAGATTCGGTTTGTAATTTTTCGACAATGCGATAAACCGAGCTGTTTAGAAACGATCAAAGCTCTCATTCTTAGTGCCGTAGTGGATATTTAATTAAATGTCAGTCATTTCAAACTATTCGACAGCAATCACTCTTTCTTCTTTTGATAAAACCTTATAATACTTTCTGCGCGTAAAGGCTTAGATTGTCGAGTTTAAAATTCTTAAAAAAAACAGTTGGATCATTTTTATAAGAACTCCACCCTTATCTTCTCTGCCTACTTTCCTTATGAAGTGCAAAAATAGAGTCAAGATCCATTTAAAAAAATCACAAATAAGACTTTCTACGCTAGGAACTACAACTCACATCTGAGTGATGAGGCCCGAAGAGCGGATGGTGGAGGAACACTGACTGCATGCACCGGTTGTGGTGGCGAAGGCGCTATAGGGACTTGTGGAGCGCCAGGTAGGATCGGCAGCCGGGGTAGACTCATGCCCTCACTCAAACTTCGACGGATCGCCTCACGAAATTCAGATCTTGTGCTGGAACGAGGACTACTAATTTATCGGAAGAAAACTGCTTTATTCCACTACTAAAAACTATTCTCCAAAAACAATGATTAAAGCTACAACCAGAAATAGAGAGAAAAAGCTAAAAAAAAAGCTGATGTCAAATAAATAATTTTGCTGAGGGTTAACTCATTCCTAAAGAGTTGCTGCTTTATCTTTAACTCAGATCGATGTGACTGATTGGAAATTCACGATCGCTTCGAAGGAATTCCTCACATCTACCAGTAAATCAAGTAGTTTTCGGTAAGGAAGCAAATTTATGGGCAAGCGGCAATGTATGATTGATGAAGGTTAATGAATGATAAACAGTGATTGACACAAACTCAGTATTGAGTGGAGGATGACCCTCAACGAATGATATCGCGGAAACAATATGGAAAGACGTCTTCAACTTTCTAATTTCTTTTCACTTTTTTCGGCGTTCTGAGAGCAATTGAAGAAAAATGAGTAAGAATGCGCATTTCCTGAAAATTCTGTGGAGGAAACAGTAAGTAAATCATGATTGCCTATCATTAAAAAAAAGTAAGTAAATCATGATTGCCTATCAATAAAAAACGAGGAGTGTGATGACTGTGGAAAGTCGAGAGCAGCATGATTGGTTACGCAAAGACAGTAATCAAAAAGAGAAGAAATATTGACTTTTATAAATTTTACCTGAATCTGACAACGCTGCCACGATCGAGAATTGGAGTTGGCAACGAACTGTCAACTCGCCAACGTACTAGACGGGAATACGAAGTGATTTTGAGCTCGAATAGCGATCGCCTGACGGATCGCTGCTCTGAACAGGCAGACAGCGGCGAACGAGGATCGATCTGCAGAAGACGCGTACGTACAATCAGAAGAAGGGAACGAGAAACAAGCGAGAAAAAAAAAAGCGATATGAAAAACACTCGAGCACTTCACTACGGTAATTGTGGGTGGAACTGTGAAACTGCACAACACAATCATAGTCCATCGAAATGTTCTGTATGAAAGAGAAAAAGGATCATTTTCGGTCAAAATAATGTACTTATTCGAACTAAACTAAATTAACGAGGTACCCAGTAATAATAGGGTAAAACAAATATTCGTGGAGTTTAATTGTGACGTGCTGCATGTATAGATGATTTAGTGCCCCTGGATCAGCTATTCATACAAGTTATACGCCCCCCGAGCCTTCAAACCGCACTCAATTTCACTCTGAGGGAGCAATCACTTTCACTGTTCTGTTGTGTTTGAACCATAGAACGACAGTCCTTGAACTGGTACTGTAGCGTAACAGCAATCCGCGAACGATATACTAGCTTATCTCCCATAGAACACCGTGAAAGTGCGACAGCAATTCGCTCGGTTTTTCCATCGAAAAAAGTAATTGTTTTCATCCGTTTCTCACGATAACAGCAATTCATCTTTAAAAAAAGGTCTTTTACAATTATTTCAAGTTGATAGGAGACCGATATAACTTTTTTCATCGTTTATTCATCATCATCGTTCATGACTAATACTTTTTTCTTAAACAAGTACTCATACTTGAATGAAAAGAGATAAGACAAAAAAGAATTAGGGAAAGATCTTGACTAAGTGTAAACCTTGTTTCGTCAAATAATCATGCTCATAAAAAAAAGGTTAGTATCCCTCGGCACCAACCGATCCCTATCATATAACACCATTTCCGCATCGATAGCCGTTTTCGCATGGAAATATGATAGGAGAGAGAAGCTACAGATCACGGTGAGAATTTCGGTATGGTCCGTGATTTCGGTAAGATCTGTAAAATTTCGCGATGGGACCCTATCATGTTGCAAAGCGTCTTGAGAAGCCTCATAGTCCATTTGTCATGCAATCCACTATATAGTCGGATCAAAGCGACCTGATGCACAGTACAGTTGGCTGTATCAAAACCTACTGATGAGTTAGGAAAATTCAGTGATTAAGATACGTTCGCTTTTCGGAAGGGAAGTATTTCAGCTGGAAAACCACTAACACAGGGAAATGGTACTAGTGGAAGTGCAGACGAGCAAACCAATCACCCTGAATATGAATAATAACAGGGAATAGTCAGGAATAAATCCCCTGTATGCAAAATTTGTAGTGGAGATTAAAAAAACACTGTTACAGAAGTTCAACAAACATAAACTCGGAAAAGAGGACAACAATTCAAAAAAGCGGGAAATTTCGATCCTATGGCAAGCCGCTGAATAGCGTGTTTTCCTTCGTTTGTAGCTGTGTCTGTTAATTAGTTTTTAATTAAAGAAATTATGTTTAGTACAGAAATATAAACAGAATTCTATGGAACGGTTGGGATCTTCGCACAAATATTCCCCCAATCCAGCGCACGGAAATATCCCAAGCTACTAGCGATTTTAAAAATATGAAGCGGTAGAGATCATTGAACAATGTTTTTCTATTAGTTTACAATGCTAATCTACAGCAATGACGTGTGTTATCGGAAAAACCCATGTTCGTGGATTTTGAGGAGCAAAAACCTAATCGAACGGGTTCGCTTTCACATGACGAGCTTCTCATCCCGCCTAAGCTGTTACTACCTTAATTTCGATTAGATTTAATGGATTTAGACTTATGAAGAGCGGCTAGGATTGGTGTGAAATTTCACGTTATAATCTGGATACTATCAGCAACACGATCACGTTTTTGTTCCACTCGTTATCAATCAAAGTGATGTAGCGGACTGTTCTTTTGCGCGATTACGGTTCAATAACGATATCTACACGGAAAAATTAGAACCGATCGCTTAAGGGTATAACATAGAAGAGTAGGGTATTATCGGGTCATCGTATAAGATTCTCAGGTAACCGCTAAGGTAATTAACGTTGTCCCATAGGTGCTGGGAAGAATCGATTTTTGGAGAGGTCGATATTGCGTGAGTTGAAGGCGAGGATCGTGTGGATTTCGGGAACCCCTTGGGGATTTTAGGAGTAGCAAAGTAATGGAAGCACATGAAATACGCTGAAAGATAGCTGGAATTGTTCATTGAGAGGAACCCACAAGAAAAATCCCCCAAGTACTGCTGAACCTTCAGCGGATCCCTCCGGTGGCTCTTTGATCCATTACTGCACAATTCAGAGGAGATTAAAGACATCCTATTAAGGAGAAGCGAGAAAAATGACCTCACGGAGAACCCAGAACTCCAGCAAGCACGGAAAAGCAGCCGTGGACCACCCAGAAGTCGAATGTGGTCGCCACGCGACGTCGACCGCGTCGCATCGAACGGAAATCGGTGCCGAAACGTATTCGAAATCGTTTCGTTCATCCCTCTCATTTGGCGCCATTGTTGTTTCTAATTGTTGTTTATGTTGTGCACTTTTCTTCTCTTTTACGCTCTTTGGTTTTCAACAAAAAAAAGCAGTAGTTAGATTATTCTAACAACATTGCTAAGGACACGTTGGTACGGAAATTCATTAGAGCGTTCACTTTCAAATGAAGGCTTCGTCTCTGGGGTAAAATGTAGTTGGGGTGTGGGGCAGCCAATGGAAGTGTTTCTGGAAGTGAATAACTAAATCAGTCGGGGATCTAAGACCTAAGCATCATCAGCGTCTTAAATGATCTATGACTTGAAAGCTAAAGTTACCAAGAGAAAAAAAGTAAAATACAGCATCCAGAAATAAATGCGCCACTGAGTGCCCCTTTCTCTCAAATATATTTTCCCTTCGTCCGTAGATCTAAGGCATCGGCCATCTAAATGAAATATTCTATGTTCACTCTACTCTTTGCCTACATTTTGCTTCATATAGTCGGGAAATAAACACTTGTTTCCTGGAATTCAGAAGGTAATTCCAGAAAATTATATGTCGACTGTGATTAGTTTCTCAGGAAATATTCTTAATTGGTGTGAACAAGTGCTTTGGGTGGACAGTACTAAAGTTCTAGTGATAAAATGAGACAGTAGCAAGTCGGATGAAGATTCCTTAGAATTTAGGGTTCGTTTACAGAAAAGAAGGACAGACAGAGAGAAATATAGGCTATAATGTAGTTGGAGGTGGGGGGCACTCAGTGGCAGATTTATTTCTGGAAGTAAATAACTAAGTCAATCGGGGCTATAATACCCAAACATTAGTATTAGAGGATATATGGATCTAAAGTTACTAAGAAAAGAAAAGTAAGATAGAGCATAAAGAAACAAGGGCGCCACTGAATGTCTCTTCCAACATTTTTCCCAAAATTTCCTCTAACGAAAGACTAACACTGAATCCTTTTTTTCCTATATATCAGAAGAAAAAAGAAAATTATTCCGAACTTTAGTTTGTATTGATCATAGTGATAGAAGTGATAGTAAAGATGAAAATTCGATAGAGTTCCTTACTAAATTTCAAAAAGATGGAGGACTAAGGTAATACTTCAGTTAGTCCCTAAGCGTCTTCTCAATAACAAATATTAAGCGTTCCCCTTTCACGCGCATGAGTCCAAGCCATGTCTGTTATTTGCTGTCAGCGATGAACTTCTGCTAGTAAAATAACCTCAGATACTATCATATAAGCAGTGCCAAACTGCGGCTTCCTATGTTTAGGCACTTGAAGGCATCACCCCACGAATCTGAGGTGGTACGGATTTCAGGTGGAGTATTCGTATACGGGATAGTAGATTATGGAGAAGGGGGTGATTCCGTCCATTTCTTCCTAATTGCCGTAAAAAAGATGGCCCGAAAGATACGGCGCGTGCACAAGGCTGGTGCGCTCCAATCAAACTCGTTGTGGAAAATAACGCGCCGAAACGCTCGAAGCCGTATCTTCCGGGCCGTTTTTTACGGCAATTAGGAAGAAATGGACGGAATCATCCACCTTTCCACAATCTCCTATCCCGTATACGAATACTCCACCTGAAATCCGTACCACCCCAGATTCGTGGTATGCTGCCTTTAACCTTCCGTCTGATTGCCTCATTACATATTGATTACTTCCAGAGAATTCATCTGTAACTACTAGAAATTGTAACTTTTTTGTGAGTTTTCAAGCACACCACGCTTTCCTGTGTACTTTAAAGAAATCTGTAGGGTCTGAGGCCGTTTGCTCCTGAATGTGACCTCGTTTTGTATCTCGAGGAAAGGGTGCCTTGTTTTCCGCAGAGTAGGAATTCATAGGCATTTTGCCTGTGAATAAAGTTATAGATTTTAATTTTGGATTCAACTACTCCACCAACGTTAAAAAAGATGGTGAAAACTTTTAGATCGGATGAAAACGCTTTTTTACTGCAGAAAAAGATGAAGTTTCCAAGAAAATTAGATAGTTGGACAATAGTTGCTTCGCCTAATATAATAGTTGTTTATGGTTTTATAAATCATCTGATCTCCTTAGCAGGTAATCAGTAAGATAATGTTGCCTTTGATCGGAAGATTAAAGGAAACACAGTCTTTGTGATTAGAATCAACTTGTGCACAAAATCCGTTACTCTTTCCATTACTCGATTTGAATAAATCTTCCCATCACTCGAACTCTGAATACGCGTCATCGTAGCCTTAAATGAGAAAAGGACTTGTATTTTTTTCGTAGGGTCATGGACGGTATAGAACCTCCATTTGGCAATGTAGCCGTAGAACCGATGGACACTAGTGAGGTAATTTTTCTTGTTTTTTGCTTTGGTGTTGAAATGTATTCGAAAATTTTCAGATCCCAACACCAGCGCCAACTGCTGCACAACTTTTAGAAGAAAAGGTTGCTTTTAGAATTTTTTTTTTCGAAATTCTACTGAAGGCACTGATGTTCCTCGTTTAAGGCGAGAAAATGGAAGCAACTACAGTCAAAAAGATATGCGGAAAAGAGGAAATTTGGAGTCGCAGACACTCAGAAGGAAGAAATGCCTCCAGGTTTGTGATGTAACGATACGTTGCATACCTCTGAACCCGAGAAGCATAGCTAAAAATTGTTTTTCTTTACTTTTTTTCACTGTGTAGATGATCTTCATCTTTTCTCTCAGACATCCGTTATTTTGTGAATTTCCATTACTTTAGAGCATGTTCGTAAGATCATTCGTGACCACGGTGATATGACATCAAGAAAGTTCCGACATGATAAGCGAGTTTACCTCGGAGCGCTTAAGTATATGCCACATGCTGTGTTAAAGTTGTTGGAAAACATGCCTATGCCATGGGAACAGATCAGAGATGTCAAGGTTCGTTTATTTTCCTTCATTTTATCCGAATATTCTCTTTTCCTACGTTTCATCTACATTTTAGTGATTCTCTTTTTTCCAGGTGTTATACCATATTACTGGTGCAATCACATTTGTTAACGAGACTCCCCGAGTGATTGAACCGGTCTACTTAGCCCAATGGGGTACGATGTGGATTATGATGAGGAGAGAAAAGCGAGATCGTCGGCACTTTAAGGTTTGTTGCTAGGATCGTTTGAGATTTAAAAGAAAGCTAGAAGCTTCTCTTAGCGCCTCAGAATAGCTGTGAATGACGACGGCTTGTCATGCAAGGGTAACGATAATACGTAGAAGTCACGGGTTAGCAATTTACGGGTTGGCAAAGGGCTATGTATGGATTTGGATGGGCAATTAGTTCAATCTTCATCCGTAAATTGTATCGTGAAGAAAGTTTGGAATTACTAGTGGATCAGAGGCCGATAACTTGTAGAAATTGAGGAGTTCTTGTTGATTTCCATCGTAATGTCGTCTAAAATAATAAAGTAAGAGTAAATACGTTCAATGTTAGGCGACGTTTTGTTACTTGGTAGGAAATTACAGAAAATTACTTTAGAAACAAACTTTTGTTAGGAAGACTGTGAGCTACCTGACAAACATCAATAGTTTTTAATAACGTTACTTATGTTTATTACTAGTTGGCCTTTTATTTTATTTTTTTGCGCCTAACACGGAAAAGGTAGCTAATAACAATCTTTTTAGCAATACTTTTCTTTTTTAGCGAATGCGATTCCCGCCTTTCGATGACGAAGAGCCACCTCTTGACTATGCGGATAATATTCTCGATGTAGAACCTCTAGAACCTATCCAAATGGATCTAGATCCTGAGGAAGACACTACCGTGAACGAATGGTTCTATGATCACAAACCGCTAGCTGCAACTAGGTAACAAAAGTTAGTTAGTTTCTCTTCAACTGATGCAATTGCTAAGTTCTCTTCAGATTTGTTAACGGACCAACGTACAGACGATGGGCGTTTAGTATTCCAATAATGGCGACCTTGTATCGTCTCGCAAATCAACTTCTCACTGATCTTACTGACGATAATTACTACTATTTGTTCGATTTGAAGTCGTTCTTCACTGCTAAAGCACTAAATGTCGCAATCCCCGGAGGTCCAAAGTTTGAACCGTTGATTAAAGACATCAATCTGTAAGTATATTTCTTTTATCGGTTGTCGAAAGGGTTTTTTGTCTGTAGCGGCAAAAACTACTGGTTTTTCAGTGACGAGGATTGGAACGAATTCAACGACATCAATAAGGTTATTATTAGAGCACCGATCAGAACGGAATATCGTATCGCGTTCCCGTATATGTATAATAACCTAGTGAATGCACTACCTGTGCAAGTATCATGGTTAGTTTAGTCCTGCTATAGTTAATTACGGTAATTCCTTAGTGTTTTATTTTATGTAATGCGTTCTACAGGTACCATACTCCATCGGTTGTGTTCATTAAGACCGAAGATCCAGATCTTCCGGCATTCTACTTCGATCCGCTGATCAATCCTATAGCGATAAGTGGATTAGAGAAGGTAGAACTCCATTTGATTCAAGAGGCAAATACGATTAATTCGTGAATAGTGTATAGTGTTTCTGGATGTGGTCTTGTTCAAGCGACAGTCACATTTGTGGCTGATGTCTCTTGAAATATTGTCATACTTGATGATAATAAGCGCAAGTATGTTGGGTATTGTCAGAAGTTTTGGCATCTCCCTGAATGATTGCGCAAAAGCAAATCTGACGTTGTTGGCGTGATTGGTGGTTGCAGTGTTGAAGCGCCAATCTAGATTTATGACGTCACAATTTCCGGTACTTGTAATCAGTGGTAGTCGAGGAAGAGCGCTTTTTCTCATCCAGAAGGAACTGAAGAATCTTTGAAAAAATGTTTCAGACTAATTAGAATTTGCTTTTTCGCTGTTTCAGTCTGAAAAGTTCCTTCGACTGCTAACGACAAACCTATATTCCAGCGTCCATTTTGATGAAAACAGTATTTTCTCATGATTTCCAGACCGTTGAAAATCTCCCTGATGACGAAGAAATGGAAGAGTTTGAATTGCCAGAAGAAGTTGCTCCAATTTTCGAGGAGGTAGATATGATTTTCATGCCAGAACCTGTTAACATGAATGTAAATTGTTTCCCTAGGTTCCGCTGTACACGGACAATACCGGTAATGGCATTGCTTTGCTGTGGGCTCCACGTCCTTTCAATATTCGTTCCGGAAGAACGAGAAGAACAATTGACGTACCATTAGTGAAGACCTGGTACAGAGAACATTGCCCAGCGGGTAAGAGATTACCATTCTCTGTACGATTTGATATTATGAGGATCAACTGTGGTGATTGCGGCTTTAGGAATGCCTGTGAAGGTTCGCGTGTCTTATCAGAAACTTCTAAAGGTGTTCGTGTTGAATGCTTTGAAGCATCGTCCGCCGAAACCACAGAAGAGAAGGTAGGTAGCGCTCCAAAAAGCTTTTTCGAAGCAACTAAGTTTTCCTGGCTAGTTCTGGAATGACTATGTTCTCATATTAATTTTTAACATAAAACGAAAGTAAAATCAATATTAGATGACGATCTCCCTTTTAGATATCTGTTCCGATCCTTCAAGTCCACGAAATTCTTCCAGACGACGACACTCGATTGGGTGGAAGCTGGCTTGCAGGTGTTTATGTCCTTTTAACTTTATGTAATAATTCCGATATTCGCCACTTCCACTTTCAATCTAACTCGAAAGAACGCCTTATCTCATTTTTCAAAAGCTAGACTACTTGTGCCGTCTCATTTCTTTAGAATTTAAACAGCTTTATGCACGCTGTGTTTAACAAGAATTATGTTGACAATTTTAAATTTTAGGTCCTTCGACAAGGTTATAATATGTTGAATTTATTGATCCATCGTAAGAACCTTAACTATCTCCATCTGGATTACAATTTCAACTTGAAGGTGAGTCTTTTTTTTAAATTTCGTCTCCGCACTATTTTTTTCTCTTGATTTCTTTATTTTCTATTTCCCATCAATTACATATTTGCGTCTTTCCACGCATTTCTCGTAATTTCTTTATCTTTTTTCTTCCCTTTTCTCATTTCCAACCATCGCTCTTATTCTCCATAATATTGACAGAACAGAAAGTTTTCGACAGAGTATCACAACTAGTTCACTTTCAGCCTGTAAAAACGCTCACAACAAAAGAACGTAAAAAGTCTCGTTTCGGTAATGCTTTCCATTTATGCCGCGAGATTCTGAGGCTTACAAAGTTGGTTGTGGACGCTCATGTTCAGTACAGGTGAGTGATTTAATCGCTTTTGAGTTTGATGAGAAAGTGAGTAGAACTACTTTTCTTATCGTTAAGGCTCAACAACGTGGACGCATATCAACTGGCAGATGGTTTGCAGTACATCTTTGCGCACGTTGGACAGCTTACTGGAATGTACCGTTACAAGTACAAGTTAATGCGACAGGTAACGAGTTGCAGTAAAACAGCTATTCTGATTTCTATTACATTTGTTTCAAATTACATCGCTAGCGAATTTCTTGCCTGTCAAGTGGTTCCATCTCATTTTTTAGGTTCGAATGTGCAAAGATCTCAAACATATCATCTACTATCGCTTCAACACTGGAGCTGTTGGTAAGTTCTGGTTCATTAGCGATTTCCTGCTTAGAAGTTATGGTTAATATCAGTGTTTTATGGATAAACTTAACGAATTAACAAATTAACGCCTAAATGCCATTTGCTTCTCAACACAACAGAATGAAATTGAAATTTTCATTACCACGCAGTTCTAATTGGCATTTAAGTTGATATCGTAATGTGAATAAGTTTAGTTTTAGTCGAATATTAGCCTAAGAAGTGGATGTTATGATCTTTTTCTAGGAAAGGGACCAGGTTGTGGTTTCTGGGCACCTGGATGGCGTGTTTGGTTATTCTTCCTGAGAGGAATCACGCCGCTGCTTGAGAGATGGCTTGGGAACTTGCTATCCAGGCAATTCGAAGGCCGTCATTCAAAGGGAGTGGCAAAAACTGTCACTAAGCAGAGGGTCGAATCACACTTTGACTTAGAGTTGAGGTAAGTTGAGAAATCGTCTTACTTCTGCTATTCTAGGCACTTTGAGCAATTTCCTTCTTTTTTAGAGCTGCAGTAATGCACGACATTCTTGACATGATGCCAGAGGGTATCAAGCAGAACAAGGCTCGTGTCATTCTCCAACATCTCAGCGAAGCTTGGAGATGCTGGAAGGCCAACATTCCCTGGAAAGTTCCTGGATTGCCAACTCCTGTAGAGAATATGATTCTCCGATACGTGAAGGCTAAAGCAGATTGGTGGACAAATTCCGCTCACTACAATAGAGAACGTGTGCGCCGTGGTGCGACTGTCGACAAGACTGTCTGTAAGAAAAATTTGGGGCGGCTGACAAGATTGTACTTGAAGGTGAGGATATAATTCAGGACTATGGCTGATTTTTTAACTATGATTTTGCTGATTGATATTTTTGGCTCCTCAGAAATAATTGTTAGGTTCTTTCGAGGTGTAGAAGTCTCACTGGATGTCCTATTCCTTGTTTAGGCAGAGCAAGAACGACAACATAACTACCTAAAGGACGGTCCATATATTTCCGCCGAAGAAGCTGTTGCTATTTACACCACAACCGTTCACTGGCTGGAGTCCAGGAGATTCTCTCCAATCCCATTCCCTCCATTGTCATACAAACACGACACAAAACTGTTGATCCTGGTTAGTAAAGACCATTCAAGTTTATATTGCGCTTTTTTTTTGAAATCTGACGCGTTTCTGGAACATTTGATGGATTTCTTTGCCCTCCAGGCAAATTTTAGGCATAAGACAAGTTGATTGAAAAAGTTTCATTAAATTCCCGATTTACAGGCTTTGGAAAGACTGAAAGAAGCGTACAGCGTCAAGAATCGCCTTAACCAGTCTCAAAGAGAAGAGTTGGCTCTGATCGAGCAGGCCTACGATAACCCCCATGAAGCTTTGTCACGTATCAAGCGTCACATGCTTACGCAAAGGGCTTTCAAGGTGACTTCCACAGGTCCGTTCGATTATGCCGCACAAAAGAATCTGCTTTGCAGGAAGTCGGTATTGAATTCATGGATTTGTACACTCATCTGATACCTGTATACGATATTGAGCCGCTTGAGAAAGTAACAGATGCTTATTTGGATCAGTACCTATGGTACGAGGCAGATAAGAGAAGGTAAGGTTTCAGTTCGTTCTGTTTTGAGCCTAGCAGGAGAAAAGATTCTTAAATATAGCTTCTATTGGCTTTAAAACTTGTACCCCTTCTCTGAGTGATGCACCACAGCCTATAAGAAGTTTTCAAGTGGTTTAACTGAATTTTTTTTTCTACTGGATTTCTGTTAAGGCTGTTCCCATCGTGGGTGAAACCAGGTGACACTGAGCCACCTCCACTGTTGGTGTACAAGTGGTGCCAAGGAATCAACAATCTTCAAGATGTGTGGGAGACTGGAGAAGGTGAAATTTTCCTTTTTTTGACTTCACATTGTGAAGCAATATCAATCTTTAGGAGAGTGCAACGTAATGATGGAGGCAAAACTTGAAAAAGTAGCTGAAAAGATGGACTTGACACTACTGAATAGATTGTTGAGGCTAGTTTTTGCTCTCACTTATATCGCAGTAGTTCAGGAACAGTTCTATCGATATTTTTTGACTTCGATGGGTGGCTGAGGTTGTGAGGGATTCTGGAATGAAATTATCTGTTTAGATTGATTGTGGATCACAATATTGCTGACTACATGTCCTCGAAGAACAACGTTCTGATAAACTATAAGGATATGAACCACACGAACTCCTTCGGAATCATCAGAGGGCTTCAGTTTGCGTCCTTCATTGTGCAGGTGAGGAACAAAGACCACTTCCTGAGAAATTCAATGTTCCTTTGATCGGTTGTGTTTTTCTACAAGTCCTACTAGGCTCTAAACTACATCACTATTCCGGAGTGTTTTATTTAGTTCGGTTGGTATTTAACGTTATTTTGCGGCATTTCAGTACTACGGATTGGTTCTGGATCTTTTGATCCTTGGTTTGCGACGAGCATCTGAGATCGCTGGTCCACCGCAGTGTCCTAATGAGTTCTTAACTTTCCAGGTGAGTGCCTATCTTAGAAACTTCTAAAACTCTTAAGATTTTATTGTTGATTTTTATCGAATTTTTTTCCTCAAGGATATCGCCACCGAGACAGCACATCCGATTCGTCTCTACTGTAGATACATCGATCGAGTGTGGATAATGTTCAGGTATTGGATTGCAGTTTCTAACTCCCGTTGTACTTCAATATTCTGAAATTTCCAACTGATAATTTCAGGTTCACTGCGGACGAGGCACGTGATCTGATCCAGCGTTATCTCACAGAGCACCCTGATCCAAATAATGAGAATATCGTAGGCTACAACAACAAGAAATGCTGGCCTAGAGATGCTAGAATGCGTCTGATGAAGCACGACGTGAATCTAGGAAGAGCTGTGTTTTGGGACATAAAGGTAAGGGTCTGATTCCAAGGATGAGTTTAGGTTTTATCGATGGTTCCACGTATTTAGAACCGTCTACCTCGATCAGTAACAACTATCGAATGGGAGAATGCTTTTGTATCGGTGTACAGTAAGGATAATCCGAATCTGTTGTTTGATATGGCTGGATTTGAATGCCGTATTTTGCCGAAGTGCCGTACGACTGCTGAAGAGATTACGCATAGAGATGGAGTTTGGAACCTCCAGAATGAGGTTGGTTTATCCGTTGAAAGATATCCTTTCGACGGAGTCATTCCTGATGAAGTTTTTCGTTTTTTTCTTTGTATATACATTACTATAAATCTTCATTAAATGACATACTTATTTAAAGTTTGAATGATATCTTTCCTAGGGGAAACACCACCCCTGCTCAATATTAGTCGCAGTAGAAGTTGTCTTCTCTTTCTTACTGGTATGTGAAAATAATAGGGGGATTATTTTGCGTTCGCTATGCTGAATTTACTAAAGGCTCTTATGTTTTTCTTTATTTTGTTAGAGGGAGAGAGCACGAAATGTCTGGAATGAAATTACACAACTAGAAAACGAACTTAGTTTTAACTGATTTCCTTGAGCTGTAGCCAAGATTGGTATCGATCTTTATTAAACAGCGGCTAACGTTTCGGCGATATCGCCTTCGTCAGAGTCTGGAAAACTCAAAGCCATTACTGACCTATCCCCTCAAGCGCCTCATCATCCTACAGAAAGCGCCCAAACGGTAAGCAAACTCAAGCAGCAACACATAGGCTAGTACTTACCTCATTAGCTAGACTTGTTAAAAGACAGTCGAACATGGGCAATACTCAGAAAACGAACTGTTATTTTTGTAATGTTTATGGCTTGCCTTCATGTGATTGTTACGTAGAAACGGTAGTGCTGTTTTGTCATAGGTCACGAAGGAGCGTACTGCCCAATGCTTCCTGAAGGTTGACGATGAATCTATGTCGAAATTCCACAACAGAATTCGTCAAATCCTTATGTCATCTGGATCAACAACGTTCACAAAGATTGTCAACAAATGGAACACAGCGCTGATTGGTCTCATGACGTACTATCGGTAGGTAACAACTACTGTTATGGTGCTTATTACTAGCAACTTTTCTCTTTTTTCTTTGCAGAGAAGCGGTTGTAAATACCCAGGAGCTCCTAGATCTCCTAGTCAAGTGCGAGAATAAGATTCAGACACGTATTAAGATCGGTTTGAACTCTAAAATGCCGGCTAGATTCCCTCCTGTTGTGTTCTACACTCCTAAGGAAATTGGAGGATTGGGTAAGCACTTCATAGGTTCTGTGATCTTCCAGTCATCTCGTGAAATAAGTGATTAAGGTATGCTTTCCATGGGACACGTTCTTATTCCTCAAAGTGATCTTCGTTGGATGCAGCAAACTGATGCCGGTGGTATCACTCACTTCCGATCAGGAATGACACACGATGAAGATCAGCTTATTCCTAACTTGTACAGATACATTCAAGTGAGGGAGTTGTTAGCCTGTTTCTGGTGAAGATGTCATAAAATCGTACTTTTCAGCCATGGGAGGCTGAGTTCATAGACTCACAACGTGTGTGGGCTGAATATGCTCTCAAACGGCAGGAAGCGAATGCGCAAAATCGTCGTCTAACCTTAGAAGACCTCGATGACTCCTGGGATAGAGGAATTCCTCGTATTAACACCCTGTTCCAAAAAGATCGTCATACTTTGGCATATGATAAAGGATGGCGTGTTAGGACGGAATTCAAAGCTTATCAGGTAAGAATTACAAATTCTTCTACTTAAATTGGAACATCAAAGATGCACCAACATCAGAAGTTCCCCCTATTGGGAGAGAAGAAGTTGAACATTGTGGTTTGGCGGTTCTAGAGGTGTTTAAGTGACCATAAAAGACCTTGAGTAAGGTGAGGGTCTGTGAAAATGATTGATGGGATGGTTAAATATTGTAGGAGGAGTTTGTAGCAAGAAAAGATAAATATAGTTAAGTACGACATAAATGGTAAATTATCGAAGAAGTTATCTAGTGCTTTGTTGATGATGCTTATTGCGTTAGCAGGAAATAAAGGCGACGGCTACTGTAGAGGTGATGGAGAGCAACAATCTTTAAGGATTTGACACACCAAGCAGGTCGTAAATATAGCTAATTGAAGTCAGAACGGATCGAATTGTGTACCCAAGTTATGGGAATTGTATGTTAACAAACAGGGAAAGTGGCGAAAGAACAGGAATAACATGGAGCGCAACTCCGATTGCTCCCAGATAGTTTCATCAAGCTGGTGTGACATATGTATATGCTTATATAAAAGCAAAAGAAAAAAGATCACTAGCAACATACTTGCGTACTCAGGTGAATCTTACCCAATTTTCAGATTCTGAAGCAGAACCCGTTCTGGTGGACTCATCAACGGCACGATGGTAAGCTCTGGAACCTGAACAACTATCGTACTGACATGATTCAGGCACTTGGAGGAGTTGAAGGAATTCTGGAGCACACACTATTTAGAGTGCGTTGGATGTGCTTTTCTGTGGAACGTTCTAATGAAAACAAGCATGATTTAGGGAACATACTTCCCCACCTGGGAAGGTCTGTTCTGGGAGCGTGCATCCGGATTCGAAGAGTCTATGAAATTCAAGAAGTTGACTAATGCTCAGCGATCTGGTTTGAATCAAATTCCTAACCGTCGTTTCACTTTATGGTGGTCTCCTACCATTAATCGAGCTAACGTGAGAAGATTTCTTTTTTTTTTCTTAATTAGAAACAGTTTTCACGATATCTGTTTAGGTGTACGTCGGTTTCCAAGTACAGCTTGATCTTACCGGTATTTTCATGCACGGTAAAATCCCAACTTTGAAAATCTCACTGATCCAGATCTTCCGTGCTCACTTGTGGCAGAAGATCCACGAGTCAGTGGTTATGGATTTGTGTCAGGTGAGCACGTGTTTTTTTGTGGTATTGTTGTTCTTGAACTGACTCTGAGTTTATTGTAACTAGGTGTTCGATCAAGAGTTGGATGCTTTGGAGATCCAAACTGTACAGAAGGAAACTATTCACCCCAGGAAATCCTATAAGATGAATAGTTCATGTGCGGACATTCAGTTGTTTGCACAATATAAGTGGAATGTATCGCGACCATCATTAATGGCTGACAGCAAGTAGGTTTATCTGCTTGTCTCTCCTTTCATTTATTTGTTTATCTGCG
Organism: Necator americanus; assembly: GCF_031761385.1. Taxonomy (NCBI): domain Eukaryota; kingdom Metazoa; phylum Nematoda; class Chromadorea; order Rhabditida; family Ancylostomatidae; genus Necator; species Necator americanus. Next base: position 4,163,576 of record NC_087373.1, read on the forward strand.
TGCGTATGTTTTTTTTCTCAAGTCTCCACTATCTATACTGATATTTATCTGTTTTTTTCCTCTTATGTCGCTTTTCTCATATCTCGCTTTATATCCTCATTACATTCCTGCTTTGAGATTTCCTTCACTTGGTTTTTCTTTCTAATCTCCTATTTCCTTTTACTTTTAATATGTAATTTACTCTCAGTTACTTTTTCACAGTTCACTTTTTCTTTCTTTTTTTCTACTTTAAGATACACACCGTTGCTTTAAAAATCTTAAATCGTCTGTCTCTTGATTTAGGGTCTTTGTATACAAGCTCCTTTAAATCTTGTTTAGTTCTTTATCTCTTATTTATGTGGCAATTCCAAATGAAGCCACTAATCTTTTCTGTTCAAGAGATGTGATGGACAGCACGACAACGCAGAAGTACTGGATTGATGTCCAACTTCGATGGGGAGATTATGATTCGCACGACATTGAACGATACGCTAGGTTTGTTTTGAAAGTCGCATTCAAACATATTCTCCATTCTCTCAATGTTGTTGAATTTTGCCGAAATCCTCTGTCAAGTGGCACTATTGTAATCTGTATTTTAGAGCAAAATTCTTGGATTACACTACGGACAACATGTCTATTTATCCATCACCAACCGGTCTTCTGATTGCAATGGACCTCGCTTATAATCTTTACAGGTATAAATCCATTTAGTAAAATTGTTACTTGCTATTTATTTAAATTAAATTGTCGTTAAGTACATTGTGAACATGCTTTCAGCGCTTATGGTAACTGGTTCCCCGGAATGAAGCCGCTAATCCGGCAGGCCATGGCGAAAATCATCAAGGCTAACCCCGCCTTCTATGTACTTCGAGAACGTATCCGTAAGGGATTGCAACTGTACAGTTCCGAACCAACAGAACCATATCTGACCAGTCAAAACTATGGAGAACTGTTCTCCAATCAAATTATCTGGTAAGTTAAACGGTTTGGTGAATAGCGCAACAAGAGGAACATCAATTTTCCATTTGAATTTATTTTAGGTTCGTGGATGACACTAACGTGTACCGTGTGACAATCCATAAAACATTCGAGGGTAACTTGACCACGAAACCTATTAACGGTGCGATCTTCATCTTCAATCCCAGGACTGGACAACTGTTCCTTAAGATTATTCATACATCTGTGTGGGCTGGACAGAAACGTCTCAGTCAGGTACGGTTTATTTGTTTTTGGGATGTTTAGCGTATAATGGTCAGGAATAGAGTGGTCTTCCGTTCAATAAAGTGACATATTTCACTGGTAAGGTTTTAGTTGGCTAAATGGAAGACCGCCGAAGAAGTGGCTGCTCTCATTCGATCCCTACCCGTTGAAGAACAGCCAAGGCAGATTATCGTAACCAGAAAGGCTATGCTTGATCCCTTGGAGGTAACTTGACGTACTTTTTTGTGCGTTTCGAACTCAAGTTTTGATCGATATTCTGTTAAGGTCCATCTTCTCGATTTCCCTAACATTGTCATTAAAGGATCCGAATTGATGTTGCCGTTCCAGGCCATCATGAAGGTGAGCTGACCAGTTTTAAGATCGTTTGATCTTTGGTCGAGCATCTGCATCAGAAAAAAAGCTTATTTACCTATTCGTAAAGAAGCTGTAGATGTCTCGTATAAAAAGTTGTTCATAGAACAGATCGGTGCTTTGATTGATACGGGCACAGTTCTACTATATGAGCGTACAAAAAATATTTTTTTTAGCTGGGACGGTTATTAATCGGTTGTGCGAATTGTAGTGTCAAAGTATTCATTTAGGTGGAGAAATTCGGAGACTTGATCTTGAAAGCCACAGAGCCACAAATGGTGTTATTCAATTTGTATGACGATTGGTTAAAGGTAGTTTTTGTTTTAGAAATTAGATTCTTACAAGGTTCCATTGCTTGACTCGAGAGAAAAACAATTGCTACCTTTTTTATGAATTCGATCTCTCTGGATGATTTCCAAGCTAAGCGATGTTACCATTTTGAAAGGAATATGATTTCAGACAATATCAAGTTACACTGCATTCTCTCGAGTCATCCTGATAATGCGTGGTATGCATATTAATCCGGATAAGACAAAGGTAAGCTCATTTTCGGTTTTATTTCTACTTTATTTAGTTTTTTTTTAAGTTTCTTGATAAATGATAGTGATCTCTGCTTTAATCAACGAGATTCCTTGTATTCCAGGTGATCTTGAAACCAGACAAAACAACGATAACAGAACCGCATCATATTTGGCCTTCATTGATCGATGAGGAGTGGATAAAGGTAGATCATATTTAGCAGAATTGAGATAAATATATTTAGCATTAAGATAAACATATTTATGGCAAATACGTTGCTCATTCTAATGTCACTTCTTCTGGAACTTACTCAGAGCTGTAGCAGGACATTTGAAACGAATAAATTAGCTGCTTTCACTCCATTGTTTTATAATAGCTATTTTCCACTTATTCGGACTTTCTCAACACTGTATAACTGAAAAGGTTTGTATTTAGGTTGAATTAGCTCTGAAAGACATGATTCTGGCTGACTATGGTAAAAAGAACAACGTAAACGTCGCTTCTCTTACTCAATCTGAAGTGAGAGACATCATCCTCGGTATGGAGATCAGTGCACCAAGTCAACAACGTCAGCAAATTGCTGACATCGAGAAGCAAACTAAAGAGCAAAGCCAAGTGAGTTTAGAAAGGTTTTTTTTTTAGGTAATGAAAAGTAGGAACGAGGCTAATCTTGTTCTAGGTGACTGCCACGACAACTCGTACGGTGAATAAACATGGTGATGAGATCATCACAGCGACTACCTCCAATTATGAAGCGGCCACATTCGCGAGTAGGACAGAATGGAGAATTAGGGCAATTTCGGCAACTAATCTGCATTTGAGGTATGCTGTTAATTTCCTTTGAAAAAAAAAATGAATCGAATAAAAATCCGTGTAAAGAATAACAGATAGAATAGATAAATATAGAATAAAAATGTGTTGTACGTCCTCTACTAGTGTTTTGGAGTAAGGTTGGCGTGGGTTAGGATTTTGATGGAAAGGGTCAGTCTGATGTCTTATTTAGGATTCTCTATGTTTCAGAACACAGCACATCTATGTGAGCTCTGATGATGTGAAAGATACCGGATTCACCTACATCCTTCCTAAGAATGTTCTTAAAAAGTTTATCACCATTTCGGATTTGCGAACGCAGGTATTTTTTCTTTGTATACTAATCTCCGTAGTTGATTTTAATGTTACTCGTGGTTGTAGATTGGAGGATTTCTGTACGGAATATCGCCTTCCGATAATCCTCAAGTGAAAGAAATCCGCTGCGTAGTGCTTGTGCCGCAAACGGGAAATCATCAGCAAGTTCAGTTCCCGACTCATCTGCCGCAACATGAATTGTTGAAGGACTTGGAGCCGTTAGGATGGTAATAACTATTTTTTTATCTACCACATAACAAGGTGGCTTCAGATTGTAATCCTGAATTTCTGGCTAGAAAAACGAGTTCCTTCTCGTGAACAATAACTCCTCTGTTTCGATTTTAAATGTATATTGTTCATGGGATGGATCAATTCTAGCTTTTGCTGTTCCATTTCTGTTACAAAATAATCTTCTACAAATATAGAATACGTTTTAATCGATCTACCACGTGTTACTTTAGGATGCACACACAACCAAACGAGTTGCCACAACTTTCACCACAGGATGTAACAGCTCACGCAAAAATTCTTTCCGAAAATGCTAGTTGGGATGGAGAGAAGACTGTGATCATTACATGCAGGTATGTGCTACTACAAATCCTGAGTATTTCACAGGAGTTTGATTGAGATTGACTTCTTTGCCATGTTCTTTTGAGATTAGAACACTAGTGATTTAGTTTCACTCCTGGATCTGTATCCTTGACAGCGTATAAACTGACTCCATCAGGATACGAGTGGGGAAGGTCGAATACTGATCGCGGAAACAATCCCAAGGTATGATTCATCGCTAAAAAGAATAGAAATTTTGAAAAGTTTTTGTTCTAGGGAAGAGGAAGTCAGAGATATTTAGTTTTGGCTTAAAGCTTCTGATTTTTGTGACCTCAGAGTCTCAGTTTCAGTTAGAAATTCTTGTGTTTTAGGGGTATATGCCAACACATTACGAAAAGGTTCAAATGTTGCTGTCCGACAGATTCCTTGGATACTTCATGGTTCCTAGTGCTGGTGTATGGAATTACAACTTCCAAGGTGAGCGATTTTCCTTTCAACCTATCCATCTCTGCTTTTCTTCACCGTTTTATTGTTTTGGTTTGGATTCTGTTCTCTTTTATCAATCTCCGAACACGTTCCACTACGAGTATCAGTATTTTAGGTCAGCGATGGTCGCAGTCGATGAAGTATGACGTATGCTTGGCAAATCCTAAGGAATATTACCATGAGGATCATCGACCGGTGCATTTCCACAACTTTAAGGTGTGTCTTTTCTATTTCCACAGTATATTCTCCCAGTTCTACGAGGTTTCTTTAAATATTTATCAACTGGTTGTTTGCTAAAGTTTTGGAACAAAATTTAAATGCGTAAATTAAAGTTATGTATATATGATTTTGTAGTTGATCTGAATGCTCCAAGCTTTCGTACTAAAATGTTATGTTTGCAGGCATTTGACGATCCACTAGGCATTGCTATGGCTGATAGAGAAGACAGTTTCAACTAAATTACTGGAAACTGCGCGGATTATGAAGGAAAATCGGCTTTTGTTGGCTTTTACGCTGTTGTTTGTTTGTTTTCTCTATGATGTCATTTGTTTCGTGTGCAAATTGTTTGTTTTCGTAATGATCTTAACAAAACACTACGTGTTCACTATTCTGGCGCTGGATAGCGAACTTTTTCGGGTGTAACTACTCCGCAACACCACAAACATCCTACACACATACGTTGTTGATCACGTTGATACTCCTGTTTAAATCCTCTGTTCATTTCATTTCCATTTTCTTCGAATTACTGTTGTCCTACCATGTTAAAGTTGTGTTCTTTTGACATTCTCATGTATATTGTAAGGGTAATGCTGAGGTTAAGGGAATTCCTTTTTTTTAAATTCCGATTTTAGAACCGTGCAGTATCCTTGGTGAATTGTTGTCGATTCTGTGGTGATTGCGCCAGTTAGATAGTTATTTAGTATTGTATTTTGAATCAGAAGAGTAAAAAGTTCATGTGATCTGATAAGGTTCAGATTGAATGGAAGGTTGTCACCTAACAGTTACTAGTAAGCATAAAAATTGATTTTGTTAGCCTAACTTCATTCTCTTTTTGAAAGTGGAACTTGGTGGAGCCAAATTACCAGCAGAACTCTTACGCCGAATACAGTTATTGTTTTTGGTAGCTGTGGACTGGTCTTCTGTGAGGGTAGCCGTATTATTGTTCTCTAGGAGGCATAGAGACGTAACTGGATGAACTCTGACCCACCTGATGTATTTTCTACCTTCTACCGTTACGGGTTAGGAAGACTCATTGGGACTGTTTACGCTTCGGGTCATAATTTCGGCCAGATCTGGATTGCGGTCCTATGCGAGTGATTCAATTATTTCCAAACGAAACCTATCAAAATTCTAAGAAGAGCGGCAGAGCATGAAATCAATTTCTATTGGAAATTAGGCTGATCCTTAGAAAGCTCGAAACTGTATTCTCTTTCTATAGAAATCTAAATAAAACAGTGGGGAACGGACATCTGAGCCTCCTCGGTCTTTCATCTCGACGGTTCATCTTCTTGATCTCCGCATCGTAGACACGTCTTATTAACATACATATTGATTGCCAGATATTACGATTTTTCAGATCACTAGGTGATTTAGTTACAATCAGGTGATGGTATTTTACGGGTGATTAGGATGCGAGGAACGTAAAATGGCGACGAATGGTAGCGGGAAGCCGAAGATGAAGGTACATATTGCCATAGTTAGTCGTTAAAACGTTGTTTAAATGTCTTGATGAGCTGAAAAGAATAACAAAACTGATTAAACAGTGAATGACTATGTAGAGCAATATGAGTAAGCGATTAAAACTGACTCGCGCCATTGTTTTTCCTTGTAGTTCATGAAAAGAATAATGATTGACTTGGAGGCTAAGAATTCCTGATTGATTAGTTAATGAAGGTCTACTTTCGGTTGTAGATCTCTGTTATCTCTTTCTAATTCTATTTAAATGAAATTATTTGTGATTTACATATTTATTTTGAGGTGTCCTTCATCATTCGTGATGAAAATGAGCATCGACATCGAGCTGCCGTATCAGCGCTACAGTACGATGCATCAACGGGTCGTCTCTTCTCAGCAGGGAATGACACTATAATTCGACTATGGAAGGTTCCTTTCGCTGGCACAAAGGTTAGGATATAACAGTATGATTTTTTCAGATAGAGAATTTTTTATTTTGGTTGTAAGTAATGATTATGTTACTGCAATTGCGCTTACTTGAGTGAGATTGCTTTTACATAATAAATAATGTGATAGGACCAGTATTTCGTGCTTCAGCCACATCGTAGCAGTATGTGTTGCTAGAAGATTCCATTTTTGGAAAGCAGTGGAACGCTTTTGCCTCTTTTTGATTTTGAACCATCGTCTACCTGTTATTGTGGATTTTTGAGATGTTTGCTAACGACTTTCACTCAGCTGTGAATATTTATTTGCTTTTCTGCTGGTAATTTTGTTAAACCAGTCATTAAGAACTGAAAATGTGTAGTAAAAAGAATTTGCCTTTTAAACCTGTTCTAGTAAATTAATGCGAATTAGGAAGCTTGGCCGTCGGCCAGAAACGGAACCACTCATCATTCTGGCGCTCTTCCTCCTCAGCATGCTATATTCATCCAAGCTATGGAACATCATACAGACTGGATTAATGACATGATTTTGTGCTGCAATGGACGATTTTGTTAGTTCTTAATGTGTTGTTCTATTGTAGGATAAATGATAGTCACTTTCGATCTTCGGTTGTGTTTTCAGTACTGTCAGCCTCGAATGACACCACAGTAAAGGTGTGGAACGCCACAAAGCACTTTTGTATGTCGACGTTGAGGACGCATAAGGTATCGTTTTTGATTATTTCAAGGTTTTTATACGTTTCATTTCTTTTCCGATATTCAGGATTATGTGAGTTGCTTGGCTTATGCAAAAGAACATGAACGGGCCGCAAGCGCTGGATACGATCAATCTGTGTATCTTTGGGACATAGCGACGTTGACAAAACTTACGACAACCAACAATACAGTGACCAGTGAGTTTTGAAGGGGACCAGGCCACTCTGCTAGTCTATACCCTCCTTAAAGTTTATTTTACACATCCGTTCTTTCATTTACTCGTTTAAAAATTCGTTCAGTCCTTTGTATTCATTTATTAGTTTACTCTCAATAGTTATTTATTCCACAGTCACAGCTTTAAAGAGCACTTCTCTCATTATTTATTTATTTTACCCTCTCTTTTCTTTTCTTTTAGCGAACATTTCAGTTATCTCATAACCACATTTTATTTTCCTTATGAACAAAACCAAAATTATCGTTGTTTCAAAGTACTTAGTCGTCGTTGTCTCGTACATTACCTTCATTCATTCCACTCATTCATTAGTTTCATTCATTCACTCATTCATTCATCCATTCATTCATTCCATTTATTCCCTCCTTCATTCATTCATTCGTTCACTCGTATCGTGTTCAGCTTCGTCACTTATGGGCTGTAAGAACAGCATCTATGCGTTGGCTATGAATGATGCAGGAACAGTGATAGTATCAGGAAGCACAGAGAAGGTGAGAAGACAACGAAATCATGTTCTCATTGTCATTTCATACGTCCAGTCCAGTTCACATTCCTACAGTTTTGTTTCGCTGAGTTTGAAAAATATTCTGCTGTTTAAGTCCCAAGTTCGACCTTCTCTGAATCTCGGCATCGTAGAGCATTCTGCTGTTTGACTGTTACTTCCAAAATTTTCAAATATGTCAGAAATATGTAGAGCTGAAGAACTGAGAATATGTAGCACTCAAGGGAATGGAGAGGGGTGCGGAGAGGAAAGGAGAAGGAGAGGAGGGTGAGGAAAAAGAGTGGGAAGGAAAGGGAAACATGAGAATAGAGAGGGGAGAGATCGAAGAAGGTGTTGGGATAGTAAAGAACTGGTTGTTCCTGAAGTGTTTATTACCACGTTTGCTCTAAACTTTGATGCAGGTGCTTCGAATATGGGATCCTAGGACGTGCCAGAAAATCATGAAACTCCGAGGTCATACAGAAAACATTCGAGCGATCGTGATCAGTCCTGATGGAACGAAGGTATTGTGATAGTGGTTGGATTCCGTAGTTGCGGACGTACTGCTGTTTGCAGTGTTTGTCAGCAAGTGCTGATGCAACGGTACGTTTGTGGGATTTGGGACAACAGCGATGCATTGCTACTTGTTTGGCCCATCAAGAAGGTGTCTGGACACTACAGGTAATTTTTAGTTTTTTCTTCCAACTTAAAGTTTTGTCTGCTGCTTACTCTATTCGATACTATGTTACTTCTTGGATGATTTCAACAATTTTATAGACGGACAGTTCATTCTCGTTTATGTACAGTGCTGGAAGGGACAGACGGGTGTTTCGAACACCCATTTGTGATTTCGCTCAAAGTCAACTGCTATTTGAGGAAGATGCCTTTGTGAAACGAGTAAATCCCGTTGAATACCATCTATTATTTGGATTGTGTCAGATTCATTTATTTTAGCTTCTTCTGGACGATCATGACCATCCCACTGCTATTTGGTCAGCAACGTGGAATTCAACTATAAAGAGGTATGGTCGATAATCAACAGTACATTCCGGTTTTGTTGATCTACTGGCGTTCTGATAGTTTGTTTTCGTTCAGATGGCCTCTACCGTCGAATACTCAGCTTTCGATTGGTGATGGTCAGGTGGAAGATGACTTTGGGCACCTCGCTATCAACGCACTGCATCGCGCACCTGATTTAATTACTCCTGGTAGGTTAGTTACAGTATAGGACATCGTCACTCCGTCACATTGATTAACTGACATCGATAAATAGCTGCATGAACTTCTTACGATATTTTAAAACTTCTCCAGCAAATATTAATTGGCTATAGAGGGAATGAGGGAAAAATCAGGAGAAATTTATGCTTTTCTTCGTGACCATGTATATTTGAAAAGAACATTGATAGAAAGATTGTTCTCATCTAGTGTACTTGCTTATTTTACAGCCTAAGTTCTGAAAATCGTAGAAATTCGTCATTTGGATAGGATTTTGAGTTCTTCTCAACCCACCGATGTGAGAGTGCTCTGGTAGGTGAACCTCGCAAACTAAATGTTAATATTGTGGTTTTTTTTCATGTCCACAGAGTGAAATTAGACTATTAGCATCAAAATAATAAATAAAAATAGTAATAAAATAACGTTGTTCTGGTAGGATTTGCCCTGGCAGTTGTGCTATGGCAGCACACTGTCAAAAGTATATAATGTGGTGAATTGGATAAATTCAACTGATAAATTCAGTGAAATGGTAACAGGTTAGCATAGATTATATATCATGTCGACCTTGTATTGTGTAATTTAAGGTCTTAAATAGAGAAACGAATAATTTTTATTGAACAGGTAGTAAAATTTCTGTTTTAAGGAGCAACATCAGTAAAACATGCCGGTATTCTCAATGATAAACGTCACGTGATCACCAAAGATTCGGATGATTGTATAGGACTGTATGATGTGTTAGCAGGGAGAAAGGTAAGCGTTTCCCCCTACCGCAGCCTATGTAGAGGCTGTAGCAATCATGTACTTCGTCCGCATCAATGGTGCAGTGGCAACGCAGTGGTTTCGCGCGCGAATGGTCAAGAGATCGAAACCCGAGTAGCGTTAATTCATCCAGTTCGCACAATTCGTGTTGTGACGAACTTCAGCGAGTAACGCGATATTGAAGCAGACCGTCAGTGTGCAGCTGTAGGGCAGTGCTGCCTGCAGTACATACTGAGGTCTTACAGTACTGTTTTGAGTCTGTATTGTATTAGAATGTATTTCTGTAAAATGTAATTTCTTAATTAAAAATTAAAATAGTAAATAGTAAAGTAATAATAAATATTAGTATTAAAATGGAAACCGTGGGAAATTTTTCTTGGATATTGATGCGGGAACCTGTGGGAAATTTCTTCCTTGTTGATTGAATTTCGAGGTAATGCAGTTTTAGTTGCGCTTCGTTAAAAAAAGGACAAATTAAAAAGCTTGCAAAAAACGTCAGGGTTTGCATCCGTTATGTTTTAAGAAGGATTTCGTTTTAGGTAGCAGATTTCGGAAAAAGATCATTCGAGGATGTTGTGCTGGAGCATAACAGGAAAGTATTTGTACCGAGCTGGTTCTCTGTCGATTACAAAAGTGGAGTGAGTCTTTCATTATGATTTGGAGCATTTTTTAAATTTTTTCCTTTTTACTTCGATTTTCAAATCCTTTTTTTAAATTTAATCTTTTGGAATTTTGAGCGTGTTTATTTTTGAACCAGTCAGCACTCAGCTATAAGAATTGTAAGAAAATCATGCGCAGTATATGCACACCAAGTGCAGCAGCTAAGCTCTATAAAGAAAATAAAGCAACTATATGTCATTTTTTGTCTTCTAGAGGGCTTTGTAGTATGAAATGCAAAACTAAAGGAGATTATAAATGCAGAAAATGCCAAAGAAAACTAAAGAAAACTAAGAAGGGGATCAGAGGTGAACTCGCCTATCTGGGACCGCAGTATCGATGCTAGTGCGACTGATAACGTAAATGAATTGTTGCATAAAAGAGTGATACATAAATTTACTTGATTATATCTTTGTGGTGTTAAATCTACTCATTTCATTACTTATACAATGGATGCTTATAAGAAAAATGCGTTTATTTGTTATGCAGTAAGCATTTGCAAAGTTTGATACCTCAAACGTTGAAAAGTGTGAAACTAAAGTTTTAACGTTGTTCACTAGGAATTTCTCTCTTATGGCGTAAAACATAGATCTCCAGATGCTTCAAATTACTCTCGAGGAAGGCGACGTGTTTTCTGCATGGCTGTCAGCAAAAGACGCTGGTGTAGATGATTCGGATAACAAGAGTAAGTTCCAGAATTTCCATTTGTTTGTGATTTTCTACGCAACGCCTTTTCAGTAAACTACGGTGGAATGATGCTGCGATCACTGTTTGAACATTATCAGCACTGTGATATGGGAGCTGAAGGATCAGAAACAGCTTTGGCGACGGCTGGATATATTTCTATACCTGGTCATACGCCGATTATTCTCTCGTAAGAGCTGGAACGATAAATTAATTAGCTAATACTAGTGTAGTTATTTTTTTTAGAGAAGTTAACGGCAGAACTGTGCTACGCCTCTTAGTACGCGATGCGGCGAATGAGGCTGAATCAGCATGTTTAGCTAAGGATCTACCAGAATGGGTAAGTATCCGATGAAAGGACAATCTCAATCTATTGATTTATTGTTGAATATGTTTTCATTTTAAGATCACCGCAGTTGTGGAGCGCAGCATGCTGCCGAAATTCACCAAAATGCCGTTTTATCTGTTACCCCATGCCAGTCTCAATGTAAAAACGCCGAAAAAGTAAGTTTTTGTGTGTTAAAATGACGTACGTTACGTACATCGTCTGTCCTTTGCACATTTTACGCACCAGCGAACGTCCTTAACGCGATTTCCTACTGTAGAGATCGTCTGTCAGCAACTGAAATGCTACAAGTTCGTAAAGTTATGGAACATGTATACGAAAAAATTCTGAACAGTACGGAGACGACTGTCGGCGAAACTCCAATGCCTGTCCAAATCCCCACGAATATAGAACAAAAAATGGAATTATACTGTAATGATCAGGTAAAGGTTACGGGTTGATGCACTCGGAATACGGATGATCAACTGTGTTTCAGAAGCTCGATCCAGACATGGATCTACGATCAGTGAAACATTTTGTATGGAAACAAGGCGGTGATCTACTTCTGTACTATAAACCATTAAAATAGTTGCGATCGTAGCTATCGTTTTTTGATTTGTCAGTTTTTAGAAAATTCTTTTAGAAAGAAAAAATGCTTCGAATTCTGCAATTTCGGATTATGTGTACACTGATTTTTACATTGCCGATCATGTTTTTCTTTTTAATTTTCAAATCTGGTTATTCATTTTTGCCCTGCACCGGCTCGCACTCTATGCTCAAGAGAGGATTGAGACGTGAGAGTATGTAGTTGAGAGCGTAGCTCATAACCACACTCTTACGATTTTTGGTGCTTCCGGAAATTTCTGGTGATCGTGGTGCAAAGTTTCTCGTAAACTATCAGAAATAAATAGAGATAAGCTTGCGCATGTTTAATCTATCAATTTCTTCGTGTTGATGTACGATTTTTCGCAAACGACCTCGTTTTTTCATGCTCGCACGTGGTTAAAAGCAGCTTTAACTTATTTTTCTTCTTCCCGTGTCTTCTGAGAACAATAAAGAAGATGTTAAAGACTCTTGAATATTGAATTCTCTGTTTGAATTTTCATTAATTTCTTCAAAGGAATATTAAAAGGAATGGATTTAGAATGAATATGTTGATTTAGGTTCAGTTTCCACCCTTTGGTTCTTCCTTGCATCCAATCATCGTGGATGTTTCCATATTTCATCTACGACTTTTTGTTTCTTGTACTACCAGTGCTTCTTATTGTGGAAAAATGAGTGCGTAGCCAGTATTGGGTCCAATTCATGTCTACCTCATTCGAAATGAAACAGTTCCTCATCATCTGAAAAGTGTCAACTGATTGGTGATGTCATTTTTTAAAAGAAATATGCGTCGAACGCAATGTGTGTAATGTGATCTACATATATTGTCATGAACATTCTATTATTTATTGGTTTTCCAGAGATTTTTTTCTGCTTTTTTAGAATTGATAAACAGTAATATGAGATAGAAATTTCTATCATATGTGAGATGTGTGAGGTTCATGTTGCCTCTGTGATATTTCTGATGATTCTTTGAAAGAAATATTCTTGCTGTAGGCATGTTGCATGAAGTCTGCAATTGCACAATTAGATATTGTAGACGTAATTTGACAGCGCAGAATGCGTTCAGCATCTTCGAACGATCTGGGAGTGCCACCAGAGCAAGATCAGGAAGTTATGTGGAACAGTGAGCGGTTTTTGGTAAGCGGTTGTGGTTTTCTTTTCTACACAAAAATTTGGAAACTTCTAAGTTTACTTTTAAACGTTTTCTATGGGCAAGAAACTTTGAACTGCTAACTTTTCGATGATTTTGGTTTTTCAATATTTGTATTAATTTAAATGTACGTGGACCACAGCAACAACTTTAAAGTCATTCATCCGCCAAGAAATAAATTCGACGGAGGTCAGAAAGGGTCATAGGCATGATCTTCAATTGGATCCAGACATAGATTGAATGCGGATGGTGGTGTCTTCTACACTGGCGATCTCTACGCCGCCGCGCTACTTAGTTTGTCACCACTGTCTGTTATTGTTAGGGCGCACTGTTATTTGCATTTTATTTTATTTTATTTCATTTTTTTAAAATAAGGTTACGTTCTGAAATTTGGAAAAAAAACGAATTAGGCAAAAGAGCGGTTGTTCCTTCTATTTTTGATCTATTTATTGGGAATTTCGGAGAGGCTTCAATGGATATAATTAATGAACACCAACTTTTTTCTCGTGGCAAATCCATAACTTCAGAAAGAACTGGTAGAATTTCTTGCCAGAGTAGTGGATTGAGTTGTCGTTGTTCACTGCTGCATTTCACATTCCCATTATATCTTTCAATGTGTTCTAGGAGTTACGAAGAGAATTTCTTTCTGATCGAACGGAGTTCAAAGCATTGGAAATTCTAAAACGCATGATAGCGATCGACGCTAATCAAGTGGATGAGTATGTTTGTCTCTGTTGTTGCCAACCTTTCTCCCTTTATATGTCTTAAAACCACTTTTGCTCCAGAAATGCATGGCTGGAGTGTAAGGATGTGATCTCAATGCTATTAAATGCTATCCCAGTGGCTACACTTCTGGAAACTCAACAGGTGAGGCCTTTTACGAGAATTGGTCTTCTGTCACTCTGTCATCGTTGTAGACTTTTTTAAATTGCGTTCCTCAATTCTTGTGATATTTGTTCTTCGCTTTACACGACTTTTTTCAATGAGCTTGGAATGATTTGCTTTTTTCATCTTTTTTCTTTTAAATTTAACTTTTAAATGTTTGTATAATAAATAAGTAGATAAGTAGGGAAGTGTAACTAACGAAGTAATTGGAAAGATGGTAAAAACAAATATAAATATTACATATATCTACCTATTGCTTACCATACTACATCTACTCCATTTTCTTTATCGTTATTAGTTTTTCTTGATTTTTTTTTGAAATTTTTTTTATTTGATTCTCTACACAACCCTGTTTGGTAAATGTGAAGCATACTATTAACTGTCTTAACTTTTCGGTCAATCCGGTAAATTTTTTCTGTGAAAAGAAACGGTTTTTCCTTACATCGAAAAGTAGAAATAAGCATTCTGAAGTTTTCCAATTGTTCGAAAAAAGGTCCACAAAGAAAATTAGCCAAATAAAATGCTCAGATGCCATCAATGCTGAGCAAAAATCAATTCTCTTACTAACGGTAAAATTTGAATAATTCTTTAAATACTTTGTCACATCTAAGTTCTTCAGATTATGTTACTAACTGCATTGGAAACTTGTCCACCACATGTTGTTACTGCGCTAGCATCCCATCTGACAACTCATCATCAAGTTGCTACACCGTTGCTGAACGGAGTCGCACAGGCTGTGTCAGTGGCTTTTGCTAGAAGAATTAATGATCCGGAAACGTATGAACAGGTGAGAAGGTGTATTTCGATGAACATTGTCTTTTTTCTTTTGCTTTGTTTTGGTTTTTTTTTTTCTGCAAGACATCTTTATAAAGATGTATAGGAAGTTTTACCCTTTGTACATTCCGTATTTCCTTTGTACGTGTCTAACAGTAGCTTGGTCAATTTTTTATTCTTTTTTTGAGAAAAAATAGGATTTTCATGCTGAGATTTTAGAAATTTGCTGCTTTGAGCTGGTTCGCAGTTTCTGCTTAGAAACATATTTTTGTATAAAGTGTAATTGAATGGTTCTTAATGTATATTGAATAGTGTTCAACTCAATGGTTTATAGTTGGCGAAGTTACTTGCACCGGTGGCAAGCAACCCACAACTTTTACAAGAACTCGAACATCAACTGTCGACCACCAAAAGCTCAGAACACCGATTCAAGGTTTACCAGGTAACCGCAAGTCTTCTATTATTACAGTGATAATTTGAGATTCATCTGAAATCCAAATTTGATCTACTGTAGGTGCTCCTTTGTGCAATCCAACGAAATTTGTACACCCCTGCATTGGCTCCACTGCTGAGGAGGCTGGTGGACGAATTGTCCTCCGACGACGTGCTGGTGAGGTTGGCGGCAATGGACGCGTTATCCGATGCAGCTATAGCGTCACCAGCTAGTGCAGCTGTTGTTAACGAGTCAGGAGCGCCGCAAAAGGTATTACGGCAATGTTGAAAATTTTATAGTAGAATTGAAAAGGTGAACTGAGCAGGTCAGGAAGATTGGAAGCCTCCTTTTCGAGTTAAAAATGGATGGAAATCTGCGAGAGCTCGTTGCAGTCTTCATTATTCCATGATCTCTTTTAGTCTGTCCCTCCGTTGCGTACTTAAAATCCGCTGCAAGTCATGCACTGTAGCCGTGAACTACTATCCGCGAAGGTAGTAATTTGATGGTAGTAGATGACTTCTTAGTGGCGCACGAACCTAGTAAAAGGCTTTCATGACGTTCCCAAGATGGAAGAATGTTCCTTACCAAGCACGCGGGCCCCGATTACCTTTTCAAATGCTAATAAGAAATAATTTTTGTGTTTGTGTTCACATGAAAGATCTACGATCTATTTCAGATCTACGAGTTGTTACAGAGCAGCAAAGAAGCACCAGATGGAGGCTTCATTTATCCTTGTAAGTCTTGTTATTCTCTGAAATATGAATCAGAGCATTTATTTTATTATTTTTGCTTTTGTTCGATTAAATTGTTAACGAAATTTACTCCGTTCGTATGCTGCTAGAGTAGTAGCGCCACTGAGCTAGAAAGAAGTTGACATTGGCGTTGCTATTCTCGCATTTGTATTTTACATTTTTTACATTGTACAGTATTTTAATCATTTGATTCATTTACCAATGGGTGCGGCTAAAACCACTCTCTTTCTTTTCGGTTCTCACAATTGAGATTAGAAATTTAAATGATTGGAAATGTATAAGTATTAGTTCTTTCAGTACTATTTTCTCTCAATATTTTTTCTTGCAGCATGCGTGAAATTCTTTGGAACATTGAGTCGGGTGTATCCAGATATCATCAATGTATTTCCTTCATTTGTACCAGCTGTTTTTGATATGGTATACAGTTCTAACGGTTGTTTATTATTAGTGATTATTATATTGTATTCCAGGTTACGCATTTCGACCTTGTTGAGGCATCACAAAGAGCGCTTGCGTTTGATACTTTTGCGCAAGTCGCCTATAAAGCAGAAGCGAAACAAAACCTGCAAACTTTGTTAGGTTAGTCCAACCGCTAAGCTGAGTGTTTACATTTTACGTTGTCATTGTTTACGTTATTTACGTTATACATATTGTTTGCACCGATCGTTGACTGGCCAATATTATTTAGGTGTTGAAGGCGTTAGGAGAGCGTTGCAAGCTCTAGCGGCCTCCATATCCAGTGGACCAATAGAGTTACGTGTCCGTCACCTCGACGCAATGGCGACTCTTTTCGAGCATGGTACTGATCCGCTAGTGATTCACTTGACTTGATTGGAACCGTCTGATTACTCCATTCTAGGAGAGGACCAATTGTTGTCGCAATGGTTCAGCCATATGGGCTCACCGATGCCAACAGTACTGATGAGCCTGGTACAAAAACCGTTCCCGGACTTGAGAATGGCATCATTACGCACATTTGCGTCATTACTTTCGCATCCGTTTGGTATTCAAACTTTCCTTGCCGCATCAGGGTAAGTTTTTCTTTTTTTCATTTTTTTTAGAGTCTTTTCTTACTTTCTTCTTTCTTCTGCAGTACTTCTGCAATTTGCTAGTTTTGAGCCAGCATTTTTCTATTCCTAATAGTCTTAGTATTAATAGGTCATAACTCTAGCAATATGAGAGGCCGCTTTCGGTAAGATATTCGAAATCACTTGAAGTAACAACAACTTCCGGTTTTTAGCTTGCTTGCTTAACACTTTTAAGGGTTACTTTTTGGCATAATCTTTTTTTTTCAAAGTTTTAAGTTAGTTGGTTTTAAGTTTTTAAGTAAGATTTTCAATAGTTTTATTCAAGAATTCTTGTCGTTACTTTCTAATCTTGTGCTTTGTATCTTGATTGGAAGAAAAGAACTATACGCATATCATTTCTGTCTAGCCCGATACTTTAGGTTTGTTCCTCTTCTTTTCTGTCTGTGGCAAAACATCGCAATTTTTGATATTGTATAACCAACAGTTTAATAATATGCTGAAAAGTGAAATGAATTCTGTTTCTACAGTTTCTCTTCCTCTATCAGCGCCTTTAAAATATTGTTCCCGATTACCTTAATTTGCGTCTAGATTTAAGAAGAATTTCTGTTGGCATGCTCTTTTCCTGTTCTTTGTTCTGCGGAAAAAAATATGTGTGCTACTACTGGAAATCCATTGAAATTTCTAAACCTCTTGAATGTTTTCAGCTTCTTGGACTGGTTGCTGAATCCATCGACTGAACACGAATGGGAAGCCGGTCGACTAAAAGCTGACATCATCCGGGCGCTAATAGCAAGCAATTCCCCGTTAATTGATGCTCCACTAAAATTGAGGATGCAGGCATATTTTGTGGCGCCGAAGCGAGATCCAGAAGTCGAGATGATGTTGTGATAGTTTGATCGTGCCGTTCGCTTTTGCATAAGATTGTGTTATTTGAAACTCCCAAGTGTATATCCCGATGAAACATCCAGATTGTCGATTTACTAAGCGCTAATTGATTACCTCAATTGTAGCCTACTGTAAACATATTCATAAAATTGTGTTCGGGTTCATAATAATAATAAATATCGTTTAATTCACTCGAGTTATGTTCCCTCAACGGTGTAACCCTGGCGATTTCCTGCGATTTCTTGCCCGTACAAACATAAGTGAGTGTCTGACTCAGTGGCGCTCTTATTTTTCGATGCTTCAACTTGCCTTATTCTCTTAGTAGTTTAAGTTTGTATATCGTAGACCCTCTAAGATCTAATGTCTAAGTAAATAATTAAATCAATCGGGATCTAATGCTTAGATGTTAAGATCCCGATTGATTTAATTATTTACTTCGAGAAACAAGGGCGCTACTGAGCCCCTCCTCCCTACTACATTTTATTCTAAAAGTTTCTGAATATATAGCTAACTATCCTCTTTTTACGATCCTATACCATTAGTTGGATATGTACAGTCGCGGCTACTTATGTTTGACCGACTGACCGTAACGCACCCACCGCAACTCGCGAACCTGCTCCACTTAAAGGCATCACCCGACGAATCTGAGATGGTACGGATTTCAGGTGGAGTATTCGTATACGGGATCGTAGATTATGGAAAGGGGGAGTGGAGGTGATTCCTTTCTTTTCTTTCTAATTTCCGTAAAAAAACGGCCCGGAAGATACGGCTTCGAGCGTTCCGGCGCGCCATTTTCTACAAGGAGTTCGATTGGAGCGCGCCACCCTTGTGCACGCGCCGCATCTTCCGGGCCGTTTTTTACGGCAATTAGGAAGAAATGGATGGAATCACCCCTCCTCTCCTTAATCTACGATCCCGTATACGAAAACTCCACCTGAAATCCGTTGCACCTCAAATTCGTGGGGTGATGTCTTTAAGGACCTACAGTAATCTTCGTGGAAATCAGAAGATTTTCACGTGAATTGCAGCTAATCGACTGACTATTCGTTGATGTGACTCAGTGGTAACGCTGCTCTTCTATCTTTCCTCATCATGGCGTCAATATCATCATCATCTGAAAACTTTGAACCAGATGAAGAGGTACTGTTCTTTTATTGATTCTTAGATTAATAACTTAAAGGAAGCATATCACGAAGTTGGCGATGTTTTGATCTCGTCACGAACACATAAGGGTAGGAGTGCGGTTTAAAGAGAAGGGGTGTAGTTGCCGACTATGATCAATCGCGACCACGCCTAATTCCCTCTATTAGTCTAAGAAAAGGCGTTTGATCGCGTGTTCTCACAATCCCAGCTGTTACAGTATAGAATGCGGGCAACTCCATGGTCGTCCAACGTCCGCAGTGCCACCGATATAACTAAAATGAGCAGCAGAAGCTTCCCAAAGCTGCGCAATCGCAGACACATGGCGGATTACCGTCGTTTTAGTGCTCGTAATAAGTTGTCTCGTTGGGGAAAGCGGTCCAACCAGGGCTATTTCACACGTTCTTTCTCTGTATTGCTAAAAAATTGAGTATGATCACGCTCTAACTTGTGTAACTACATCCTTACCTGTATTTATTCGTGATGGGACCTCAACATAGTCATTTTCATACTTTCGTAATCATGTAGTGACTTTAATGGCGAACTGATAGTGATACTTAATTACTGACTAGCTTCATTCAGTTAGTACGAGATGCAGCCTTATGCCTACGAAGTTTCTCTGGATCTCGAGAGGTGATTCCATACAGCAAGTTTTGTGAAAGATTCAAAAAGACAGCTGGTTATTCAATCAAGGTGAGGCTCGTGTTCCTGAAGAGTAATCTAGTCCAAAATCTGAGGCTTTTGAATTTTAGTGTAGTCACATAATCACACAGCAGTTTCCCGTTGTTCGCGATGAGATCCCCTGGCATCAGTTGGATATAACCGCATCTCAGAGACTTCTCACACTCTAATGCATTACCAAACATCAAGATTTCTTTGCTCGACATTGTAGATGCTCCTAACTGCACAATTGATCAGGAACTTTGGTTTTTAGAACCAGATGAAACTGAACTTGATGTAGTGGTTACATGAGACAAAACCATAAGCTACTCGGCTCCTGCTAATATACTTCATCTCTGTAGGTGATCTAAACCCGACTATAAGTCTTTTTTCGTGCCAGGTTTTATTTCTGTTTGTTTTCTAATTTGAATGTAATATATACTTAGTAGGAAAAAACGGTAAGCTTATTTTAATTTGTACTATTACGCTCAGCTATATTTGGATCAAAGCGGCATGCATCACGGTGCAGTTGCGTAAGCGGCGCGGTGGGTTGGAACTGAGGTAAGACCATCGCGAACTGCAGCAGTGAGCGGTGGTTGCAAGGGTCCTCACTAGATTCTAACCGCTACGTTCCACCGCACCGCAACCACTTACGCAACTGCACCGTGCTCATGTCGTTTTGAGCCGACTATACCTATCGCAAATTTTGAGGAGGTTGCGTGAATTTTTGTTCATTCCTTGTCAAATTCAAGACTGTCTAATTGCGTACAGTCAGGTCAGAACGACGTGAGTAACAGTAATTGCGTAGGCGGTTGCGGTAGAATTGGGAGCATCGCTACTTCAGTCAGACTGTAAATATGAGTAGGAGTCTCACTATCGCACTACCTCTTCGGCAACCGTTTATTCAAATGCGCCAAGGTTCAGTTCGTTTTGACTTGACCGTAAGTCCGCTTCGGTGTTTAGAGCGATGCTCAATAGATTACCGCTTTCATTACAGGAATACTTGCAAAAATGTGACTATACTTTCGCTGATGTTATGATAAAAGTCTCATGCACAACACGTACGAAGTGCGAGTACGATGTGGATCAGAAAATGATCACGTTGATACCAGAAAAAGTGAGCAAATTAGTACTGTGATGCAAATAATGTGCATACGACTTTCTTCCTTTCCTTTTTTAAAGGCTCTATGGGAGGGAAATCCGCTGATTTCTTCCGCACCAACTACTCATGGAGGTTTTTCTGGAACCCAACCGATACCAGTATTCATCGGATTACCTTTTTTGAATCCGTACGCTCCTCTCTTCGTCCCACGCTATCAACCATTTATGTTCACAGCAGGTGTGGAATGTAATTAGCTGTATCTTAGAGAATCTATTATGTTCTTTTTTGTCTAGTCATTGGCGATGTATAATTAATCAATGACTCTGGGCTTAAGATATCAATAATCGTTTATTTTTCAGTCCCTTTGAACAACAGACATCCATTTATGGCAGGTGATGTTCCGTATTATTCCCAGGTATGTTTATTCACAATATCCCTCTTTTACTCTTCTACTAACTTCATGCTCTATTGCTTTCTCATCAGTTTTGTTCTCTTTTTTTGTGCTTGTGTTTCAGGAGCACTGTTATCTTTATTTTTAAGCCAATATTTTTGAATCAGTGTTCTAAATCACGATTGTAGGATGAAGAACGTAAATTAACATACAAAAATGACTCAGAGAGTAAGCACTATCCTATAGACTTCACTGCTTCTTTGCAAAAAAATTTTCAGTCGTGATAACACCGTCGTGCTGCCTCTCAATAAGCAGGTCCCACAAAATGCTCAAGATTTCGATTTTCGTAACCAAAATGAGCTTATAATTTACAGCTAAAACAATATAACAGTTATTTTGTTCGTACAGGTTAAATGAGGAAAACTAAAGAAGGAAAAGGAGAGAGGAAAAGCTCTATGCGTATAAAAAGAGGAGAGAAAAGAACGGAATCAGCAAAGTCTTCCAACACTGAAAGATAAGCTTCTCGTGATTTCCTTACTTCTAAACTAGCCTCTTTGATCAAAAGGAAACTCTTCTGTTTTTTTTTCTCAGATGAAGAATCCTATTCTAGTTATGGGCCTTGTAAGAAATGCGTTGTAGGAATTCAAAAAGTGAAGCAGGTAAAGTTTCTCGAAGGATTTTAGTACTGGGTTGCGCTTGGACAGACTTTATTTGATATGTAACATAATCGTTCCACGACCATTCCACTGTTTGCGCTATATTTTCCTCGATGCTTTAATCATTCTGCTCTACTAACGCTTGAGAAAAGTGGTCGCTGATTATTTCAGCCTGTTAGTGCTTTTCCGCTGATGACAACCAGTCTAACAGCGAATCCAAATGATAACCATACGAGCGGCCAACTTCATAACAACGAGATTGGACAGAATGCGAGGAAATTCTCTGCTAACTATGTCTTTATCTGCTCACAACTTTCTTATTTGATTAGGTTACTGGATTTTCCTATTGATTTTGTCTCGTGTATCTGAAAAGGTTGTTTAATTGGAAGGCATTTTAGTTTGTTACAAGCATGGAATCGAACAGTGTAACAGAAAACGCATCTTTATCATCAGCGGCTGTTCCATGGAGCACTTGCGATAGTTTTGGTTTGAATTCTGCGCTTGTGTCGGAGCAAGATACGGTACGTGGCCAATTATTTAGTTCATAGTTGCGATAGGGAGGAGCCTGGCCCTCCTCAAGTGAAGGGGTCTAGCTCATGGGGTCCAGCTCAAGTGATTGCCAACTTTCCAAAAGCGAATGGGTCCTTTCGTCAACCGTCCAAAAGTGAAAGAGGTCAGAACACCATCTCCGACTATCGCATCTATGACTCAGTTTAATTCCTTTCAAAATTTGTCTTCTCAGGAACAAGAGCTGGCTTCCATTGAGGAATGCGAACAAGTGACAGATGGTTCAGAGCAGGTAGCAGGGAGACGCGAGGGGGATGTTAGTTCTTGGATTTTTGAGTAGTTTTGGTTTTTCCGTGGTATTTTTCAAATGACTTTTTTCTTCTCTTTTACTGAAAACAGTATAAGGAGACAGATAGTGAAGATCGATAGTTTGGCAAGTTCTGGAAACGGACAACAGAAACATTATAAGTTTTACATGACTCTAAATTTTAGCTGTACATGATCAGCATGATCTAATCCGATCGATACGACTAAGTCGATCGTTGTTTATTCTTGTTTAGACTGGTTGGCTGGCGTGTTTGAGTATTTCGAATAGGTGCCTAGCATCATACTGGCTATTTTTCAACTTTCTAAACTTTTATTCTGAGCACCGTTCCAATTATTAATTAATTTACTGATTAGTTATATTGATATACTACTCTATAGAGTATTTTCTACTTTTATTTGGACTGTTTTCTAAATACAGCATCCGTATTCGTTACCGCTTAGGAGCAGGTTTGTGCTGCAGTGCAACTTCAGTTATCAGTTATCGATTTGCTTGATCTGTAGACCGAGATTAGAATTGATCTCTACTAACAAATAACGTTCCATTTTCAAAAAGACAGCATATCGGCCTGTACCAAAATGGTAACTTAGCAGACTACCTCGTTTCACATTTCGGAGGGAAGTGTTTTTGAAGGACCATAGCTGCCTACCCCATAGATCAAGACAGGCAAAGGTCTTGATGTGGGGCTATGTCGTTTATGAACGCAATGCACTTATTCTTTCCGTTCACTTTTGTAGTTGTAGGCTTTTTGTAATTATCTAAAACGTTATCCAAAACTATTGTTTTGCCTGCTATGATCTTGGACAGAGGGGACACGATCTTAATTGCAACCTCTTCTTCGTAGTTTTCATGACTTGTCTTACGGTGAGCCTCGAAAACGCGGAGCTTTTCGATTTCGCGACCCCATCTAGATGCTCCTTTGCCCGAACACGCATCAGCTTACCAATTTTTACTAAGTAATCGTCATCACTTGAACTGTATACAATACTACAAACCACTACCGACACTATGCAATCGTTCTTTCTCCTATATAAGCAAGCCTCACCTCGGAGTTCTGCCAAATCGCTCGTACGCAACATTACGTACAGCTATCGTCTGAAGATTACTGGTGGTATAGTTAGGTCAAAACGACATGAAGCACGGACCGTTATGCAAGAGACTGCGCTCGGAAGCGGTGCGGTCGAGACAGCGGTTGGAATCGAGGTGGGACCATGGCGAACTGCAGAGGTGAGTGGCGGCAGTGAGGGTCCTCACGCGATCCTAACCGCTACGCTCCACCGCTCCGCTTCGAGCGCAGCCGCTTGCGCAAAGCTTGCTCCGTGCTTCATGTCGTATTGACCCGACTATATTTCTGCAACCCTCATTTCATTTTCTAGACCTGCTTGACGTACACAGCTCTGTACCACTCTGCTCATTTGGTCGGAGACGTAAGATAGACGTAAGACAGACTTTCTGGGCCGTCCACGAAGTTCGAGCTCCAAGGAGGGGGTCATTATTGCCGCCGAGTGCAGTTTCCAGCCGAGTACTCATTCGATATTGCTACCTCACTTCGCTCACTTCACTTGCGTCAGGTTGTGGACGGTTTTGATCATGACAAACTAGTTATTCAGCATGACAAGAATCAAAGTCAGTCAAATATGAGCACAGCCTCAAACTCAGATTTTTTTCTTTGACTTCACACCAAAAATATGCCACTGATGTTCACGCGAAACGGATCTGTTTATACTGCTCCAATTGGCGCTCAAAGTAACAATAATAGTAATAAATAAATCCAAAATGCGTAGTAATAAATTCAAAATACTCTGTCCATGTGCGTTTGATTCGTAAAATGAACATGATAAATTAACAACTTAGAAAACGAAACGATCGGCTCAGAGAGCACACGATATCATCAAAGGTCTAGTAAAAAGAAACAAGGATGTTCTCGACCGATCCTATCTCTTCATCTATATCATTTTTCGTCCGATGACGCATTCTTCAAAAACCTCGTCCCTTCCTAAGGTGAAAGAAACAAAATCAGCATCATTAAACATCCTATCGAAGGTGTAACCCTTCATTTTTTCAATACTTGAAAGGTTGAAATCAGCTGCAATCCATTAAGCGACTACTTTAATCAACACAAACGTTTGTTATCTCTTTGATGGAAAAATTGCAAGCGTCCCTTATCTCTCTGGTGCAAAGAAAATTGCGAATGTGTTGAGTTTTCGAAGAAATCTTGGGCAGTCGTTTTTGCGTAAGGAATATTAGTTAGGCAAGCGTTGCTTCCAAACTGTTTATTGGCTTCCATTCTTTCTGAAAACAAAGTAGCGATTGAATTAAGACAACTTATATTTTATGTTGAGTAATACTTGATTATAGATCTAGTTCAGTGAAAAAAGAGTGAATTGGCACCTGTTTGGATACTATGTTTCTCTGGATGCATTGCCTTAAGGGTTCAGTCAAAATTAGCTTTTTTTTTGAAGCAATTTCGAGCAAAAGCACTCACTTCTGTGTCGCTTTTCGCCGTTTTTTTTTTGAACGTGTATTTATTATTGGTTCATTGCAGATGGATGAATTACATTATGACGATGCGAAACACGGTGGAGCGTACGACGTACCTACGATCAATGCAGTGGATTTGACAGATTTGAGTGTTTCTGACGAACCAACACACATTACGAATGTTGAACATTTCAGCGTAAGTGTTTTTGTGAATTTTATTTGCATTCCATGATTGCTTCGCATTTCAATTATGATTTTGAATGTTTACGTTATTTCTGTTTGTTTTGAAGGATTCGCAAAGCACCGACTTGTCCGTTTAGCCCATATAAATCTACCGTGAACGAAAAATCTGGGATCTGGCTCAACTAATTGTGCACATCTCATTAATTTATTACCTCTTTCCCTTTTTTTCTCTTTTGTGCATTTTGTTTCATGAATTATTTAGGTTTTATCTTATACATGTCTTATCTCATAAGATATTGTTGAAAGACCTGTAAGAATCCCTTTTCTGTGTTGACACAAGGGAAGTGCAAGGTTTTCTATTTTAAATGGGGTCGATTTTTTGCTGAAAGCGGCAATTTTCACATGTAAATAGTACCTAGGTGTAGAATCTCTATTTCCTGGTCACAACGAAACAACTCGTCAGGTACTCCTCATAACGTTCATAATTTTGGTGATATGTTGTTATGTTATTGATGTTGTTGAGGATGTTAGTAGCACTTCTTATCGAAAAAAAATCTCCGTCCCCGTGTCTAATATTTCAAGAACGCGTATTCTCAGATGTTTGTCTGTTTGGTGTCTTTTCATGTAGATTTCTTCTGAAAAGAATCAATTTGAAACGTAGAACTATTCGGTAGGTTTATAAATTGTAGTAGTGCGGATCTATTTATTATTCTAATTAATTCTCCTTTCTTTATGAATTAGCTACAGATGACTCTGCCAATCACGGTGGGCCCTATTTCATGCTTTTAGGTAGAAGGAAGTGACGACTCATACTATTACGACGCTGAAGAAGAGTTTACGCTCGAGAATCGCGCGGTCCCTATTGGAGACCAACAAATCCAAACGCCAGGACAATTCGGAATGCACAACCCTGCCGAGGACAATCGTTCTGAAACAGGCTCAAGCACTGTAGATGAGCAGTCCTCGGATAATTGGTCCGAGTTTTCGTCTAGGATTAGAAGTGCAAGTTGCAGTGACTTGTTTGATGGCGAAAGAGTGAAACAAAGGGAACCACGAAGAGATTCCATGCCAGAACTGCCGATTTTGCGCAGCATGGACTTTTGTGTAGTGGAGCCACAAGGTCCGATAACTAGCGAAGATGTTGAAGACAAGGAAGCGAAGCGCAGGCGACGTATGCTTCATGTGTTCTGGTTACTAAAAGCCAATGCATGTCTTGACATTTTGCAAGATGGTTGCCTTCGAGAAAAACCATATTCAAATCAAAAAGAAGCAAGAATAGAAAAACGAAGGTTTCAAAGTGAGTGTTTTATCTCCACCAATAAATTCATTGGGCTTTTTTCATTACTTCATTTGAAACTTCTCCTACCTGCAACAATTTCCGGTAGGTATAGTTACCCAAGAACTCGATACGCATCTGCACAGCCCACGTACTTTCTTTGATTTCTTCTCTTCTTTCTTTTCTCTTTTGCTTGACGTTGATTCCATTTCGGTGGCAAAAATTAGGAATTGTGTAGCCATTCATTCATATTAGTCAATTTTCTTAGTGACAGCTATGTATACTCGGATCAAACGGCATGAATGTAGGTACATTTGCGTTAGCGGCTGCGCACGATGCGGACCAGTGAAGCTAAAGGTTGTGATCGAGGTGGACTGCAGGATGAGTCGTGCTAGCAACGGTCTCACCGGATCGTAACAGCCACGTGCCATGACACCGTTTCGAGTTTCAGCAGCTTGCACAATTGCACCTTGTGTCATG
Source organism: Necator americanus (assembly GCF_031761385.1). Taxonomy (NCBI): domain Eukaryota; kingdom Metazoa; phylum Nematoda; class Chromadorea; order Rhabditida; family Ancylostomatidae; genus Necator; species Necator americanus. The sequence goes on from NC_087373.1 coordinate 4,190,686, forward strand.
TCGTTTTGACCCGGATATAATTCGCTTTCTTTTTCTGTTCATGAAGTTAGTTCAGTCATTACATCAATACGGCGTTGATGTTTTAGGAATTGTTTCTCAAAAGTTTGTCGGTCCACAAAATTTAACGGCTAGCAGGGGCGGGATAAAATAGTTAAATTAATGGACAAATAACTCTTAAGAGAAATGACAGAAAATCGCTGATAAATCCATATATTATCGCAACTAATGGAGTCGGAATAGATTTTACAGTGGAGATTGTATTTTAATGATATAGGGATGGAACGCGGAACGAAAGGTGTAACGTTCAATCGAACAACTCCTGTTGTTGATCCCGATATCAAACAGCTGAGGTATCTAATGTTCTATATTGTTATTCTTTATATTGAGAAGTTACTAATTTCATTCTTTCTCTTCTTTTTCTTTCTTTTTTCTTTTTTGCACAACTGTCTACTTTAGATCTTTCGGAACGATTTTTTTAATCGTGTTATAATATTTTCAATGCTGTATGCCATCTAAGCTCCTCTTTCCTTCGTAGCACCACCTCAGGATTGATGCAAAGAAGGAATGTCTCCGACTTTGGAGTGCTGATGTACGGAATATGGCCGAGCTCCTTTGTTTCCTCAAAGTTTTCCATAATGTGAATGGTCCAATGCTCATCGATGACTGCGAGTATCATATTGAGGTAAGTGTGCTTGGAAATATACTTCTATGTTTACAAGAAAACCTGTTACAAAAGTGATTTTTATCTTCTTGGAGTGCTTTTATGTTCAGCTGTTTGCTGTTTTAAAGACGCACAACATAAATAGTTTAGGCGTTCATAAATCCGTCATGTACACCAGGAGATCTCTCTTGGATCAAATATGGTAAAAATATGAGCGTAAGACGAATGTTTGAGTTGAAAATGTTTCGATTGGTTAATCCAAATGACAGGAAAAAGGTGAATATTTCTTCCGTCCGTTTTTTATCCTTCATTCTTTTATTTAGACCTCACCTACTGATTTGTTTTCCCTTTTTCGTTTTCCTTTTTTTTGCTTTCTATTCTGGTTTTTCACTCAAAAAATGAAACCGTCTTCTCTCCTATTAGAATTTAGTCTTTCTTCTTTCTGTCTATCTAAACTTTCATTCTTTTTTGGTGACGTTTCTACATATGCTCCCTTTATTTATTTCCTCTCCTTTATTTTTTCAATGTCGTTTAGGTGCAACCGGTTGACTGCGTCCTTAATGCAGGATTTCGTATACTCTCAAAAGGTGTAGTTAGTGAGGTGTACAAAATTCTGACCCACACGAAAAAAGGAACTATAGAAGATATCACTCAGCAAATCGTGAGTAGCATTCTAAGGTGTTTCAATTCGTTTGCGCCGTAGTGCAGCAGAATCTACTCATTTCAGCAGAAATTCGTCGACAAAACTGAAAATGAATGCATTCGAGAAGTTCACGAAGCTATTAATAGTGCACCGGATGTGTTTGCGGTTCACGAGGGTCATGTAGAACTCAGAAATGACGATGAGTTCTTCGTCGTAACTGACATTGCATAGAGATTTGTTTTTTGGTTTTCTCCTTTTTGCCATGTGAATCACTTTACTAGCTCAATACGTGTATTAGATGAAGTGCATTGGTTTTTTAAAACTATTTCCAAGAATTAAAAAATTGTTTCATGCCTGCCTAGTTTTGTTAGCTGTAAATTTTTATGTGGTTTCTTCATTTATACGTTATAATGTTTCTAATATCATGAAATGACTTGCTTTAATTGATATATTGTCCAAGATCTCTTGTAACTGCTGTTTGGAGTTGTTTTTTTCTTTCTTTAAGGACCCAGCATAGCTACCTACACCTAGAGGTTTTGAAGATTCCGCATTATATGATCCAAACAGATGCTTCGAAAACTATGTGACCCATAGACTTCAGTAGACTCTGGTTGCATGTCCCGGCAAGATTACAAGTGCGACTAGGTATGGTTCCGTGCTCTTTCAACCGTGTGCAATTCAACGGTGTATCAGAAGGTGACAATTATGGATTCTAGAAAATTACTTCATAAGTTTTGCTTCGCATTATGATGTAAATATTGCATTGTTTTCACTTACATTAATTATTTCGTGATTTTCTATGGCTCTGCATGATTTGTTTTTTCTTTGAATTAATGACTCGATCTCTTCGTACTTTTTCCATACGACGATTGAGAAAGTAAACGATAATCCCATATCTACAGCATTTGTTGTGCATGTTATGAAACTCGTGAAGACTACAAACAACTTCTTGGGCTACAACATGCTTCGTATACCTAATTAGCTGGCTTACAAAGAAGTGACCGTGAAAATAGGCGATTCAGCGATCATATGGCAGTTGTTTCTGTTTCGTTTTACACACATCTACTATGAAAAGTAATATTTTGGAGAGGAATCCAGCTTCTTGGTTATGTAGTTCATAATTTAAAAGCACAGTTGCTTGAGATTTCCAGAAATTTGGTTCTGGAAATGGAATTCTACTAAGTTGTTGCATAAATTCGCTGAGTTCTTATTTTCGTTTCTGTTCAAGATTAACTTGTTTATAATTGACCGCAAAATGTATGCCATTTTGAAATAATTTTTCTGTTTTGCATCCCAACTTTAATTGTCTTCTTAAGCAACCTAATATTGAAGACCATAATTTAAGTTTAAAAGGAATTTTTGGACGGCAAACGTGAGGATTTTTGACATCAACTTTTCTTCGCTTTTTATCGAAGCAAGAAGGCCACCGAAGCAGCTCGAGACTTCTGCGCCATGTACGAAATGAGCTTTGTGGAGAAATCTACCCACCCAGAAATGGTTACTCAAGTTCAAAAGTGATCATTTTTATCTGGACGATTTGTTAGCGAAACAATATCAACAAATGACTCGAGAGGTAGGAGTGGGTCATGGACAACAATGAAAAGTACATACTACATAACTGAATGATTTTTTGTCGCAGTTGTTGTAATATCCAACAGAAATTCATATTCTGGATAGAAAACACGAATCCTCCTTTCGTACTCTATCTTTTGTATTGATCAGTACATATTCTAACAAGTTCTTCTTATCCTAATCTCAACTCTGCATATTTCGAAAGGAGTTCTTCATGAATCTACGAAAGACCAGCAAGGCATGAACTGACCAGGAACTCGGTGCAGTTGCGTAGGCGAAGTGGTGCAGTTGAGCTCGCTATCACCGACAAGCCGGTCTCAGAAATGAGTGGAGTCAACGAGTGTCCCACCTTGATCACAACCGCAGCTTCACCGCGGCCGCTTACGCAATTGCTCCGAACACCATGTAGTTTTGAACCGACTATAATATTGCTTTTAAGATTTCTTCCATTTTGCATGTAGTCGTGTAAAAACGACAGGAAGCACGGTGCATTTGCGTACGCGCTCGAAACGGCGCAGTGGAGGCAGCAGTTGGAACCGAGGTGGGACCGTTGCAACTGCAGCGATGGGTGGTGCCATCAAGGGTCCCAGTACGCTCCTACCCGCTACTCTCCGCTGCATCGCCTCGAGAGGAGCCGCGTACGCAATTGCACCATGCTTCATGTCGTTTTTACACTACTATAGACTTCCACGCTTTCAAGCATTTTCTTAAGTTTTTTCCAGGTATTAAGCAGTGAAATAGGAGTTCAAAGTCAGTATACTTCAAGTTACGGAAGAAAATACGTCAGTTTACTGGATTGTTCTAATTGTTATGCAAGTAAATGAACAAAAAAGAGAATAATTAAGGAATGAATAGGGGGAGAGCTCTCACCCATGAACAGGCGAACGATTAAATGCGTCGTGTGCATGGCCGATCTGTCCCACATCTTGCGTCATCTTTGTGTTTTTCCGATCATTCTTCTTTTCTCTTGGATGATGAAGCGTTCTAGTAAATGTTTAATGATTAAAAAGTAGCAATTAAAGGAACAAGTGAAGTATCTTGTTGGGTTTTTCGACGGGGAACTTCTTGTTCTCATCATTTCCGGCTCGAATCCGTTTCCATCGATGTCTCAGTATTATTATATAGTTTGAAATTGCACTGAAAATTCTCTGGAATTTTCCTTGAGTCGTTTTTCTCGATCGTATCTTTTTTCCCATTTTTTTTCCAAATGCATTTATTCCGTTGGAAGCAGTTGAACTGCTTAGAACTCTATGATTTAAGTGAGTTGACTATAATTTACTTGATCACACTAATTACTTCCTCTTTATTCTTTTACGATCATTTACTGTATTTCTTCCGTTCTTTCGTGCACATCAATTTCTGCATTCGTCCATTTCTAGTTGTGTATATGGATATACAAAAAATTTGTTAACTTCTCATCATTTTAAGGTCTTAATGAGCGCTGGGACAGTTGTTGATGACGTCGAGAAGGCGACACAGTTTGTACTAAACACACTCGACCACAATGGAGCATCGGTACGTTTATTCCAACACTTTTCTATTAAATTTTTTTTTGAAATACATCACTTAGTGTCGTTCACTCAGGAACTTACAACACTTCAAGTTGCCAAGGAGCTCAATATCGATCACCAGGCTGTTGTAGGTGCTATTAAGAGTCTTCTTACTCATGAAGGGGTAGGTTTATCGTGTTTACATCAAAATTTTGTTTATTTTATGGCAGTGGAAGAGCTTTCTGCTAACAATTATTGATCTGAGGTCTGTTTCATCGCCAGTGAATGCAATTCATACGATTTTACGTTTATCAATCATAATTCAAACTACTCTTTATTTTCTTGAAAACATTACAATTTATTATGCAAAATTCTTCACTTACTATTGGAAATTCTTCAATTTTTAGCTAAGCTGACTTTTTTCGAGCAAATATTGCTCACTGGCGCTCATTTGAACGTCTTTTACGGCTTCATTTCTTGATTTTAGATAATACTAACCACTGATGCTACTGAGAAAAGCGTGAAGCTAACCACTGAAGGCAGTGAAATGGTTGCAAACGGTTCGGCTGAATACCGTGTATATGAGCTAATAGGTACCGATGGAGCATTACAAGCAGAAATCATGGTTCGTTTTGTATTACTCGCTTCGTACAGAATCTTAAACCTATGGACACCAAACTTCTGAGCTACATTTGTCATTCTGTAGAAATTGCCGTTTGGAAAAGTTGGTGTGAACAAGGCGTTAGCTGCTGGATGGATAAGTATCGACAAAAGCGGTGGAACAGTTCGATTGGTATGTATTGCTAGATTTTGTATTGACATTGTTTGTGTGTTTGTGTTTTTCTAAAGCAATTTCTTTGAAGTTTAGTCCAAGGGTTTCGCATTCGTTTTAGTTCCGAGAACGGACTCTATTTTATTTCCATTTTTTCTTTTTTGTATTCCCTTCCTCGGCGAAAGTGTAGTTGGGGGAAGGGGGATGAGAGGGGAAGTCACTTACTAGCGCCCTTATTTCTCGACGCCTAACTTTTTTTCTCTTAGTGACTTCAGTTTATTTGGTTTATATGCCATAGATCCTCTAAGACTAATGCTTAGGCCTTAGGGCATCGAGTGACTTGATTATTTACTTCGAGAAATATGAGCACACCTAGTGCCCCTCCCTCTCAACTGCATTTTACCCCCTTTCTCCTCTGTTTTGTTGTGCTTTGTATTAGTTTTCTTCTATTTTCGCAAGTTTGTGTACGAATTTGTGTCAGTTCATGTTAAATGGGTACCTCATACTTTTCCTTTAATTGATAGTTTCGAAAACCATGGGAAATGCAAAATTAAATGTTGGATCGATTTTTCCTAAGAGTTCCGCGTGACTGAGAATACATCCCGATTTTCGTCACTTCGGAGTATCGTATCTTCATAAGGCTGCTTTTCCTTTCAGTTGAGAAAATCCAATGATGTAGTAGATACAGTTCGTGCTCAACTTGAAGCCTTAAATATTGGAGTTGATGTCGACGGGAAAGCAGTTAGTGAGCTGAAGAAACGAAAACTAGTCTCAGAAGTGTAAGTTTCACCATTCGAGAATTATTAGCTGTGTGCGAAATGATTTTTTCTGCTGATAAATAAGTTTTTAGTATAACAAAGTATATTATTGTCAAGAAAGGGCCCAATTTTACTACATCCATAAGTAAACCTGAGGTGGACCTCACGCCAGAGATGATTGCCACGTGGGTTTTAGACTTCTCATTCCATATCTTTTCCTCATTGGTAACATACTTCCTCTTTTAGTTGTTTAGAACTAGTTTTTTTTTTCTCGATTTGATACAAGTTTACATATAAATACAGTTCTTGCGTGTGTTCTTCAGCCCTATCAAAGCTTTTTAGTGTTTTTACGCTTCAGTTTTGCTTTTACTATGTTCTTTTAGGGGATCATGGAAAACTAAGACTTTCAAGCAATATAATTTTAATGCGCTCGGTGTTCAACCTCCGTGTGGACATTTGCATCCTTTAATGAAGGTAAGGAGGTTATTAAATGAAGTTATTATTTAGTTTTTTTAATTTTTATTCAACAGTTGTGGTAGTCTTAGCCATTCACCTTGATTCTATTTCTTCTATTGCATTTTTTGGGCGGGTGTGGTGTAGCGGTTAGAGGTTCCGCTTCCTGCACAATCGATCGGAGGTTGGAATCCGCCCTATTGTTCACGAAGCCTCTCATCCCTCCGGGGTCGATAAATTGGTACCAGACCTGTCTGCGAGGATAAAAGCACTGACTTGACACATCGGCTAGCCACCGCAAGTCATTGTATAGGCCAGATACACGTTCGTAAACCCCAAACGATTCTGAACTGAAGTGAACGTGGGGCTCATCCCAAGCGGATTGATTAACGCCAGGAACCTTTACCTTTATCCTTTATCCTATTGCATTTTAGATTCAATTTCTTAGTTGTATAGTTGTTTTTGTATGTATTTAATGATTGAAAATAACTCCAAAGTGAAGCGCACCATATTTCAGCAAAGAAGACTATGAAGTACAAAGTATTATTAATTTCACCAGGAGTTCATTCATTGCATTAACGAAACACTAGCGGAAGCTATTTAGGTGCGTTCGGAGTTCCGTCAAATCTTCTTTTCCATGGGATTCACAGAAATGCCAACAAATCGATATGTGGAAAGTTCTTTCTGGAATTTTGATGCACTCTTCCAACCTCAGCAGCACCCTGCCAGAGATGCGCATGATACCTTCTTTGTTTCAGGTGATTTCGGAATTTAGAACTCTGTCATTTTCTACTCTTTCAAGCTGCCTTAAAGCAGCTACTCCTTTTCTATTTATCTGAATTATCTGTATGGTCCTTGTTTAGAACCGGCTCTTAGCACAAAATTTCCCATGGATTACTTAGAACGGGTTAAAACGGTGCACTCCAAAGGCGGATACGGATCCGTTGGGTGGGTAATCTCTTTTTTTAAGCCTACAGAGATTTTCCTCTTTTTTGTTTTGGTTTTTGGTTTTGTTTTCTCAAATCTACAACGCACTCTTTATTCTCCTCTAAGCTTTTTTATAAGGTCCAGGTCTTTGCTTATACTTTTTTTCGTCTCAATTGTTAAGCTTAAGGTTTAAGGTTAATTAAAATGTGCGTTTTGTATTCATTCACCTCCTCATTTGTTTTTTTTTTAAAGTCATTACTCTAGCAATTTTCTGTGACTTCTTCCTATTTGATTATTCATCCTCCTTCATCGCACTCATGGTCCTGTCTACTGTATTTTACTTTTGCATCTCCTTCTTCTGATATGTTTTCTTGTTGATCACTTTCATCAAAATTCTTCTATTCATTCATTTCCTTTGTGGATCGTTCCTCAGTTCTTCTATTTGTTAATTACTCCACCCATTCATTCAGGTACAATTATGACTGGAAGATCGAAGAAGCCCAAAAAAATGTTTTGCGAACGCATACAACAGCTGTTTCTGCTCGCCAGCTATATAAATTAGCACAGGAAGTTAGTTTTCCTACCATGTTAACAGAAACGGTTTGGTCTTCCTAAACGATAACGAAATTATTATGCAAAGTTGTCTATCTAGTCTCTCCATAACTTTTAAGTGTTTGATTCCGATTCTAAAGGCAGCATATCACGAAATTGACCGTGTTGGTATCCCTCTACGAATTGGTAGAGTTGAGTACTCGAGAGTGATCATGATTCCGTTCGATTTTCTCTAGTGGTTTAGCAAATGGGCATGAAAAACTGTCTTAGTTGTATTTACGATGGAAGTTGTTAAGCGTTTACATTTTCGTTGTAGTTCAACGTCCGCCATACGACCAATATAATTTAAATATACAGCAGAAGCTCTCCAACCTACGCAGTCGCAGAAGCCTTGCGAGTTGCCTTCATTCTGATACCAATAGCAAGCTGCATCATCGATGCAAGCAAGGCGGTTTCACGGACCTTTTTCTAAATTACTAGAGTTTATTGAGGATGATTGCGGTCATATTCGTCAACTCCAGCTCTACCCCTCTCTATTCGTCGTGAGACCCAGAATCATCAATTTCGTGACACGCTGCCTTCAAGTAGGTAAGTGCAGTGATATATGTGAATGTTCATAGTTTTCAGGGTTTCAAACCAACAAAGATGTTCTCGATCGACCGAGTATTCCGAAACGAGACACTGGACGCAACACATTTAGCTGAGTTCCATCAGGTGAGCAATGTTCTCTTTTTGTAGGAGTGGAGAGACAATAAAAAAAATCTAGCACTTGAGCACTAATGAGCAGTGGTCAGAAGACGCTGTTACATATTTTTGGCTTGACACTTCATTTATCTGTTTTTTTTTTAATTTTATTACTCGAAAAATCCATGTCTATAGTCGGGTCGATACGACATGAAACACGAGTGTAGTTGATGTGCATTTGCGTACGCGCTCGAAACGGCGCTGTGGAGGCAGCAGTTGGAACCGAGGCGGGCCCGTCGCCAACTGCAACGATGGGTGGTGCCAGCAAGGATTTCACCACGCTCCTAGCCACTACGTTCCACCGAAGCGCCTCGAAAGAAGCCGCGTATGCAATTGCGTACGTGTTTCATGTCGTTTTGACCCTACTATATATAATTTTAATACACTTTTATTGAATGCCTGTTTAAAGGTGGAGGGAGTGATTGCCGAGCGAAAATTATCCCTAGCGCACCTTATTGGAATATTCACAGAGTTCTTCAAGAAACTTGGTGAGAACCTAGTATCGAGATTTTGATATTTATTGATTCTTTGATTGGGTTTTTCATTGTAATTTGCAACCTTTATTACAGGTATTGAAAACCTCCGCTTCAAACCAACATATAATCCGTACACGGAGCCTTCTATGGAGATTTTCGCATATCACGAGGGACTAAAGAAGTGGGTTGAGGTAAACTGTTACACTATTTGTTATTGTTTTTTCTCTTCGGGAGTAAGTTTTATGGTTTATTTGTTGCAAAAAAAAATATCTACAACTAGTTAACGTATACATTGATTGCTTGGCGCCCGGAAACTTCTCGAATCTCTATGTCTTGTACAGATATGTGTTTTCGGAAACAACATCTCCCATCAGTAATCTACCGATACCTTCAAATTCCTTCTTTTTCTACAGATAGGCAATTCTGGAATGTTCCGGCCGGAAATGTTGTTACCAATGGGATTACCACCAGACGTCAATGTGGCCGGATATGGTCTTTCTTTAGAAAGGTAGGTGGCCTATTGTTATCCTTTTAGCTTTCTGCATTTTCTCTAATTTTATATAGGCCAACGATGATCCGATACGGTATCGACAATATACGTGACATGTTCGGACCGAAGGTAAATCTGGAAATGATCTACAATGGTCCCATATGTCGACTGGATAAAAAAAGTTAAGAGCTAAACTACTGAAGAGTTGAAAATGTTGCTGTCTGGTCAGTTTGTAAATCCACTGATTTCATATTGTTGCTATTTATTTATTTTTCACTGTTTTCTTTTCTCCGCTAGGCTTTGTTCAAGGTTTGGAGTCCTTTTTTCTATGTTTTCCCAGTGGCGGCTTTTGTACTAGTTTTTTTGCACAACCTCAGTGTTATTCCGCCCAAGATTGTTGTTTGTTGTTATGGTTGGGATTTTCCTATGTGTTGTCATTTTTTTTTTCATTTCTGAACTTTTATGGAATTAGATGCGAATATAGAAAAACATATCAACATGGTGTAAAGACAGCAGCAGTAGCAATAATCCAGCAAATCATGTATCCACTACTAATATCCATTATTTCTTAGAGTTGACGATTTGGATCTGAAAGCATTAAATTCGCATTGAGCCACAAAAATAAGGCCGAAAACAACAGTAAGTTGGTGAAATGAGTTGATTCAGAGCTCCTCGAACTTTATGTATGAGTGGTTGTCTTCTGTTCAGCTATACGCGTTCAACAGATTTGAAATAGTGGTTTGAAACCTTATATGGTGAAATAATTAATACAGCTTATCTTTTTCCAAACTCATACCATTTCTAAGCCAAACCTTGGATTTCTTTCTTTTTACTTCTGGTATATTTTGATTTAAAACTTAGAACTGGTATTATTCATGTGGCTTTGAAGAAAGTAACTGCTTGCGATTTTTGTCCATGAAGTTTCTAGTTTTTGGCATTACTGATCCTCATCATAGGAGATTTCAACATGCTGTACCAAAATATTCGAGAAGAGTTTAAAACTACAAAAAAAACTAAATAAACGAAAATTGCCCGAGAATGTTTTGTTTGTGATACGAATCGCAGTTAAAAACCAGAAAAAAAAACTAACGTCTGACGAAATTGACGGTTGTATACCAAGCACCTTGCATAGAAACACATAGGAAGCTTCGGTGCTACGTCGGACTGCATCCGGTCCACGGAATCCGTGTCCCTCATCTGAATCGATTGGAACAGCGATATATCTACTTGCGTAAAGTCATGCATACCATCAAAAAGCATCAGCGCTGTTGTAACACCTTTCTCTCGTAATTTGTCATACATCTCGACACTTTGACTCACTGGTACTACCGTGTCTTCCTTTCCATGCAGGAATGCGATTGGCGTTTGCAACCGATCAATATGATATATTGGGCTGCGATCCTAAACGAGAGAATACTATGAGTGAATAATTGTTGGCTCAGAAGTCTGTAGTACCTTGTAGATCTGCTCGTCCTCTGGGTATTTTCCGATGAGCACTTCGTTATAACCACGTTCGAACTTGTGAGTATCCTGAAAAGAATTATAGGCCGTTTGGTGCCCAGTCTCATATCCTTTAATCTGACAAACAAATTTGTTCGAATTGGTCTTTACATCTGAGAACTCTTCTTTCTCTACTTTCCTCCTCTTTTCCCGAGGCCTACTATCACATCTTAGCCGCCAGTACTCTGCCTCTCTCTTTCTCTGTGTCTTCCCCCTACCTACTCCTCCTCTTCTAACTCTCTTATTCTTTCTCATTTTATTTCATCTCACCATTTTTCTGTTTTTAAGCTAAAATTCTAATGTTTCTATCCCTCCATTTCAGATATCGACCATAAATTTTTCAAAAAGCGTTCCATGAACTGCGTTTGAATGTATACTGCAAACCCATTACGAGTCGCAAACCTACTTGCCTCCATACTAAGCACTAATGAACACTTATTACATAAACCTTCACCTTGAGAAGACCAACGAGATCTGCAACTCCGTAGATAGATACAGCAGCTTTGAACACATCTGAATGAAGCAAAGCGGCAAGGACGAGATATCTGAAGTACGATCGATCCGTAAATAACTAGCACTTTCCTTGGACACCTTACTAAACAAGTACTCACCCTCCAGCCGAGCTTCCCAAAATGCACACCTTCTCTGGGTCCACTAATCGTCTTGCTATTACTGAGTTAGCAGCTGCGATCATATCGTCGCGATCAACCACGCCCCATTGGCCTTTCAGCCTAAAATGGTAAAATGTGTTGAACTACAACTATGACGGAAGCGCGGTTCGTAGTTTGAGCCGCACCATTATTTCATTGGGAAACACATCTAAAACGTCTCTAACTTCTGTGACGGGGGATTTTTTTTTCTCGAAAAGCTCTTTCCAGATGTCCAGGATGTATAGTAGGCTTAAAACGACATGGTGCAGTTGCATAGGTGACTGCGGCCGAAGCGGAGCGGTGGAGGCAGCCGTTGGAATCGTGCTAGGACCATCGCGAACTACAGCGAGGAATGATATCAGCATGGGTGCCGTCTGGATTCTAACCGGTACGCTACAGCGCACGCAACGACATAAAGCACTTTGTAGTTACGTAAGCGGTTGCGCAAGCGCAACCGCTTACGTAACTACAAAGTGCTTTATGTCGTTTTGATCCTACTGTATGTTTTCGATTGACTTGAATTATTCACAAAAAGGTCACTAGTTTCATGCATCTCATTTTAAAAAAAAGCGAAAATGCGAAGAAAATGCGTACATATTCCTGAAATTCGTTCCGAATCCTGTAGACCCACGATAGTTAACATCTAATACAGCGAATCCACGCGATGTGAAGAATTGAATCTTGAGATTTAGAGAATCGGTAGCAGTCGCTGTAGGACCGGCGTGACCAAGCAATAGTACCGGAGGCAGTGTGCCGGGTAGTCCTGTGAAGTTTCGATTCTGAACATCAGGTCATCTTCAAGAAGCATTGTTAAGTGAATGTGGACGGGAAGGGGGCGGGAATACGTACAGTACGTAGTCTCCGCCCACATACTGATAGAAATACAGGATTACTCACTTTAGGTGTGTAAAACAGAGCCGATACTGGCACACCATCTGATTGGAACTCAATCCGTTCCGGTTCACTGATATCTAGCGATTCGAGATCAGCGTCGTCACGTGCAGTACGTACTACAGATAGGGTCGGGTCCTGATCCTGAAAAGACCGCATGGATTCTTTATACATGATTAACTTTGACAAATGTGACACAGAAAAGATTATCAAAGCAATTGTATAAAACCCGAAGGAAGGACATAATGCTTTTAATGATAGAATAGAAATAAAATCAGGTAAACAATAGACCCAGGTCAACATACGTTGACGACACGGGAAAACCTACGTCCATTTTCAGATACAATCGTTCAAGATGATACTGATAATCTTTTCCAATATGTATTGTTATGTAGTATAGTAAAAAAAAAAACCAAACCTCTTTAGACATATCAATTTTGATAATGCAAGAAGCTTTGCGTGGTCCTGCAGCGATTGCATAAACAATATCGCCGTTTGTAATACTCAAATGTGAGAATACGGTGTATCCAGGTGTTGGGACCGTTTTAACTATGCAATCTCGCCGAGACATCAGCCGCCCGCCCACGTTCATTATCTAAAAGTCGAAGTTTCTCAACAATTAATGTGGATGTGGCCAACTCGCAAAATGTTTTCAACTCCCTCACTCACCATGCAGGACCCATTCGATGCGTATGGTCGATCATCAAATTGCCATTGAGGATAACCAATTTCGCGTTCGACTGGGAACAAGTTCTTCTCCTTAACTGAAATGGAATACAAATAAGTGAGAAACACTTGCTAATCAGAAAAAAAAAAAGGAAAAAAAAAAACAGTGAAAACTGCTCTTCATTGAATTGGTGCAAAATTTTTGGGCCACACAACTCACATTCTGGTCCAATGATGTCTACCTCGTAGACGTTCCAAAAGTTGGATGAATCGTTTACCATTAGTAATTTGTCATCCGACCAACTTGGACAATAGTAGTTGATCTTCAAATAATGATGGTACGTCCAATGAATCGATAAATCTAATAATTGACAAAAAAGGACCTTCTTGCCAGTGCCATCCTTAATCACGACTTCATTGCTTATTGTTCCATCATCATGAAGTACAGCCAAGTGAATGGACGTCTCATCCCACGGCTAGAATAGAGGCCGCACAGATCAATAACCAAGTTTTGTATGTATCGTAAATTTTAATTATTTACCATGTTCACATGATTCCATTGCATCCATACCAGCCTTTTACCGTCTTTCGAAACACGAGGCGATGCGTAGAAATCCGCACCGCTAGCCTTAAATCTTAGACGAGTAATTACCTTTTGCACAAAAATTGTGAAAGTTGTCCAAAAACATTTTTACAACCTGGAAACAACAGTTTTCAAAAATAAAAGAATAAAAGATGATTTTATTAATACAAAGCTAGGTGTAGAGTAAAACAAAAGGAAGAAAAAAAAAACGGTAAAAGTCAAAATGCGGTGAATAGGGCGAAGAAATGAAAATACTGGTAAAAGAACATATCCTTCTCAAATGTATAAACACAAGAAAAAATATTCTGTAATTACAAAGAAAAATATGCAAAAAAGAGGGATACAGAAACAAGCAGCCCTTAGACACAGAATTGGCACTTGTGGTTGTCTCTATCAGGCCTCAAAATCACACATTATTATGTTAAAAACACATATATTACTGTATCAAAATATATTGTATTGCTCCAAATATTGCTATTAATAATACTCCATATAAAAAAATCCACAATTATTTCGGAGGATTTACTCACAACCACTTTCTGCTCCTTTGTCTGTCTATCGATAGATATCAATCGATTTTCTGGATCAACACCTGGCTGAAGATGAGATTCATTCACACAATAGATATGCGTATCGGTAGCAGAAAAGTCGGCAAACCTGAACTGACGCATATTTACACTAATCAAAGTGCGCAAAATAAACCAAACTACCTTAGTTTCTTCTCACTAGAGTCAGCGAGCTTTATTGGAGCAGCATCATGAATAGCCTGATGAAACACGCCATCTACAGTACTGTAGATTACGGAGCCATCCTTTAAGGGTATGAACGATCCTCCGCCATATTCATGGACTAAACGAAAGGAATCGTTCCAATTTATGTGAATGGCCGTGGCTTACCGCAGTTCTGCACAGATTGCTCCGGGGCCCATCTAACACGACTCGCTGACAGGTTTCCCGATTGATAGTAGAGTTCGCGTTTGCCAGTAGTCGCGCTCTGTTCCACCCAGAAGACACCATCTTAACTCAGGATAGAACAACAAGTAAATACTGAGATAAAATATAATATAATAAATAATATATAGAGATAAAATAGGAGTATTGTCCGGCATGTGTTGATGGAAACGGGAGGAATTGGGCGAGTTGTTCAGGAGTGGTGCAGACTCATTCCACTTCCCATCCTCCAACGGCACAGGTTGGTCGATATGACCGTGCAGTCCGATCAGAAATCCGCGATCTCCGTTTCATATCCCAGTGCAGCGTTATCAGTTTCCTACTAGTCTCCCGTAAGCTTCAGACTTGCGGAGCACTCGCACAACTTTCTGAAGTTTAGAGCTATCCATTCAAACAACGACAGTTTCCAGAAATTTATGCGAGCTAGAAACAACTCCTTTGGTTGCCGCCTACGCAATATTGCATCATGTACCAGAAGCTACCGACCGGACTGCACGTGCCATCTTTCTGCAATTGCGGACAGTGTAACAAACCAACCGTCAACAGCTTGCAGCTCGCAGATAGCCTTACAATTTCCTTTAGCAAATAAATCCGGCGTAATGGTACTCGTCCAACTACCATAGGCCGCCACCTTAGACATTTTTCTGACGACGGTATGGATAGCGGAAGAGAAGTAGCGGAGAAGAATCTGGATTAAGTGAACTTTTTTAGAGTTAGAGATATCGGTCGAAAGCATGTGCATGTAGCAGGTTTGTTGATTAATTCGTGATATTGTTTCGGAGAAATATGGGTAGTTGTATCATATTTTGTGAAAGTAGTAGTTCAACGAATCACAATCATGAACAAATGCGAATTTAAAGACAGATCATTGTGTTGTAGTGTTAATTACTGCGAAATTTCTCGAGTTTCTGACAAAATCGACAGTCAGATCAAAAACCTCAACTGCTTGCAAAATTCCATGAGTCAAATATTTTTTTATCCAATTGGAAGCTTCTTAAAAAAACATCTTATGTAACTGAGCAATTGACAACAAAATCCTGAGATCTATGAGGATAGACAGTGCTTTAACATTTAGTACCGTATATAGATCTAATACTTGGCGCTTCACTTCGGATCAAGATCGCTTCACTCCATCCATATCGATCGGTATCGCCTACACCTTTTAACACGGCTTTGTCGCTACCAAAACGCTATACCAATGAACCAACAAGTGGAAATCTGTGACAATTCAGGTGAACTGATTTCTCTGTGAATTAACATGATCGCTAAGCAGAGCAGCAGTACCAGTCTCTTCACCTAAGGATCAATTTTGAAGATCAGCCACAAATCTGCGGGCGAGATCACATGTGCGCTGTTGGGATCAATTTCTCTACTTTGGTTCCGCCTATTCTCAAAACCTTCACCTTCTGTGAGATTATAGCCTTTTACATAACTTCCTTTCTATTCATAGTCCTGAATAAACAGCTTATTTACAGTACCCAGCGTTACATTAATACAGCTGTATTCCTCCCAGGTACAGATTACCTTCTCCGAAGGAAGTTTCTGCATTTGCGGACTGCAGCGATGAGTGGTGCAGTTCGCAAATAAGCTGCACTGAGTTTCACGTCGTTTTGTCTCGGCTCTACCACCACTCATCGCTACAGTCCGTAAATGCAGAAACTTCCTTCAACTTCCTTGTTGACGTTTGGCTCGGATCGGTGCAGCAGAACGTAGCGGTTGGGATCGTGTACGGGCTCTTGATAGAACTACTCATCGCTGCAGTTTACGATGGTCCCACCTCGATCCGAACCGCTAGCTAAACCGCACCGCTTCGATTTCACCGGGATTCATGTCGTTTTGACTCGACTGTATTTGTACTGTACTACTATCTTCTTAGACGTATTATTTTGTTTACTTCGCGAATGTACAGTGATGTTATGCGGAAGTTTACCAGCTTTTTCTTCTCTCTTTTAATGTTCCGTAGGGGAATATACACCAAAATAACCCAAAGTTCCGGTTCACATCACAACCACTTCGAAACACAATCGTGTGTGTTCACATGATATGTCCACGTGCATGTGTATTGACGTGCACATATCCGTTGTAAAGTGAAGAGTGACGATATAAACCAGTCTGTGCAGCCGAGAATTAATACAATTAAATCATTCGTACGTCTGGTTATTATTATTATTATTTTTAATTTGTTTGCGATTTACAGTGTCTCCTAGCGTATTCCAATCTATCAGAATTCCGAAGAAAATTGAAAGGGACTTTTCTTTACTATCCTATATGTTGCCTTTAAGATTTTTTTTGTTGAAAAATTTGAAGGAAAATTTTGAAGCTAAGAGGTTAAGAAATTCATAGAACACAGAGATTCTGTTGAGTTCAAAATTTTCTTTTTGCAGGATAGTCATACCTATCATTCAAATGCAGTAATTATTAGTTAAAAAAAGACTAGGAGGAATTCGAGTAACTCTCACAAAAAAAAATGTTGCCACTCAATCCTTATTACTACGAATCCTGGACAGCAGTAACAGCGTGACGTGTGCGGCGACAAAAACCGATACGCTCAGTTGCGTTAAAGGCATCACCCCACGAATCTGAGGTGGTACGGATTCTAGGTGGAGTATTTTTTATACGGGATAGTAGATTATAGAGAGGGGTGTGATTCCGTCCATTTATTCCTAATTGCCCTTAAAAAAAAGCCCTGGCAGATGTCGCGTGTGCACACGACTGGCGCGCTCCAGTCGAACTCCTTGTAGAAAATAGTGAGTCGGAACGTTCGAAGCTGTATTTTCTACGGCAATCAGAAAGAAATGGATGGAACCACCCCCTCTCCGTAGTCTCCCATCCCGTATACGAATACTCCACCGGAAATCCGTACAGCTAAGATTCGTGGAGTGATGCCTTTAATTTCCAACATAAATACTATGTATCAGTAATCGCTTAGCAAAGAAACACGATACATGATTCATTCGCAGAAAAAAAAAACGAGCATAAAATTTGATGGGATGGGAAGCGTCATTCGCTGTTTAACTGTTTTCACACGTTGTCCACAACCAGTTTCTGTTCTCATGAGTGGAAGATAAACAACTTTTAATGATGTGAGAGGCATTACAAAGTGGTTTAACTTGATACGATCTAAAAATAATTTTAGAACAAAAAAAATTGAACGATAGTGATCATAATTTAGCAAGAGTTCTGGTGCTAGATCCGTCTGTAGACTGCTGTGTGACTCATAAATACTTATAAAAGCATAATACACATTAAATACAAGTTCCTATGGAATAAATCCGGAAATAAATTTAAGGTATAAGTTTAGTAACACCAGCAGAAGAAAGGTAGTAGCGAATACGGCAATTAGCAGCAAATCGTTATCGATCGATAACAGTCACTAGGGCGGATCCCCCTGAGAGGTTTTTAGTACGTAATGTATAAGTACTACAAATTCTTTGCTTCAATGTATCTTAATTCTAGAGACATGCGCTTCTATAGTATGTCGATAGCGATCGGATCAATCAATAATCGTTGACAGAGGTTCAAAAAACATGTCGATAACGATGATGTGGATGGAAGTAGAGGCAACAACAGTAAAGACCCGACCCTATCAGGGTAGGTGAACAAAACAAGTAAGGTAAACACACGGCCCAACCCCAAAGTCATATCAAACGAATCAATATCCATAAAACGCACTACGCACCAAGAAATTACCTATACAGCCAGCTCACCGTGGACAGAAAACAATGCGCATGAAATTAAATGATCGGCTACAATCACAGGGTTTCATTAAAATTGCAAAAATATTGCAAAGACAGCAACGAACAGAGTGCGCTCTTTCGGGCTTACGGTGAATTCAACAGTAGCATGCAACTACTGGAACGCTCGAGATTTGGTAAATAAATCAAAACGTTCATATTTCATGAGCTTAACATTTGAATAAGTGATAATGACAGTAGATGATATAAAACTATTTATGAAGTAACCAATAAGACAAACTTAACAAAAAAAAAACTGGCTGACAACATGTGAAACTGACGATGACAATGACAATGACATCTAAGAAATTCGATAGATTCTTATTTTTTTTACAATTAGGCACAGATTAGACCTTAAACGAATATTGATGATCATGAAGCGATTCTCAATAAGTGATGTCTACGAGGTTAAAACAGGTCAGTCACAGGTCATGGTCGTAACTTAAAAACCTGTGGGCGGCATCCACCACACCCACAACCACACCTTAAGTGGATTATTCACTGCTATCTTGTATGAAATGCTACTTCTTCAACGTCAATTACTTAAAAATCGTGACAACATATGTTCCATGCCAGTAGAACGAAAAAAAAAACTCCTAAATAGGTACCAAAGTCACCGAGTTTGAGAAAAAAACACTAGACATGTTAAAACTGTGGAGGTATAAGCATTTAGTGAATCACCGTAACAGTTATCGGAGGTATAGCAGGTTAAAAGCGAGTTACTAGCATGTTTGATCGAGCAAAACTAAAACTTTCTATAAAAGGTCTAAAACAAAGTGTGTCAGTTGTCCGAGAAAATCACTCGAATTTGATGCCTTGAGCCAGAGGTAAATCTTTGCTGAAGTTAATTGTGCATGTTGATCTGAAAAGAAAAAATTGCAAGAATTCAATCTCTTTCGTTGTTAGATGGATAATAATTCTGAGAACTTGGACAAAAAGTCGAGGTGGAGATGATATTTCGTGAACGGCTAAAATAACCAGTTCCTCACCTCCTCATGTATTGCCTCCAGGAGTCGGAACCAGATTCACGGCCACCACCGGTCTCCTTCTCACCACCAAATGCGCCTCCAATTTCGGCACCAGATGTTGGAATGTTCACGTTAACAATACCGCAGTCACTTCCCTTCGGTCTGTAATTGTGGACATGGTTTCGCCTCTTCTCCTGCTACTTTGTCACTGTTTCACAAAAGTCTTACCCCATCCATTTGAATACATTTTGGATATTATTGGTGAACAGCGAAGAACTCAATCCTTGTGACACCTAAAAATCGCATATGATACATTAAAATTCCATGCAAACGATCGCGTGCCAATTTCTATGCCAATAGACAGCTTGACATAACTTGTGAATTTGAAGAATAACTATTAAAAAAAAACGAAATAAGAACAGATTTAATCTTATCACATAGCAATTCGAAGGCGGAGGAGGCGAAATTCCGAAAATCGCGTTTCTGGCTGAGTTTTGTATTATCTTATACTGACCTCGTTATTGAACTTGATCGCCTCATCCAAATCTTTCACTTTTATGACGTATAGAATTGGAGCAAATGTCTCTCGCATAATTACTGGAGCATCGTGTGGAAGTCCAGTTATAATTGTTGGTAGCACAAAGTTTCCTTCACGTTCCAGGACCTGAATACGTGAATGAAATTCAAAAATGGACCAAATTCCATATTTTGTACCCGTTGAAATGAAACAATTTTTAAAAATTTCGCAGAAATTACCTTTCCTCCATACTCCACTTTACCACCGGTGGCAATTGCTTCTGCCACAGCTGCCTTAAAAAAAACATGAATTTGTCACATCCTCAGTCAATATTAGCCGGAACCACCTTACTTTGTACTTCATCACAGCCACCTCGTTATGCAGAGGACCGATGATTGTGTTTGATTCCAAAGGATCTCCAATTCTCGACTCAAACTGGGCATAGGCACGCTTTACACGTTCAACTACAGTATCGTAAACTGATTCATGTACTAACAGACGCCTAGTCGTTGTGCACCTAAATACATCGCTAATATCCAAACATGAAGTTTAAAAAATATATGTAAAAATATGTTAATTATCATTATTTATTTTAAAAAAATATATTATTATACCATTATTATTATAAAAATATAAAATCACATAATCTTGAATGCTTATGTCAAAATGGTAAAAATCCGCAAAAAAATTCAAAGAAAGACAGATTTCTCGTTAAAATCACGCACTTTTCCAGGTGTGTTTATTAGTTGTTTAGTTGTAGTTCGTTTAGTGGTTATAGTTTTTTACTTTCCCACCTTTGTCCAGCTGTACCAACAGCTGCAAACACCGTTGCCGGTACAACCATATTCAAGTCAGCATCATCATTCACAATTATAGCATTGTTGCCACCGAGTTCGAGGAGCAGCTACAATTGGACGATCGATCGACGATCATAATCACATTACTATAATTAATTCTTAAATCTTCTCAGACCTTTCCGAATCGTTGCTGCACTTGCTGACCAACAATTCGCCCGACTTCTGTCGATCCAGTGAAACTGACCAGATTTACACGTTTGTCCTTCACCAGTGCTTGTCCGACGTCACCCTAAAAACGCCAGTGCAAATCGCTTAATTTTCAGCGCAAAGACGTAACTACATCATTTTATATAAGTTTAGTTGTACTTAAGTACAAGCCAAAAAAATTGTGACCACTCTGCGTCGTTTATAGAAGGAAAACGAAAAGGGGGTTCCTTTTTTTGCAGAATTTCATTGTAGATTCATTGGATAGAGAACGCCTGCGGGAATTCTGTTTGAATTTTTGCCAAGGACATGCCTTGTAGAAGCCTAATGAGAACTATTTCGTCTATGTTCGCATCAAAATGAAATCCCTTCAATTAGAGATCTACAGACTATATGGATAAATTCGCGCGGAAATCATTATTTAGAAAACGTTATCTTAGGGGACTAAAGGAGTAAAGAGGAAATGGAAATGTATTCGAGTGCTCATTTCACTATGAAATGCAACAATAATTCTAAATGAAGCAAGAATTGTTCAATTGCGTAAAATGTTACCTCTCCACAAACAAGTGAGCACAATCCTCCTGGTAAGTTGTTCGCCTTCAGAACTCCTTCAACAAGCCTAGAAAAAGAGGAGTTTGTTTGTCTATCATGGAAAATCGTTGCGATGTTCTAGTCCCCTGACCGAAAACTCACTTTGTCACTGCTATAGCAGTAAGTGGTGTAGATGGAGCTGGTTTCCAAATAACTGAGTTACCGGTTACTAGAGCAAGAGCATTGTTCCATCCGTATACAGCGCATGGGAAGTTGAAGGCGGATATTACACCGACAACACCTTAAGGAAATCTATAAAATCAATGAAGGTACTAAGGTCAACAAATGGAATGCAAGTCGACACAGCAAATTAAAACCTATGGTACAAAAATGATGATTAATTAGTCTTATTACGTAAGAAATGGTATCGAAACAACTGTAGTCTGGTTAAAACGACCTGAAGCTTGGTGCATTTGCGTAAGCGGCTGCGATCGAAGCGGGGCGGTGGGTGAGTTGAGAGGAGACAGTCGCTAGCACCGCTGATCGCTGCAGCCCTAGTGAAGCCAGCAATACCTTGATTCCAACCGCTAGCTCAACCGCGCTGCTTTAAGCGTAGCCGCCTACGCAGCTTCAGGCCGTTTTGACCCGACTATACCTACTGTTGCGTGGTTACGGCTCTGAACCGCATTTCTCAGCCGGGGTTTCGTTCTTCCTATATTTTTGTGGACGGATACTTGCAAAATGGCAGATATGACCCTAATGCACATGGCAGCGGAGAGAAATCACCACTGCGATGAGGATATCTCTTTAAAGAAAACAAAAGATAATATTTTGAATTAATATCAATTAATTTATAGATCCATTGTGAAAGATCCTGTCTTGCTCATCTTACTGCATGACACCTTTGGCGGAGATTTAAATTGGCGAAAGAAAGGAGAACCAATCAAGCAGGAAATAAAAGCCATCTGCTGTACAACAATTCCGAACTCACCCAATGGATTCCACTGCTCTAGGAGAGCGTGTCCTGGCCTTTCGGATGGCAAAATTTGCCCATTAAGTGATCTTGACAGGCCAGTAGCATAGTCACAAATGTCCACGTACTCTTGTACTTCGCCGACACCTTCAGGAGAAATCTTGCCCATCTCCATGGACACCTATAAATAGCCAAAAGTACAAAAATCACAGTAAAAGGATCTACACTTGCAACAACAGTCTACTTACTAGTTTACCCAAATTCTGCAATTGCGATCGTAGTTTGTCGCCAATCTGACGAACAATTTCACCTCGCCGTGGAGCGGGAACCTCACACCAATGCTAAAAGTAAACGAAAATTTAAGCAGACAAGTACTGCAAAACTTCAAAAAAGGTATCCATATAAATACAAACAATTACGAATTACCTCATAAGCCTTATGTGCCTCCTTTACAGCAACCTCAAAATCCTCTACAGTTCCATTTTGAACCTAAAGTTAGTCATATTATTCTAATGAATTATTCAGTTTTGTTTTATGGGAATAGTGTATCTTTTTCTTTGAAAAGGGTACCCTTTTTTATTTTTTATTTTACTTTTTTATTCCCATATAGAAAGTATCCATCGCAACATAGGTCTCTATCACACCCAAAACATGGCTTTTAACGTAGATTCGATCGTTACTTATTGCTGATTTGACTACATCTGATTTTTCAAAAGAGGTGTCAGTAACGTTCAAAGAAAATCCCACTAAATTCAAATAAGTTTTCAAATAACGAATAAGACGCGAAGTAAATCTAGAATACAAAAATAAGTCAAAACGACATGAAGCCTGGTGCAGTCACGCAAGCGGCTACGCTCGCAGCGGTGGGGTGGAGCTAGCGGTTGGAATCGGGGTGGGACTATCGCGAACTTCAGCGCTGAGTGACGCTAGCAAGGGTCCCCCTCGATCCCAAGCTTCCAGTGCAGCCGCTTGAGTAATGGCACCGAGCTTCATGTCGTTGTAATGTAAGAAGAGTGCAGGAAAGAACAGAATATAATGCATTCAATACAATTCTTAAAGAATTCAATCCTGTGGAATTAGTGGCTATGCATTAAGAAGGGTACCGATTTTGAAGTCTTAACTCGCATTAAGAAATCATTTGCAGATAAATGAATAACTAGGTCCCGGATCTAATCTTCTGCCAAGATCAACCGAGTCCATTTACCCAAATAAATACACTAAGATTTGTTAAGAACTCACGTTAGCGATTGGTTTGTTGTTTGCTGGGCACACTGACTGGATAACTGCACCAGAAGCAGCCCATTTTCCATGGAACACGCCGCAGTTGTTCTCTGAGAGCCCAAGTTCTTTCAGAAACGCGTATTTCCCGTCGTTTACGAGGTAAGACGCCATTCTGGTGTTCTGCAAGACGACTCGTCGCGTACCGAACAACACACACTTCGTCAGCATCACTACAACATCTGAACGATAGTAGCAGGCAATGCGGACAGTGCACAGCCAAATCACATCGCAATCGCAAAAGGTCATTTTAGATTAGATTCGCAAACAAAGCAAAGCAGATACAAATCGATTATTGCGCAAGAAAAGTGCAACCGAGCTTCTATCAATGAATTTTTGCAGAATTTCAGCCTGCGTTTAAAGAAAATCAGGGTGAAACTGGAGCAAATTTCAGGACAAAACCATTAATTGGTGATCGAATCTAAAAAGCGAATAAAGCAACAATAGTAATTACAAAAGTTGATCAAGATGAACTGCTGATCACTAAGAAATTTTTTTCTCGGAATTTAAATGGATCGTTCATTAGACGGCTTCGGATCGGAATACTAGCAATACATTATCTATTTTGAACGTACAATGCTCCCATTTGCATCCGTTATAATCCTTTTTAATCGAAAAAAAAAATCAGAAAGATAGTATTCTTAAATCTCGACAGAAGTTATGCTTCCCTCTGCATACTCTTCTTACTATTTAAAGCATAAGAACAAAAAAAAAAAGTTGCAGACATTCTTCGAGAAACAAAGCAAAAAAAAACACCAGTAAATATTACTGCTCAGAGCGGACGTAGTGAACAGGAAAAAAAAAAACATCAGTAAATATAACTGCTCAGAGCGGAGTGAACAGAAAATACGAGACGCTAGAAAATAGAAAGAAAATGCCAAAAAAATAATACCCAGATTATACGGAATGTTCAGGAGAGAGGTTCACAATCTTCAATAAACTTAACTTTAACTTTCTAACCAAACATATCTCATCAGTTCAGCGGAAACTCGCGTATGAGTGTGTAAACGGTAGCAAATGCTGCTCATGGAAAACACCAGGCATACCGCGTGATTCCCGTTCAGCAATGACAGAGTACATAATGAGGGTGCATCGAACAAATTTTCGTCATCAAATCATCAGGTTTTCACTGATGCATATATATATATATATATATATATATTTTTGATATTTTCACCGCTGAATTTACTCTACTACTTGTCCTCATAAAAAGTAGCTGTGAAGCTGTACAAAGTGCGCGCTGTACAACCTTCATCTTGTCAATTCCATGCTTCTCTCAATGAAAAAAAAGAAGAAAATACACATAAAAACAAACAGCAATTGTAAGTTTGAGCTCGATCTAACACAGACGTGTGCATATGAAGTAAAAGTAAAGGAAATTCTCAATCCTTTAGGCATCCTAAGTGGAGTTAGTGTTGCACTGACATGAAGTCAGGAAAAGACGAATAATAATGGCGAAAACTAACCCCGTCTCGGCAAATATACCGTACTGAAAACCCTGTGCTAGTTCTACCCACCACAACAAAGCACTATTAATACTTTCATTCTCTTTTGCTCTAGATCTCATGAAAGTGTATTCACTCGGAAAATAAATCGACGTTAAATAATTGAACACTATTGGTTTTACCTTCACCAACAGATCCTGATCTTCCAACTAAATAATTACCACCATAGTTATCTCGACGAGTAGAAAAAAAAAACAGTCATTCTTTGCGCCCCAAAACGCTATAGAGGTCATACACAGAATAAGGATCAAATCAGTAGTTTTCAATATCTTCCATCCTCTAATCAAAGTAGTTACACGGACGAAAAACAGGATACTCTAAGATCCACTAAATCAAACAGCACAATTTGGCAAAATAGCAACACCAAAGAGTGTAGGTTAAAACTTGCGATGCTTATCTAAAAGCGCATCGCTCGAGGAGCCGCCACCGCCCACTCATCAACGAAAAGGCCTTCAGCGTACCGATAAGAACAACAGCATTTGAAAAACTTACGCGGAGTTGATTGGGTTAAAGGGGAGAATGAAAGAAGAAGATTGTCTTTTTGTCAAATCCATCAGCTAAAATATGGATAGTTTAGATCGCTTTAGATAGCCAATTTGCGAAACGGTGGAAGGTAAATCTTCTTAGTATGAACAACAATCCTACTATTTCGACTTCCAGCTGCACATGAAAGACATGGAAGCTGTACATTCACCTTAAAATGATAGAAACCTATTCACAACGTCTTAAAAACCAAATCTACTTCCCTAAGTCCTTCCGTACCTCTAAATTAAAAAAAAAAAAACAACAACAAAAGAAGGAAGATTCCATAGATGATCCATAGATGATATCTGAACAAGCGCGTAACAGAGATCTTCTATTCGATCTGCCCAAATTTTAGGGCTAGGAAATGTTCGAATCCTAAACATCGAGCGGGCATCACTGAGATTACGTTGCACAAAGATCCACGTACCGTTTCCGTAAATAACCAAACCGATGATTTGCAGTTGCAGCTTTCGTTCGATCCCTTCATCCTCGATATTTTTCTTCAGGTAACAAAGTAATATGATGAGGTTACAGGATATTTCATTATCATCACAAGAAATGAATTTGTTGTTGTTTCTCTGGAAATTCTACAGGTTGGGCTTGTACTCTTTTCATTTCGATTTTTAACTTTAACAATAACATTCATATAGCAAACTTTATTTTATAATCAAACCGTTCATTATCAAACCCATTTCTTATAGGCTGAAACGACATAGTCGTAGTGTACAATCGAACGAAAATACCAGAATCAGCTTGATACGTAGCATTCATCAGAAACAAATAGGCTATAATTTGTCTTAGGTAATTAATTTTACAGCTCATTTATAGATAATGAAGTCCGAAACCCGAATGAGTAGATTAGTTAGAAAAAAAAAGAAGTGATACAGAAAACA
Source organism: Necator americanus (assembly GCF_031761385.1). NCBI lineage: Eukaryota > Metazoa > Nematoda > Chromadorea > Rhabditida > Ancylostomatidae > Necator > Necator americanus. The sequence goes on from NC_087373.1 coordinate 4,217,389, forward strand.
AAGTATTAATATGTGAAAATACAAAGATAAACTAGTAAGTATCCTAATTACGCATCTTAACTCCACTTAGTATTTCATTTAGAAAAATAGTCTCTCTCCAGAGAAATAAGGGTTTTAAAGAGAGATAAATATCATAAAATATGCTAAATTATCACAAAGTTGATGTCTAAGAAGGTTACAGATATTGTCGATGTAAGAAAGTCGTAATCATTCGCGATTTTCAAACATCTACAGTAAGTCGGTGTCAAACATGCTGTGTCGGCGTTACGCGTTACGTACCCGGCGGCGCCGCTCTGTCGCGCTGCACATAACACGTCCGCCATCGATCGTACACTAGTGAGGTTTAAAGACTGATCCAAGGAATACAAATAAAGGATAGGATACCCTCAGATTTCCTTTTAAACATTCAAAGTACTTGGTTAGAGGTAGCACAACGCAACCGAATGTGACATTTGAAATTATTGATTTTTAGATCTTGAAGGCACATCTTGAGAACATGGGGATTCTCAATCTAGTTAAATTTCCCCACGCTCACTAATAGTTTCATTAGTTTGTGTTTGTAACCATATTAGATATTCAAATTCAAAGAATTTAAAATTCACCTGAGCGGCCAGGAATTTCATTTTCAAATCATGAATTAAGCGATAGGACCGATTTAGACTCAAAACTGAACGAGTGGGGAGAATCATTCTAGTTCTTTTTTCAAGATCTGCGTATTCGTTTGCATTCCTAGGACCAGCATTTCCATGAGTGTTTGAAGAAAAGTATTACAATCAAACCTGCTAACAACAAAGATGGAAATTTCGCTAATTATAGTAATATTACATCATTTGCACGACTAAACAGAACTATCACAATCGAATGAGAAAGAATAATGATGAATAGGACTAAATAGCCATTTTGATGAAGCCTACGATGACATTAGCGCATAGGAGAAACGTTCCCAACGTGAGAATCAGTGAAATCAGCTGTTGACGGCGCCTAAACACAAAATACCAACAAACATGCAAATTTAAATATGTATTGAGGAGAAGCAAAAGCAAACATGGCAATAAAACGCTTGATAAATGGAAAAAATTAGTAGTGATTTCCCCCTAAATAGCACTAGGATGCCTCTAGATACGTGCTCACTATGTACAGTCAGAAGATAGCGAAAACATTGCATTTTAGCTTTTCTGACATCGTTTCTCAATTTTACATAACGAGGTCAAAACTTTCATTTAAAAAATTTGAGGATAAAAATTAAACTCACCGTCTTGCAAACATCTTAAAAGCCCAATTTACACACGTGATCACTATATATTGTCCGTCAAGTGCATAACAAGGCACACTATTAAGTAAACCCAGTGCCAATGAGAGGGTGAAAAGGTACTTCGGTACCAATTCCACCGACTCAGCCCAATAGTGAGGGATCCATGAGAGTCTGGCAACCAGTGGATCGATCCTAACATAAGTGATAAGCTGAAAACAGCACAGATTAGTCAAACTTTCATTATTCGTTAATTATAGTGTTCATTTGAACCTCATCCAGATCGCCCACATACAGAACAGGTCGTTGGTGATTCTTCACCGTTATTCTGGCCAACTGGGTTCCATTGAACAAGGCGGGAAAAACACATACTCGCTCGTCTCCTTCCGCGTTCTCAACACGTTGCTTTTTCCCAACAGAAGAAAGGGCCGTTAAAGAACTTACCTTAGCACAACTCGTAGTGTTACTACAACTTGGCTGTGAGGTAACATATTGTGCTGATAGGCAACTAAATCGTTTGGAACGTTTCCGTTTCTCACGGATGACCTCTTGAGCGGGCTAAAATCAACCAAACTAGCGCAAACCAACGCAATACACACGTATCACGTCATCCTCACCTCCACTGATCCAACACGAAGGACCTTATTCAGTGAGTATGCTTTAGTGACGAATTGCTTGGTGGTTATATCAAGCATCGTCTCAAAACACATGTGAGCATGCGTGATATTCGTGAAGTCATCGCAGCAATGCAGTTCATCCAAAGAAATTGACGTCTGAAAAAAAATAAAGGTAAGATAAAATATCTGGAAAAAGCTATCGAGTATTTGAATCTTAAGTCTCTTTTCTCCTTAGAACGCATGTCTCCTCCAACTTCAACCTAGACGGGAAGCGAAAAAAAACATAAGAAACTCATTTCGCCTTAAAACTCGTCTCTAAGTACAGCTAATTTTAGCTGAGCAATTTCTCTATTCTAGCTCTTCTTCACTGAAAAACTATCTCCCATAACAACGAGAATGTAAGGGGGTCTTTACGATTCACTATCTTCTTTCTCTAATTTCTAATTTTTTTTCATCTAATTACCGCAATTTGCCGCCAGAGCGTGAATAAAGGCAAAGCTTCCATTAAGTCATCTGTGTTTTTGGTGTATTCGAAGGAATGATTTCAGGAAGAAAATGCCAAGAAGCGTGTGCGTACCAACACAATAAATTTTGAGCGCGATCAATAGGATGAAAATAAATAACGGTAACTTTTTTGCTTTATTAATAACAAAAGTGCTGTGAGCAGCATTTCTCTTCTCATCGTTACCAACTAATTTTGATAAAAACGCATGATTTGATAAAAACGTTTTTTCATCAATGCTGCCTCAATGTTTGGCTCCGTTCAAGAGTTCCCCCTTAAAAGCCCGAAAACAACACATGAGATATGAATAATTCGCGTATCAGTATTAACAGTTCCTTTATAAAGGTAACATTTCTCCAGTTTTTTTGCCGCGAAGAACCGATCACGTCAATATTGTAAGAAATAAGTAAACAACAAGATAGTGTAGACAAACAAACTAACACACCTTTGTCGCTAGCGATGCCTCAACAGTACTGCGCGGCACGCATTGACCATGTTTTTCTTTCTCCAGATGCCGCACACATTCCCTCCAATCTTCTTGTTTTCGTATCGCGCAGTCATCAATAGATACTACAACGTTCCCCGCTGACAACCCACCAGCACCATACAAGCCGGAACGTGAATCAACGCCTAACAAAAGCGCATTAGATGATGAAAAATACGATTGCCGCGAATGCCACCGCACCTGTAACAGTAACTCCATTGCCTTGACTGAAGAACGGAGACAAAAAGTACGGCGTCCAGAGGAACATTAAATACGCCACACCGGCCAACACAATATTGTGCCAGATACCTCCTCCGAACACCTCAAGACGGTGGCGAGGATGACTGCGTCCTAAAAGGGTTCTGCTTACTGAGACAAATACATGGAATAGTCTAAAAGAATATAAAAAGACAGTTCAATCTCTTTCATTTTTTTGGCGAAAACAGAAAAGAAACTCTTGATCGCCTCTGACAGAGAATTACCATATTAGAAATAATTAAACTGTTTTCGTTCCCATAAACATGCGTCCAATGTTTCGACAAACAGGTTTCTAGAACGACATCGCAAGTTTTTATTCCGAGAACGTTTTTCGAAAACAAAAGGAAAGCAGGTGGCGAGAAAGGAGGAAGAAGAGGACGAACAAACCGCATCAGAACCGAAAAAAAGAAACGAAAGAACGTGAAACTTACTCAAAGACTCTGGATCAATGTCCGTGAATGCTCCAGGATACAAGCCAAGCAAAAACAATCCGAAGCCGTTAACTCGAACATTATAGGTCTTTGCTGCGGAGGAATGTCCAAGCTAAATAAGAAAAATGAATCTGTGGATGTACATTTCACAACAAAGAAAGAACTTAGATTTAAAAAAAATCAGTGTAGAAGTGATTCAGGAGATACGAATCAGAAATATCTGTTTAGGTTTACTCTCGGTAGTCAAAGTAAACGAAGTCAAATGAAAAACAATTCAATGTTAATTGGAAAAAAGAGGACTTCCGCACACCTCATGTATTATAGCTGCTGCCGCCAATACCACCATGAAAACAGGTATATGACTCCACGGCAAATTCACTCCAGGGATGATCGGTATGAGACCTAAACATTTGTAAATTGTTTGTTGTGAATGAATTTATTACAAAAGCAAATGTAAAAAAGAGAGAAAGAAAAGATTAACGTACCTGTTTCTGAATCAGCTGATCCATCAAGAACGTCAAACTCTTCCGTCGGTGGTGGAGGAAGGTCGTCAGGAGTTGGTGCCTTAATCAATATCACACACAATTTAGCACTTTTAAAGCAGTAAAAGAAAGAACAGGAAAAAATAGAAAAGTTTTCACAAGCGAAATAAAGTAGCCAGAGTTACAACGTTTGTAGATTGTTCCCTTTCATACAATGTTGTTATATAAATAAGAATCACCTCTGTTCGAATAAGTGCTGCGATTGGATGAGGTATTGATCGATATGGTGCTACTTTTGGTCGTAATGATAGCAAATACGAAACATCTGAAGGCGACATATGAGATAAAACAAGTCGAAAACAGCAGAAAATTGTCATTCTAGCTGCGTAAATAAATACACAGAAACATTTATACAAAGACAGTAGGATATCATTCATGGAATTCTTTTCAATCAATGAGAAATGAACAGAAAGGAAAGAAAGACGTCGAAAAAAGTCAATGAAAGAAGAATGCATCAGAAAAGAAGTTCAAGCTAACCAACCTCGATAGAGAAGGTGGGACAAGTAGACGGAGATGCCGACGAGGCATACAAGTGCTGTCAATGCTCCAAACGAGAACCATAACGATTTCAACTTCCGGCTAACATCCACTTCATTAGGAGCCGTAAGATAGCCACCATCAACGTAGCGTGTTGTATAGACTCGAAGCTATAAAGAAACATTAGGACGGACAGAACATAACAATGCAGTGAAATCGTATTTATCAAGGAATTGTTCCGAACACAATACGCGGTGAAGCCGAAAAATGTTGAACTGTGTTGAACCATTTTGAAATTTTTGTTCAGTGTGAGAGTCAGCCGCCATATTTGCATCATTTTAAATAGCTGAAGTGATGGCGAAGAAATTAAAACCCCTGCATGAAAATACAATGTGGAAAAAAGGCCCAAATGGAGAATATATTGGTTTTTCCGGTACCAAAATTAGGTTTTCGAGCGCAGCGATTGTTACTAGTAAAAACGAGTGATGATAAAACTCAGCAGCAGTTAGGAACAAACCAGATTAATCATCCCTTTACGCAGAATTTCAAGTCACAATAAATTTGAAAAACTAAACAACCGTCGAAGTTTTTAGAGATAACAGACAACTTTTCTAAGTAGTTGGGTCACACCCGAAATTTCATATGTACTGTAGTGATCTAATAATTCGACGCCGACTATATTATATATGTATTTACGTTCCAATACGGTGAACCTATTTTAAGGTGAAACAACCATGAAAAAAGGAAAAGTTGGAGCTTTCTGTGTAATACTTAACAATTTTTACAAAGCAAATAAGAAAAAATAAAACAGGTTGATCAACTGGGATTCTAAAGTTGTTAATAGGGGATTTCTTGTAGTTAGCGCGCACCAATTCTACACATGGACAGAACTTGGTACTTCTGCTAAAGTAAGTAAAAAAAGAACCTTGAGTCATAGCTACATGACACTGCATCCTCTGGGAGAAAAACAAGGACTATTTTGTTTTTTTTTTTCTCCCGAAGTTTGTTCTTTCTGTTCTGTGCTGCAGATAAACAGATAACAAAGCAAACAATGCAATACAAAATAGTACAAAATGTTCCATTGAACTTGCAACGAAAAGAGATGCAAAGTATTTCAAAGTATCAGGATTTCAATTGTTCCAGCAGCTTTGGGGAAAAATTTTAGAAAACTCGGGCACTCATCTTACAATTAAGATTTTACGGGTGAGAAGTAAAGTGCTTGTGCATAAACACCGTTAATCTTTGAAGGTTGCAAGCAAATAACCAGGAAGCACACTTTTGAAAGAATCATTGAGAATTGTACAGTTCTGAACAGAATGTGCTAAAATGCGAATCACTATTATTTGTGCAAGAATAACATCTAGCCATTTACGTTAAACGACATCTCCTATCCTAAAGAAAAAAGAAAAAAAATAAGTAATGCAGAGTCAACCATATCAAATCCGAAAAGCTCAAGATGGATAAGACCAGAGCAAATCCAAATAAATTCAGTGCAGATTAGTTCAACAGGCTCAAACTGATCTTGAAATGGAGGGGGCTGTTGTAGGAGAACACGAGGAAAGGATGATACGAATAAAATTAAAGGACGAACCTGAAAAGGGGACACCTCCAGGCCGTATTTGTTGGCAAAATTCACGTAAGGAGTGAAATTTTTCACGCGTAGCACGTAGTCGAGCAGAAACACCGAACTCCATGAAATCAAAAAGTAACTTAGCGCTGTAGTGAACAGCATCGATTGTATGGAATTCCGCACTTAGCCGTGTTTTCGTCTCATTGTGCTGGATCGGTCGGAATAAATCTAGATTGGGATTTTGCATAATAGTACATTGTATACATTTCGAAGCCTGTCAGTTACTAAAGATTTTAAACTAGATATGCTTGGTAGCTTTTTACCACTCCACGACTGAACACAATGCTAACAAAAATAATCGATATTTATTGACGAAATAATAACAATGAACATGCTGTAGTTTTTTGGGACGATGGTTTTTCTTTTAAACAAAAAAAGCAATCACAATACAATACAGAATAAATGAAATGTATACTGACAAAAAAAAAACTTATGACATCACATAGGTAAAACAGTAAAAGGCGAGAAACGTTGGAGGAACACCGTATGATGATAATACAATGATACACGATATACACAGGAACGTGTCGTAGAAAAAGGAGTTTACATGGTACGGCTGCTCCTTCACCTCTCTGGAAAGAAAAAGGATTAAACTAAGAAAAAATTCGATTGATTAAAACGAGAAATAGTGCTCAACAGTTAAATGATTCTGTAGTGGATATAGGAATAACATCAACGATGAGAAACTCTCGACTGCAAAACACAAATGCATCGAGGATTATTTCACACAAAACAAAATAGAGGAATCCAAACAAAAATGTGGTTGTATCCAAGAATAGTAGCAAAAAGGGTGAACTCTGATCGAAAAGCTCTAAAAAGTGAGTGCGAAGGTGAGTAGTGATGGTAATAATGAACGAGATTTTTAATGGATAAATGTAATTCTGTCACGTGAATGGTGCACCACTTCGATAAAAATTGGAAATAATATAAAGTTCTACTGCTGTGACATTTAAATCCGAAAAGAAGATGATAGGACCAATTCGGAGAATGCAAACGTAAGCAAAATTATACAGTGACGAAAATAATTGTTTAAGCGAATGAATTAAGAATTTAAGGAATTAATTCAAGACAAAACTCACCTCCGAGCCAGAGAGCAACATTTCGATTTTTTGTAGAAAGGCGATTCCTGCGTTCTTCAGTTGTGAAGTGGTCAAGTACTTTTTAGCAGAGACTTTAAGCATAACAACGGACGTAATCCTGAATGCTCTAGAATTTCTCTCGCTATAAAGAGCTACCATACAATAACTTGTGAAAAAAAATGGTGCAGAACAAAATCTATACCTTCGAACAACTTCATCCAATATCTCCTTCCTGGTTACAATGGAAACAACTCAGATTGTACTTTAAATTCGTCGTCGTATGCTTCAATATTACAGTAAAATACGCCGTGTAAACAAGGGATTCTATGCCCTTTCATCAGAAGGAAATCGATGCGCTGGGCACTTTTAGCGATAGCAAAGGCGAGAATCATACGACAACATACAATAGAACAGAATACATATTAACACATAAGCATGAAAATGGAAAAGAAGTAAGCCGGAATAAATGTGTTCATTTTGAGAAATAACAAAGGGAAATCTTCGACACAACAAAATATTGCAAGGAATTCCCCAACTGAACGCTATTTCTTAAGCGGCCGATGTTTAAGGAAAGAGTCTAAAGTGGAAATATGCTAATGAAAAACTCATGTACATGGAAAAGTGACTTTAACACAGCCTTTTACGGATTTTGGAGAAAGAAAATCATTTCTAAAAGAAAAAAAATCAACTGGAGATATCAACGAAGATGCGATTAAAACAATTGCTCTTTGCACTAGGAAATATCTTTGAGGGGAAAAAATAACCTCATTCCGACATATGCAATTTTGAGGTCAGCGTCGTCATCGTCGTCGTCGTCGCCGCCGCCGCCACCGCCGCTGCGGTCCCGGAATAGTGCCGCCGAATCCACGCCGCGACGTCGCGGCCTGCGTCATGTCGATTCAGTGCAGTGTCTTCTGAAATCGTATCGTTGTCGCTGTTCTCTCTTCTCGTCACACTATCTATTCATCTTTAATTCACGTGTAATTTCACACACTCTTTTCCCGATGTTCTTTAATAATAGTTGAGAATAGCGAAGTAGAGACGAAAGCGTTAGCATTGATCGTTCGTTTTTTTATGAATTCATTTTGTGATGTGAGAGAAATGACGTGAAATGTGAAAGTTGATTGTGTCGAACTTATGCACTTTTCTAACAATTTTTATTTGCTTTTGTCTCTGCTGCGTTCCCTGCAAAAACATTACAAAGTTGGTGGTGACGTAGCCGCAAAGTTCAATTTAATCGGAAACTTTACTCTATTTTGCAATTGAGATGACAGTGCAATCGTAGTTGAGAGAAATTTAGAGATTTGAGCACTTTGTACAGAAGTACAACACAACATTACATTTAAATTACGTAAAAAGTTAGTAGTGCTACTCTGTCCAAAGTTGCAATTACAACATAATTTCGACGCTTAAATGAACAGTCAAGTCGAAAATTCAAGGTATGTGCTGTGTTTGCAGAATAAGATTAGCGTGTAAATAAACAGGTTGCTAGCTGTTATTCTTGAGTTGCTAGTGTGATTATGAGAAGAAACGCTTATGTTGAATTTACAGAGTAGTATTTTTGTGGGAATTTATTTGAAGGATTCATCAATGCTAACATTTCTATAGCAGGGTCTAAACGACATGAAACACGGTGTAGTTGCGGAAGCAGCTGCGCATGAAACGGCGCGGTGGTGCGTAGCGATTGGGATCTTTATCAACACCATTCTTTGTTCGCTCTCGTGGAGCTAGCGTTGGTCCCACCACGGTTCAAATAGCTAGCTCAACCCCATCGCTTCGAGCGCAGTCGCTTACGCAACTGCACCAAACTTTAGGTCGTTTTCACCTGACTATAGCCCAAGGCTAGATCATATCTCATAAATAAAAGGGTAGTACCAGAGAACAGAATTTCGCTTTCATAATTCCTCACAAAGGAAGACAAGAAACTAGGAAATTAAGATCTTCTTCGATTTTTTAAAATCCTATTTTTGGATCAGATGACATGTTTTTGTTCTACTAACTATCGCGCTCCATTGCTAATCAAACACTTCTCGTATATTCTTTTCTTTCTCTTTTCAACGAAGGAGTTTGTTCGAAATTTTCACAATCTTTCAATTTCAATTTCAATCGCCACACATTAACCGCTTTGAAAGTTCTTCCCCCTCTCCCACCTTTGTTTTTAAGAACCAGTCCTAATGATAACGCTTGTGTTTCTTATCACTGTATGACCTTTTTTTCAAGGTGGGTGTGCAAAACAGGACGAGAGCTGCCTTTTTTGCATACCTACCTTCAAAAAAAGGTCGAACACTGCTATGTGTATTTAATAACTATACCACCCTGTTTTCCTCATGTTTAAGAGCACCGATGAGCTACGCGTCCTTCGCAAATCCTTTAAATTGCACCGTAAATGCCCAGTAAATGAGGAAAGCTGGCTGGTATTACTGTTAAAGAAGGTACCCATGAAATGACCGGTTCTGGCAGGAAGATACTGCACTTATGAAGCGACTGATTACAGTATGGATACGTCCTTGCCATGTAATGCATGTTAAGACCAAGGTGAACTTAGGGCCCTGGAGCTCCATGGGTTCAATGCGGTCGCGGATGAAATGCTTCGATATCGACTGGAAACGATGGTGCCTCATATTAGAAAAAAAAACATATTTAATTGAAAAAATGGCAGCTGTACGCACTTGAACGTCTCACGCTGCGCTGAAAAAAGGATATGACTCAACTACTAATGCTTTTTGCAAAAAAAAGCACGATGTAATAAAAACTACGCAGATGCACAAGATTTGCATGAAATAGAGAGGAAGAAAATGAAAATGGAAAGAACAGTGATGGGATGAAAGTATGTTTCTGTACTTGTGCAACACATTAGATCCTAACAGCGCAGTGTGTGCAGGTCGTAATTCATGTGTGTTTCCTAGCAAGAATGAACTTTCTTAGGAGGTTTACAACCTGTTTTTCCTATGAGTTTCCAAATATCACTTCTACTTCGTGTTTGAGTTTTTCAGTTTTTTGAACAATTGATATTCGAATCCACAAGTTCCTTGAGAGTAGGGACCCGCAGGGTCCCACACTCATAAAATTTCCACTTTTACTCTATTTTATCTCTCTGCAGTTTCGCGTGATGGCATCGATGTGACTTTGTTGGTTACGGAGTCACCAAAGATACCGTGTTCAAGAAATTATTCCTTGATCTGTATTATTTCTATGGTCTTTACTACATTCCTATGGATTAGCATCAAGAATTATCGATCCGGCTTCGTTTGCTTATCTCAGCTCCGGCTGTTTAATCTACTGTCAACGCACGCTGACAGATGGTGGCATATACTCCGTAGTCCTCAAATATCACTTAGATGGGGGATAAGGTGATGGTATTCATAAACGGTAACATGTGCGAACCACATAGTTTTGTGCAAAATTCGCAAAAGTCATTCTGTTCCAGATCCTAGACTAATAATATGCTTAAGTGGCTAGTGTAGTTGGAAAGAAGTTCCGCTGTCTTCCCGATCGATCGGAGGTTGGAATCGGCCCCAGCACTCACCAAGCCTTTGATCCCTCCAGGATCCATTAATTGGTATCAGTCTTGTCTGAGAGGATAAAAACACTGATTTCGCACATCGACTAGCCTCCGCAAGTCATTGTATAGGTCAGTTACACGTTCGTAAACCTTAAACGATTCTGAATTGAAGTGAACGTAGTGGTCCTTAGCGGACTTATTGATGCCGCGCGCTTCACTCTTAATATGTCTGGAAATAAGTCCGCTCAAAAATTCGCTGTAACGATTTGTGCCGCGCTCCATGATTGCATGTCTGCATTACACAAATCCACAGTATGCATCTGCTCGACGGATATTTCTTCGACCCCGGTCGCCCGCTTAAAAGCACGTGCTACGGAATGATGCGCGCATTCCTTTTTGCTATTCTAGAACAGTATTCTTCTCTTTCTTTTCTTTTTTTTTTGTTTTGTTAGAAATCATTACTCTTTTGCATTTTTCTTTGGAAAGAAGAGAACATTATCGTTTGGACGGTGAGCTACGATCCCTCCCCTCGAACACATACGTATGCACCAATGATTGTGGCTAGTAGAAATGTCGGTTGCTATCGCGCAATTGTGCCGTTTTCTACTTTTATATTTGCTTTAAATATAATGTTCAGAAGAGATAAATGTCTCATTTAAAGCATTCATTCATTTAAATTTAATTAAAGCCGTCTCGTTTCTTTTTTTCCGCGAAATAACGACATAATTATAAGAGACTGACATGTCTGAGCGAACACTGCGAAAAACATACGATGCATGTTATTACGAATCGTACTTTTAGTACACACTTAACCAATCTGCTGAGCGATTCTGAGAACTATTACTGGATGATGATAGACCAAGATTTATGTTTGAGAAATACGTATCTATGGTTTTTGTTTATTTGTTTATAAAAATATTGGTAACAGTCCAATTTTTAGTTTTAGTGTCCGTGTAAAAGTCCGTATCCTGCAGTTGTCGCCCATGAAAAATGTTTACTTCACCGCTTACTTGATCTTGTTTTTTTTTAAATTTTTTTAGTACTTTTCACGGTTCATATAGACGCTAAATAAATCCAGAACAACACCGCACAGAGAATTAATCATATGCTCTTCAAAATTTCCACATTTTCAATACGCACCTCGGAAGAGTCTTGAATATTCATCTTTTACTCCAATATCGATAGAATAACAACATTTATTGTTTTCAAAAAACAGTAAAATCAATATGTACATGATCTACATTTATTTGTATGTATAATTCTTCTATGGAAGGATGGCTTCGATGCCGTACCGGTCTTAAGCGTACATAACAAGATTAACATATTGCCTAATTCTTGGTAACCTGGAAGCGAATTACTAAAAGAATAATGAGAATAATAAACAGAAAAAGAACAAAACAAAAAAGAAGAACTAAAGAGTTCTTTTTCTTAAACGGATCAGCTGACTTGAAACGAATTCACACCACCATTTCTAGGAGTTGACTTCACAAAGCGCTGGGCTTCTTTCGTCTGTCGGTTGGCCAGCTGGTGATTGTGGTGTTTTATCTCCATTGGTGCTCTTGACGCTACCAACAATGCCTTTGCTTGCAGCCTTATTAGCGGACCTTGTATTAACGCCAAGTCTCTGTTTAGTCGAATTTTTCACTAACACCCTAATCCATGTCCCCGCATGACATACAAAACATCGTGCCCGCGCTGCTCTGAGACATTTTTCATGCGCTCTCACATGACATTTCTTTGCATTTGAGCAACCCATCCAGAAGATCTGCTCTTCGTTGCTATGCTCCGGTGGTTCCGCTTTCCCGCACATCAGACACAAGATCTCCGTTCGAGCTTGATGCTGACCGCTCTTGGCGGTCAGTGCAGTTGTTAGGCTTTTTCGGATCAGATCAGGAGTCTTGTGAATCGATTCGCCAATCTCGTTGTCGATTGATTTCTCCTCGAGGTTTTGCTCGACGTCGTCATTCGCTGCTTCTACCTAAAAAGAGGAAATTCTGGTTGTGAGGGATTGTTGGGTCATGGTAACCATAGATGCGATAGTCGGAGCCGGTGTTTCTATCCCCTTCACTTTTAAACGGTCGGAGAAGGGACCCTCTTCACTTTTGAACATTTGGCGAAAGAATCCTTATTACTTGAGTTGCATGCCATGAACTGCACCCCCTTCTCCTGAGGAGGGTCCGCTCCTTCCTATCACATCTATGATGGTAACAGCATATAGATCAATCGTCGATGGTGAACGATTTAACAGATGCTACATGGAGGAAGTGCTCATATAACTTCAGTTCGTTGAATGGAGACGTTGAATTGGTTTCAGAAGTATAGTCGGGTCAAAACGATACGAAGCACGATGCAGTTGCGTAGGCGGCCGCGCTCGAAGCGGCGCGGCGGACGCCAGTTAGAATCGAGGTGGGACCATCGCGAAGTACAAAGAGGAATGGTGTCAAGGCTCCCGAGATTCTAACCGAGATTCTAACCGCTACTTAGCACCGCACCGCTTCGAGCGCAGCCGCCTACGCAACTGCACCGAGCTTCATGACGTTCTGACCCGACTATAATAGAGCAAGTTAGTTCTGATGTCAAAAATATCTCTTTTTTTCTGTTCAGTAATCCACAAAATAAAAGTAAATAAGCAAAAGTATAGTATAAATAATAGATAAATGAACAAGTTGTACATAACCACTCCCATCTGAAAAAAGAGCAGAAAAACTAACCATCGCTGCTCTTTTGACCAACGTACGTCTAATCACTCGGCAAGGGCCATTTTTCGTCGGACTTGTTCCTACTTCATCCGCTGCGCTATCCTTTGCGACGTTGCTTTCATTGCTGTCTGCCGTCATTTCTGTACTTCTTGCCAGTTCTCGGTCCTGTAACTACTATCTATCCAGTATATACGGCAGCATATTTTTTTAAAAGGGATATTTACTCACATGTTCATTTGCGGGTCGAATTACCAACCGCTTTAGTACCCATTCTGATCCTCTCCGTGTGTAGATCTTCTTAACTACTCTGGCACCATCCTTCGAGGTTTCTGATTCGGTTCTATGATCTTCTTCTGGAGAGTAACTCACCTAAGGAAATGAGGACTTGCTTAGTACTCGATGGTAGGTATCTTTGTTGACTAACTTACATCTTCAGTGGGCTTTGCAGCTGTTGAAGGCCGTGCTGATTCTTCGCAGAGTGTTTTTCCAGCCGCTGCAGGACCCTCTTTCAAGAAGATAATTTCAGGATTTGATTCCATCGCTTCCACAGCAGTAACTGATGCCTACAAGTAACAGTTTACATCAATATTTGCTTACACAACATCTAAACAAAAAAGTATGGAGCAACTGAGAAAGTGGTCTAAGCTTATGAAGAGATGAATCCAGAACAATTTATACATACAAAAGGGACTTCCGCAACCGTATTGGAGCTTCCTGCGGTTTCTTCAGCGATCTCTTGATTTTCCTGAAAACAGTGAATTGCGAAAGACTGCATCCGTTTTTTTCCAACATTTTTTTCAGAGGAATGGTTGTGATGTGACGAAACTCATTCGTACTTTGGAAGAGGAAAACGAAGTCATGATTTTTTTGAAAAAAAGTAGTACAACACGGTGTTAGCCCGCGCCTTTCCGCTGCTGTTGGTGAAGAATATTAGAACAAAGTATCGAGAAAACGAAACAAGTGCATACAACTAAAGAAGAAATTGTTTCGGGGTAAAAATATGAGCAAAAGTTGTAAGGAATAAAATAATAGCAAAAACAACCCGTTACGAAACCCGACAGTAAATAAAACATGACAAAAATTCAAAGCGAGTAACGAAGTTGTTGACGAGAAAGATTATGTTGCACCGGATAAACTTACGGCTCGTTGGAAATTTTAGATACATCGGAAATAAAGTCGGAAAGTGAGCTTTGATCAAAACATGCACGAAAAACTGCCAATTCGATTATAGTGTTTATGTGGAAATTCTCGCACGAGAAACCAAAGAAGAATTGATTCGAGTGGAAGAAAAGCAGGAGAGGGCAAGTAGGAAAATCTTACCTCTGCAACCTCGTTGACTCGAGAACTTTGTGGTTGTTCTTCAGACCTTTTTCTCACTTCGATCCCTTCATTAGGAAGTTCGATTCCCTCGTCTTCCTCATTCTTTGCTTGTCCGTCTGTTGTTGATTGCTCTAATGCATCTATTAGAGCTTTTTCCTTAAAGTATTTGATTTTTGACGAACAATTCGTAGCGGAAAAACCAACCAAATAGTTTACTCACGGATGGGAGAATAGGTCTTCTGACCACGACACGTTTCACAACTCTACGACCGCCTTGTGTGATGACCGTTTGCCGTACAACCCTTCGATATCCAGGCGGAAGAGGGCCAAGCTCAGACTGTTTCTTGAGCAGCAGGCCCATCTGAACAATAGGAGCAATGGTAATAAGCACCTCAAAGGAAGAAGGTTCATTTCGTCAGATTTGACTCACCGATGGTGTTGCTTCAACAAGTTCTCGTCTAAGAACTTTTGCAGGTAACAAAATAGGAAGTTCTTGTACACCATGTTCATTCATTTCCTCTTGTGATTGTTGTTGCACCGATTGTGGATCTTCCTCTGCGTTATCACTGAGCAGGCGACAACGCTGAAATTCCACTCAAATCTTACTAAACCTATAAATAAAAATCCAAAACTCTGGGCTGTAAACCATTGAAATGGAATGCAGGATTTCTGTAGCCTTCTATGTAGTCTCTTCATTTATAGCAATTCACAGGCGAATTTCAGTCATCGTAGTCTGAGAGGTCGCAAGGTATCGGTATTTATAAAGCTTATAAGTCATAGAATTTGAAAAATCGGATCTTCGGACATAAACAATAAAATCTTGGCAGGATAGGAGCGCTTCAACCGCATTCGGCTGCTCGGAGTTTTCTAAGCAAAATATTTAGTGGCATAAAATCTCAGAACATTTGACTAGGCTATTGAAAGGGAAAAGATCAGTCAGAGAAGCTGAGAACGAAGTATCAACTTCTGTTTTCAAAAAAATATAAAGTCTACAGAGCAGCAATGCCGATGGCTGTATTAGAGATAAAAATCGATCAAAACAACCCCTAAAAACCACTCACAGACGTGCTCGCTTCGACGAATTCGCGTTTAAGAACTTTTCGTATCGGTTGTGCGACAACCTGTTGATTTTGCTCACGCTGCGTTCGAATCCTCAACACTTCCTTCTGATCTTCGTCACTGAGTCGAATTCTCTGGAGAAAGAATATAACTGTGTTTTCAGCTGAGAAATCATTGGTGGTAAAAACTGGTCGACAAAAACAGGATGTATGTTTATGTATTACTTCGCACTGTCATCCAAATACGATGTCGGTGTTGGCTGTAAACATCAAAGCTCTACAACACAAAGTCCTACAGTTCCGTCTGATGGCATAGCATTACCTGAGAATTGATATCTATGAAATACACTTACAGAGGAACGTGCTTCTAGAAATTCACGTCTGAGCACTTTTCGAGTTGCCGGGATCTTATTTTCGCGGCTCTGATTCGGTTGTTGACTTGGACATTCGCCTTGTTTACTCTGAAAGTGGTTGTGGTGAGTGTAAATAATTCGCAATCCTCTTTGCTTTTGTAGAAAAGGAGACGTAGTTTTCAAAAAGGATCTTCTAGAAGAGCACAATAATCTTCTTGGCTTTAGTACTTTTTCATTAACATACATACGACTCACTGGAGAGTGACAGAATAATGTCAGTTTGTTATAAATCCCTAGTATGAAAATACTTCTTAGTTTTCCAATTACGAACTTTATAGCAGCGTGAAAATCACATAGAGTAGGTGCATTCGCGTAAACGGCGCGACGAAGATAGCGGTTTGAATCGAGGTGGGATCATCACTACAGCGAGGAATGGTGTCAAAGAAGAGTTCCCTCCAGATTCTAACCGCTACGCTCTACTGCACCGCTTCGAGCGCATCCGCTTACGTGACTGCATCGTACCTCATGTCGTTTTGACTCTACTATACATTGTTTCCACTCACCGAAGTACTTGGTCCGGCTTCTTCTTGCTGTATAAAACGTGAAGAATTCTGAAGTCGGGTCTTCGGCGTTTTCTCTACGCCTGCAGGTAGAATTTCACTCATCTTGCTTTCGATTGTAGATCGAATATCTCTGATTACATGCGGCAGATGGCTTTGCATACAAGTATTCACCATCACATGCTGCTTTTCGTCCAACTAAACAGATATTAAAGATTATTTCAGGAAGGTTTATACAGAAATGAATTAAAATCATACTCCTTGGAACTGTTCCAATTCTTCTTTAGCCTCTTCTCTCAATGTTATCAACGGTGAAGACGTACGCGGCGGTTTTCCTTTGAATGTTGGACGTAATAACTCTACAGTTACTTTTGGAATGGGTTTTTTCTGCATGACCAACTGGGGTGGTGTATCAGCTCTGGTGTGATCGTTTTCTTCTTTTTCTTCCCGTGATAGATTGTCTTCGTAATGTTCATCATCATCTGAGTCACCCATATCTTCGGAACTGTCCAACAGTGGTGGTGCGCCTTCGTCATGTTCAGATGATGCACTTGAACAGCCGGGCATTTCGGTTGCTAGGTAGTGTTGAACAGATGGAATGCGCTGGTGAGCTAAAAATAGGAATTCCGATGAGATATTATATGAGCAATCTAGTAAAAGCTGTCGTCAACCAATAGGACAACAAAAATTGTCCACCAACAAGCGGAACAATAGTAACAATTGTAGTTAAATCGCAGGTACTTTTAGTTAAAAAATCTCAATTTTATCAAATGGTCAGGACAAGAAAGTGAGTCTACAAGAGTCAGAACAGGCAAAAGAAAGTGTGCACGTTGCAAAGGCGTCACGGTCGCTACGCCTCATCGCACCGCTTACGCAGCCGTGCTTCATGTCGTTTTGACTCTACCATAGCAACATCGAGCGACAGATAATAGCAAAAGAAAACTCGAACAGAGACAATAAAAAGAATTCATCGAAAAGTCACCTTTATCAATGAAAGTCGCAATTGCATGTGCGTGGATGCAAGAGACTCCTTTTTTCTGAGCAACATCCGAGCAATTGCAAATGATCTGATACGGACATGCTCCACATCTATCACAATGAGTGTTCTGAAACACGGTTTCTTGACTTTAAGAATACAATGTGAACTCAGAGACATACATCTTCGCCACATTCGCATGGATCACCCACGACTACCGTATACTCGAATCCGTCTTCTGCTTGAACGGCCCATGTGTCATCTGAGAGTTCGGAAACACATGAATCCTAGGAACAGTTCTTCAAATATTGTTCTTTAGCTGTATTTTGAAAACTATAAACTATTAACGTACCAATCGGGATGAATAGTACAGCAGGGCATCCTTATGTCGTCGATGAGTTTGCCAGCGTTTCGACTTTTCTTTTGGGTTTTGCTCCGATTTCTCTAAGCCTACTTTGTGGCCTAGATGTCCGAGACAACCTCGGTAGGAGACACTTCCATCCATATTTTCGATCACCTATGGAAAATATGTGTGCCAGCTTGAAAGCTATCCTTAATTAGAACCTCACTCTGATAAAAGCCGGACAGTGCGAATGGACACGTTCGCTTTTCTTGAAGCGCTGTCTTATTTCCTTTGGATCCACGGCAGCACCTTTCCCTCTTGAATGTTTACACACAAATATATGATTTCGGCCATCCTTACACAACCTAGAAGTTCGCTTCGTGAATTCCACTTTGGTGAGTCTTTCAACCGAGTCGATCCATTCCTAGAAATTTGTACAGGAAGTTTTGAGTTGGATTGATAATTTTTGATTTGGATATGAGCAAGGCTATTATTCGAGTCTAATTTTTGAGTGAAATTAGTAGGGGGATCAAGCAAAACCAGAACGAGCAAAAACAACTTAATAAATATATCAGTCCATGAAGTGGGCGCGAAAGGAACTTCTTTTTCTGAACAGCAGCGATTTTACCTCGAAATCGTCATGAGTGCGAAATGTTCCTTGAATCATAGAAAAATCTTGACCGCCTTGTTTTCGATGTTTTTCATCACAATGAATTGCCAACTCTTCTCCTGTACGAAAAAGACTGTGACAAGCAGGGCATGTTACCGGGAAATAATTTGCGGAACGACCAAGAGGCACTCCATGCATCCGCTGAAAATCAATGGTTTATGTTTTGTAGATCATCTCAGATCAATTGCTTACCTCTCTATGGACTCGTATACCATGTTGAGAATAGTAGATTTTACCACATTCACATTCTATGCCGAATCTGCCCTCAAATTTCGTGTTCTTGATTTTTAATTTCAGCTGATCCACTTTCTCCTTCGACCACCAATGGACGAACCGTAGATGATCGTATAGGTTTCCCAGCTGATATGGACCCCGTTGACAGACGGGGCATCTGGCACGCGTACGCGCCATCTGAAAACTGCAACCAATTAGAAGACGGTTCATCCTTGGTTGTCGGCCAATCATTTCAGATCCACGCACAATTACATAGAAATGAATCAAAGAGGGTTTCCTTTGCTTGTGTTTAATCATTGCGAAGAAAGTTACGAAAATGTTTTAAGTAAACAAGAATAAAAGAAGGATTCCTTGCCTTCTCTACTGAATCAAAGATGAGTGGGACCCTGGGGAAAAACAGAACTCATTAACGTTATTCTTGTCTTAGCTCCAATTCTCAATGAGACCGAGATCACAATTTTTTTTTGAAAAGAGCGAACGACTAGTAAACGCCGAGACAGAAGAAATAATGTGGCAGTTGAAAACTGGAACCAAGCAAAATTTGAAAAATAATACAAATGACTGAAAATAGATACATGGAGATGTTGACTAGAGTTGAAATATGTCAAATGTAAATGTTTGATTATTCTACAAAAATCTCCTAATTTATTAGAATCCACTTTCAGAAGAGGAATGAGACGGTAATACTCTCTTCCTAAATCCTTCACTGTTCCACACATATGGTTGCAACTGAGCTGGTGATAAAGGTGGCGAGCTACAAGGCAGGCACTGCACGGAGGCACAGCATGAAGGAGCAGAGCACTTGATCTATAGTTGGGTCAAAATGACATGAAGCACGAACAGTCGAGTAAGCGGCTGTGCTCGAAGCGGTGCGGTAGAGTGTAGCGGTTGGAATCGTGTAAGAATCCTCGCTACCGCCACCCATCTCTGCCGTTCGCCACGGTCCCACCTCGATTCCAACCGCTGTCTCCACCGCACCACTTCGAGCGCAGCCGCTTGCGCAACTGTCTGTGCTTCATGTCGTTTTAACCCGACTTAGATATGATTTAGCATCGGATTAATCACCTTTGCTCGCTACTCAGTAAATTTTGTGGTTGGGAGATGGTGCTGCTACCGCACTTATTTACTGAGAAAAGTCAATTAGCGTACGTAGAAGAAAAAAGTGCAGGCCCTGAAGAAAACACACTAATATACTGAGAAAGGCACAGAGAGCACCAACTAAAATCAAAAAGAAAAGAAAACAAAACGAACCGTGAACATCAACAACAACACTGCAGTCACATAAGAAGGAACGTCCGAATTTTCTCAGAAAATCATTTACCAGCTTTCGAAAGGAGGAAATGTGTGAATGAAGTGAAAAATACTGGGACTTCAAGAAATCGGAGCTTGTACGATATTTAAAAAACGAGTTTTAACCGTCAGAGAGAACAGAAGGGAGAATAGTGTCATTTTTCCAAGCACGAATGATTGAGTGACTGAAAGTGAAAAAGAGAGCGGGAAACAGGAATCAGGTTGGTATCACCATGAAAAGTATTAGATTTCAAGAGAAAGGTAATACCAAGTTTTTGATACGACAATCAATGAAAAAAAGGAGCCATCGAGCGATAGGACAATGGCGCGGGTGCTGGCGAAAATAATTATCTTTCACAGCTACAGCTGTAATAATCCTAATTGTGCACAATTATTCCAGGATTTCACATAAAAAACAAAAAAAAAACTACAAGAAAATACAAGTAAGAGAAGGAGATACGAGAAGCTTATCGTTGGAACTGCCCTATTGATTGTCGTCACATCGATTGGCGAACACAGAGAGGCACGGCGCCTCACCGGGGACTTCACGTCAAGCCTACACAATACGTTCGGTTGCAATTGTACTATTGTACGACCGGAGCCTATCTTTATAGGCTTATTTGAGTGAGATTAGAACTAAGGAGGAAAGAAAAGGAATCACATGTGATTCATTTCCGCGTCTACTTCTAGACGAATTAAATTTACTTGTGGTCCTTTGGAACTACACAATACTCTGAGACAGTGGTGAGTATTTGTGTCATCTTCGCAGAAAAACTCCAACTGCCACCAAGTAGTTAATCAATAAGCTCTAAGAGAATATTTATTTATTTAATTTATTTATTTGAAAACACCTACAGGTGTGCCATAAAGCAAAAACAAGATGGAACAGAGCTCACTAGAATTTCGCTTAAGTTTTACATATAGTCGAGTCAAAACGACATGAAGCACGTACGCAACTGCGTACGCGGATTCTCTCAAGGCGAGCGCGTACGCAATTGCACCGCAACTACACTCGTGATTCATGTCGTTTTGACCCGACTATGGGAAGGTTCTTCACAGGATGTGCGGTGGGTTGGCAGGTCACTCTCCTGCTGCAAAAGATGAGAAATCCTCACGCGAGATCCTTCTCCCAAACCCGAAACGCTAGTCGCCAGAACGGAGGAATTCGTCAGAGACCCTAGCCGAACGGGTAGGGAGACTTCAAGTGGAACTCACTAACCTTGCTATCCTTGAACGACTAACTACCACTAGGAGAGAATAAGGACCAATTGTAGGAACGAATTTGAAAAAGAGCATATCAAGGCAGAATCCAGATAGCTAGTGTCACAAAAAAAAACAACAGAAAAAAATTCAACAAAAAGCAAAGTTATTTCACAAATGTAACATTCTTAAGTCAAAAATGAGCAAACATTTTATAAAAGCTGAAGGGAGGGCCACAGATCAATCCATTTAAAACATGTGTTCTACTTCAATACCTATACCTTAAAGTTAGACTTCTTACTCTAAAACCTAGTGCCATTCCACTGGGTCCGAAAAGACAAGAACTCATTGGTTTTGAGCGGTATCGAACCACCAGCTGCACAGACGTAGTGGTGACCTTTTACCATTGCGCTACATTCACCCTAGCACTTCATAGATGCTCACGTATCCGACGAAATGTCAATAATTCGCTGGAACATTCATGAAGTCAATCAGTAGCGACTACGAAGCAATGGTAACCTTTCCGAATTCCATCCTGTTGAAGTGTTTTGTTGGGTTTTTCATAACTTTCAAAACACATGCATAGATCCAGCCTAATGCAAATGGTGTCCCAGTACTTCCAGAAGAAATCATCAACAACGCTATAATTTGTCGTTAACAACTATTATGAAGGTCCCATTCAAGTCGCTTATGTTACAGGTGTTATTTTTATGAGGAACTTCTGTGTTACTTCCATTTCAAAGTCCACTTATAGTCCATTTATGACACACGGGAACGAGATAGGACTTCGTTGTAGGAATTGCTGATGTCTGGAAGATCCCTGCGACAGGGAGCTATGAGAATGGCAGCTAGCATCCATGGAATACCCGTTTTTGCACATTCATGCACCAATACCTCTTCTCGAATGATGACGGCACGGTTGGCACCCGACGACGACGTCACCTAATGAGCAACCGCGACGCAACCGTCGACGCAGACCGGCGATGTTGTGCTTGCTCAATGCCTCCTCATTGACGTTAGAACAAAAACACGGAAGTCTCCGACAATTTGACTATTATTGCATCCAGCGAAGATCCTAAGGACTAATGGATGGGGCTTGAGGTGGTTTCAAGGCTTCCGACGGGTTTACGGTTGTGGGAATCGATGTGGATGGGAGGTAAAAAAGATTGTTGCGGCTGGAAGCACACTTTAGATCCCTACAGCAAGGGTTAGGAGGTCTCGAGGGTCAATCGAGAGGTTCGGGGAACGCGGTGCTACTGTATCTGCTCCAAGTAGACCAGCTTCTATACGCTTTCCAGAGCGATCTGAATCCAGAGGACCGCTGCCATGGAGATATGACTAAAAGTTAAGTACTTGAAATCCACCTAAAATGTTCTCAGGATCACACACATCACCATGGATCTTTTTCTATATGAAATAACATCCTATACGAATCTAAGAGTAGGAAAATTATTCTAGAAAAGATCGCAACACATAAAGTGACTGATGGTATACGATAAAGTGGGGATAAGGCCTAGGATTCCATGAAAACCATGGAAAGAAGAGAACGGTGCGTAGCGGCCGGCCCCAAAATAATTGTGCTCTAATTTTTGAAGCGAATGGATGAATTGCATGAACACGCGATCGTGTTGTCCACGCAAGCGCGTAGCGGTTGTGCTAGGGTACGCAAATTCATGTCCTGCTAGGAGGACTTTACGTCATACAGTACCCGAAAACCATGGTGAGTGCGAACGTGCGCCGAGAAATCTCGTTGTTTTCGTGGAAGAGGTGAGGTCTTTTGCTAGAGTTGACTTCATTTATCACTTTCGCAGTGTAGATATCAAAGATCACGCCTTCGGATCCGATTGAGCTCAGTGATTTTGTTGACATCGTGCGTGTTGGTGCCGTTCTTGTCGTTCTCAGAGAGTACGCATTTTCAATTGCCGTACTTCTCCTAGCCACTTCACAGAAGTCAAAGAGCTTCGAAAGTCAAAGGATTTGATCGAAATAACTTGATCTATTGATATTTCGAGCAGTAAAAAGAGGAGAAAAAGGAATACAACTGTTCTTCACAATTCAATTCTTGTTCACAATTTCACAATTGAACCACAATGGTGATGTTTTACTTGTGGACCAGTCTGCTGTGTAGTGAAAAGAAATAATTTTTTTTTTGGAAAAAAAATGATGAGTTTCGACAAGAGTAGCTCAGAATTAGTACAATTTTCATCTAGTTAAGAATTCGCGCAAACGAGTACAGTATTTATTTTGAAAGGTAAGAGTTATGTCGAATATTCTGTTGTGAAATTAATCCTAACTCCAGAAATCCACAAATTTTCGCACGAGAAGCGTCATAACGAAAAAAAAAACTCTTTTAAGACATATTTTTACCTAGGTCTTTAGTATACGGTTGAATGACTGAAAATATGTCCTATACAATCTATAAGTCCTGTACATATATATTCCTACACAATATATAATGATAAACACTGCTTGTTACTTTTCTAGTACTATGGCTATCGGTTTCCTGTCTCGATTGTCTCTGCGTTTCTCTCACCTTCTTTTTCTCTCCCTCCCAGAGCAAGTTCTCATGCACTATCATTTAGAATTATCAACTTTTTTTTTTCTGAAATTGAGGCACTTCAATTAATCAGCATAGTAAGTTGAAGAGTTTTTTGGGATTGAATTTGTCAGTCGCCATTTGGACCTTCAAATCGTTCCAGATTTCTTTGATGTATTTCTAATGAAGGTTTAGGTAATGGTAATCGAATTCAATGATCTGCCGCCTGAACTGGTGATTGCCATAGTGTCACGACTCACCTATGGTGATATGTGCAACTGTCTGACGTTGAACAAGAAGACGAGAAGTATCATCAACACTAACCTTCATCTAATTCCTCGAATGTGGATCACTAACATCTCACTTGTTAGAGAAGAGGTGATTTTTCCATTCCTATGATTGAATGTAGCTCTCTAGCTTATTATTTCTTTCATCTATCCATACCGAAAGTCTATAATGTCCGCTTTTGTTCACTGGTTTACCAGTTTCTCGTTGGTGTGATGAACTTGCTGGTAAATCTCCAATTCTGTGGCGCCAATCTCCACTCAGTGGCGCCCTCATTCTCGAAGCAAATAAATGAAATAAATGGGTCCCCTAAGGTCTAAGCATTAGTCTCAGAGGATCTATGGCATGTAAACTAAGGTTACTAAGAGGAAAAAGTAAGTTAGAGCGTCGTGAAATAAAGACCAACTACATTATACTTGGGGAGGGGGACTCAGTGACGCCCTTATTTCTGGACGCCTCTATCTTACTTTTTTCTCCTATTAGGTGTAGCTTACATATCATAGATCCTCTAAGACTAATGCTTAGGTCTTAGGGTATGATTTAGTTACTCACTTCCAGAAATAAGGACGCCACTGAGTGGCCCACAATCACATTTTACTCCAGATCCTCTAAGACTAATGCTTAGGTCTTAGGGTATGATTTAGTTACTTACTTCCAGAAATAAGGACGCCACTAAGTGGCCCCCAATCGCATTTTACTCCAGATTTTCATAGTGGGATCTGACACAAGAAGTTCCCATAGTACTGTAACAAATTATACTATTCGGGAAATAATCGGTTCAAAATTACCTGATTTATGGTGGAGTTGTGCTTGAAGTGGCGCGGTGGGACCCTCGTTGGAACGTCGTAGTCCAATCACAGCTGAGCGAGGTCTCTCAGCGACCGCTTTCGCAAATCCACTACAAATCAATCGGTTTTTGACCGAGCTGTGGTGAGATGTAGGAAAGTAGTCTCCTAATCGATTTGAGAAAAAAGAACTAATTGAGCTTGATTTATCCACCAAAACAATGGAAGGAACTAATCGCTATCGACCACACTCCCCACAACATTCATAAGCATTTCCATCATAGAGGTGTCCAGAAAATATGGAATTTTCCAATGAACTTAACCCTGTTCTTTCAGAAATCCTGCTTCAAGCTCTCGGTTTCCCGGAACTCTTTCAAGAGTCCGAAGAAAAATTGGTTATGTTCATTGAAGGAGAACTCAAATGCTGCCAAGAAGACTCGTCCTTGTTATGATATTACTGACTTTTATAACAATGACGGTACGTCAGCACTTTCTAAATTCTTTGTCCTCATTTTTAATTATAATATCGATTTTTAGGCTTTTATGGAATGAAGTGGGATAAGGCGAACAAATCTACCGAATTTCTTGTGTCCTCTATACAAAATTCATTGGAAGAACATCTCAGTTTTGTTTTGCAAAAAGCGAATGTATTATGCCTCAAGTTGGTAGGGTAGTCCTCGATGCAAATTATATAGTTAAATTTTGCGTCGTTTATGTGTTTATGTGCACTTCATTCATCAATCAATTCCTTCAGGTTGATCTCAATGGTGCTGATCTGGAAGTTGTTACAAATGTTTTGCGCCTTTCTAAAGCAAGAGTTAGCCATTTGCAGTTAGTAATCAATAGAACAATGTCATCCGAAATCGTCTCTGTTATCGATGCTACAGGTACAGTCTTCATTTCTCATTGCAATCCTTTATTGAATTTTTGGAAATATGTTGACTGTCATCTTGTGACTTTTGTGTGAGAGGAAAGAAATGCAATCGTTTATTTAAAAAAAAAAAACGTTACAAACGTTTATTTAAATACAATTCACGTATAGTGACCGCCGTATGTTTATTTGTTTATTTATTTGTTGGACGGATGGAATTTTTCTTTTCATACTGTCAACCAATCGTTCTGACAATCTCAAAATGTAGTATCGAGTTTGATAAGCTGTACACGAGGTTGTTAAATAAATCTATTGGCTAACATTTCAGCTATATCGCCTTCTTCAGAGCCTGAAAAGGTTGGGGATTCAATCTACAATTTAAACGACCAACCTCTCCACAACTAAACTGATAAACTCCACGCCAACTTTCAATAATAATTGAATTGGGATTGAATCCCCATCCTTTTCAGGATCTGAAGAAGCCGATATAGCTGAAAAGTTAGCCAATAAATTTATTTAACAACCTCGTGTATAGCTTATCAGACTCGATACTACATTCAACTATGTCGAGGTTCATTGAAGGTCGAACTTTTCAATCTCAAAATGATTGCGTTAATACTGCTGAAGTAGTTTAGGCATAAGTAGGCTTTGTTTGAGGCCGACGATCTTCTATTCCTCTTCGCTGCCTAAATGCTGACATTTTACGGCTCATATTTCCACAACATCCAAATTTTTAGGTGCTGAAACCATTGACATAGTATTGTCCGACGGTGATTTCTTCAGAAGTCTTCCTTTTCAAAGTCGAATTTTCCGAAAGGTACTGACGACATAAGAAATTTGTTTGTGCACATACATTTTTTCAATTTATTCTTTTTCTTGTTTTCCACAATAAATTCGTGCATTGGTTACTTTTTCTCTCAGTTTTCACACTGCTCCGCTTAGGCATGGTCCGTAACGGTAAGAACATCCAGTGAGAATGTATCGGACGTATTGGATATTGGTGACAACGATTTGTTAGCGTTGAAAGCAGATTCGATAGAGTTTTTCGGAACAACAAGTATAACGACGGAAGGTGCCCGGAGATTGGTTCAGGTAGCTAGCTCGTCAAACTTTGAGCGCTAGTATAGCAAGGTTAAAATGACATGAAGCAGGGTACAGTTGCGTAAGCGGCGCGGTGGAGAGAAGTGGGACCATCGCCAACAGCAGCGAAGAATGGTGCTAGCAAAAGCCCTCACTCGAACTTAACTGCTGCGCTCCGCCGCAGCGCTTCGAGCCGCTTACGTAACCGTGCTTCATGTCATTTAAATCTTACTGTATGTTTTTATTTATGGAATTATATTTATATTTCCTCAACTTTTTTTCTCTTGTTACTTCAACTCAGATCTTTTTTCTCCCAGTTTGCTCAGTCTACAGCGGACTCTTTTTGTTTGCCGAGCCTTACATGTTGAGGTAGTGAGAATTCGCCATATCTTATCCGACTTACTTTTGAGATTGGTTTCTTCTTTTTTGATTGAACCAAAGATTTCATACTCAGAATTCAATTTTTTTTTCAAAGGAAGCACCTACTTGAGATTTGATTCATAATCGTTCTGCTGACGTACTTGCCTTTAGGAATGGATAGCAGGCCGGAGGAAGATTTCTCTAGTCTACTTCAGACATACGGAGGACTACGATTTTTCGGAGTTGTTACATGGCATTCCACATAAGGTATATTGTTGACTACCTGTTAGATTTGTTCAAGCTCTTCTTCAATTGTGGTGCAGTGCTGATCCCGTTCTAATCAATCAACACTTACAAACTCTCCTGCTGTCTAATGAATGAGAGATATTTGCGGCATTCTTTTTGATATCACACGTATTATTTGCAAGGAATTAGGAGAAGTAAAAAAAATCGAATGCTCGAGCTGCCATCGAATGTTTGTTACTTGCGATCTCTTTACTTTCCGAAGATAAGTTGTAAAATTTACTTTGGTTCATGGTAGAGTATTTTCTTTAATGTTCCAAGTGATTTCTTGTTGATATTTTCATGACTTAGTTGACTTAATCGGGGGCTGATATCATCACCTGACGCGATTACTCATATCTTCCAACTTTCTCGATGTTCTACGAGATTTCGTACGGAATAAATCCATTCGTCGCTATTCCATATCCTGCGAAACCTTACGTTTCGCGTGAACTGCATGTCCACGCCGACTGTCTTCATGTCCTCTTTGACCAGCTTAGTCCACAACCTTCGTTTTCGGCCAGGTAGCCTTCATAGGATTTGTAAGACATTGATACCTTCCACGCGTTTTTCGCCGGTACGCCACATCGATTTCTGCGTAGAGATCTTCATTGTGGCGTACCCTGGGCCAAAAGTACCCTAGTAGTCGTCTAAACAGCTTTCGTTCCGTGCAATCAAGCTTCTCCATAACCGTTGATGGTGCTGCCCAAGTCTCCCTCCCGTACATTATGATAATGCGAATTGCGGATAGGTAGTAGACTCGTATTCGTACTCTCCTCCTATATTTAAAGAGTTCCAAAACCCACGAACTCTGAAGTAATCGCAATAGTAGTAATAGTAATCTTAATGAAATTCACCGGATATTGAATTGATGTGGCATCACTTGTGTGATTTTAACCATAACAATGCTTACGAGCTCGTATATTATTTGAAGGAGCATCGGAATATCTTTTCAGTTGCCCCTCACCGTCTAGAAGTTCTAGAAGAATGTTTAGATTTGTGAACTTCGTCTTCGACAGTTTTTATCGTAGATTTTTGAATGCTACACATTTATTTAGTTACAATCGATAGAACTGTGTCGTAATGCTTTGCAATCGTGAAAACATTGTTTTTCGTTATCAGTCTGTGTTAATCTGTAATTAGTGTTTTGACCATTTGTTACTTTGCAGGGTACCACCTTCCCAATAGCTGTAATTCGTCCAGATGGAGAAGAGTTGAGGATGACTTGGGATTCGTCGAAATTCCGCTGTTTCACTGATGAAGCTGACGATGAGGGTGATGATGAGTTTCCTGACCCATTATGATGATGAGCAGCCGTTGCACTTGCCTTTTTCTATAAATATGTTATCGGACAGCCA
The DNA here is from genome assembly GCF_031761385.1 of Necator americanus. Taxonomy (NCBI): domain Eukaryota; kingdom Metazoa; phylum Nematoda; class Chromadorea; order Rhabditida; family Ancylostomatidae; genus Necator; species Necator americanus. The sequence goes on from NC_087373.1 coordinate 4,246,420, forward strand.
CTTGAGCTTGCAATTTGATTTAAAATTAAGCTCGCAACTTGTCGTGCTGCTTTCCATTGTTGTGTAAATATTATATTTTGACGGGCCGTCGTGAACATCGCAGTATTCTAACTAAGCTAATAATTAGTCATTGAATAGTGAGTTTTCTTACACTGTGATAGTTGTGATCATTTTTGGTGCGCTTTGGAGCTGATAGTAGATGTTTGATTACATTCAGCAACAAATGAATAGTTTGAGAAATAAAGTAAAAGTGTTTATTGCACCAAAATTGATCGAGTAGCCTTTTGACCACAATTTTCTTCAAGTCTCAACTCTAGGGGTCATCGTTCCTTTAAAGTGGTCAACTGTTGCTAATAGATAGATGGGATGCGTTTGTTTTGTATATTCCTATGTGTTCTTGCAGAACATACTGATAAAGTGATTTTCCTAGTTCTCAGTGTTGCATTTCTCTTAGAAATGTTTGCGTTATGCACGAAATTATTGTTCGCAAGGATTTTGCCTTGCCTTTAGACCAGGACTCATGCAAAAAACCAAAGTATGTATTGTGTGTTTGTGGAAGATTTAACATTGCGATTATTCTTGCAGCTGCATTTTTACGTAACCGCGCCGACTTAATCGAATATCAATTCTCTCGCGTTTTGATTTGCAGAGCCGTTGTCCTTTAGAATCATTGGAGCGTTTCATGAGAGTCCATGTAGCTGGTAACTAATTCACTAGTCTTGTTTAATCCTTCCATGAATTTCATTAAGTTCGAAGCAAACTAGTAATTAGTGATTTTGTTGAGTTTGAAAGATGTCGGAGTGCTGATTATTATCGTTAGAAAATGTTTATTTGCAGTAGAACACTAAGACGCTTACTGCTTAAAAGCTGCGCTGCTGTTCTAGATACAAAAACACAAACACGCAATGGAATCCCCTCAATCATTTTGTCGCTGTCTTAGTAGCTCCTATCCCCTTCTCTTTTTTTTCTTGTTGGAGAGATATGTTCACTACATAACGGTGCTTACTGATTGTTTATGGTGCATAATTAGTTCAATTATGTTTCCACTCCCTCAGTTTTCTCGAGTCACATGTTTGCACACCTGACACACTCATTACCACCTCGTTCGTTAGGTGATCACATGATTGAAGGAGTGTTTTTATAAATAAGTGCACCAGACGACATGAATGTGTGCACTTCGAGACCATTTTAGTATAGCACGGGCTGTTTACGCGTATGAGTTACACGTGTTATTTATTCTACAGAAACGATATGTGATATTATGGTATGGGTTCATGTGAAATAATGTGCTTACAAATGTCAAAACGACGTGTTACACGCAGTTAGGTAAGCGGCTGCGGTCGAAACGGCGCGGTGATGCGTTGCGGTTAGGATCGATTGGGGACCCTTGCCAGCACAGCACCATCCATAGCTGCAGTTCGCGATGGTCCCACGTCGATCCTAATCGCCACGCCCCACCATGTCACTTTGAGCCCAGCCACTTGCGCAACTGCGCCGCGCTAATGTTGTTTTGACCTTACTATAGGGGCACCAAATAGACGAATATTTCCATTTCGAGACTATTTTAGTAGTATGGGCTGTACCCGCAGCATTAAGATTATGCTGTAGCAAATGTTGTTGATCTTACGAGCACCTGATGGCTATCAAAGCCTCTTTGTTGTGTTGATTAGACGTCCAGCAGTAATTAACTCGCATAAATTCTTCGTTACCCATGAAGGTTCGATTTGAGGATTTGTAAGGTGTTTGGTTCTTTATTTCGGTTTTTTTTTATTTGGACTTCTTTACTAGTTCTTCGGTGAACTATACGTGAAATATTTGAATTATGGTGTAGAAACGGCCATCTGAACTCTCTTTACAAACTTTTCGATTCCTAGTTACATTATGAGAGTAAATTTGTACAGTCTTAGTCAAAATTCTGCTAGTCATCGCACTACGATACGCATACTTCTGTAGTGTGACGGAGCCAGGATTCGGTGCCTCAGCAATGAGCCAAGTATTGGTTCCCAGGAGGAACGAAAATTTTGGCGGAGACTGTACTTAGACTCTACGTCGGTCAATGAAGAAGGGAATAGTGGAGTATTTTGTCATGGTCTTGAAAATTTCTCTATTTATGGTGTCAAAACCAGTATCAATTGCTAATTAATTACTTTATAGACAGAGAGGAATCCGAAAATCGAAAATCGTTACATACGCATGAACCCGGAAAGGGCGGAAGTGGATGATGGAAGAATTCCTCGTATCGATGCAGACGAAACACCATGGCTAGCGAATTTCGCCCGGTTCTGTCTACATAACGAACCGTGTGTGTTCAGCGAAACGTTCACAACAGATTGGTCAGCGAGACAGCTATGGGTCCGTGAGGATGGTTCACCGAATTTAGACTACCTTAGAAAGGCGTATGGTGAGTAATAATGGGTGTGTATGTCTTGTCTAATGTTTTATGATATTGTTCCTTGATTTTTTTTCCTTTTCTTCAAAAGTCTGTCCTAAATATTTCAGTTCTTGGGCATCCTATCGAAGTAGTAGTTAGTTAGCCCTAGGTAGGATTATTAGAACTGAAAATCGCTGTTGAATTTGAACACGCACCTGTAATGAGGTTAGGTAGCTTGAATTTACTGGAACATTTTTCTTGTTAACTGGCCGGTGTAGCGCAGTCGGCAAGAGGTCCGCTATGGCCGCACGTTCGATGGTTCGAAATCGCTCTGGCACAAACTAAGCCTTTCATCCTTCCCGGGTCGATAAATTGGCGCCAGACTTGTCTGGGAGGATAAAAACGCTGACTTGATCATCGGCTGGCCCCCGCAAGTCATTGTATAAGACAACACGCGTTCCAAAACTTCAACGATTACGAGTTGCAGTAAAACGCGTGGGCGTATACCAAGTGGATTGATAGATACATAAGATACTTTAGCCTTTATCCTAATTTTTCTTGTTATAACCAGTGAGTACTTCCAAAATTCTTTTTCCGGATTTCTTTGTTTTTCTAATTCCAGAATTCTAGGATTCTCAAAAATCATTAGCGAATTACAAACTGAACCTTGAATAGAATGTGTATGGCTTCATTCTTGTAACTTTAGTGTTTCCCACACGAGAAACAACAAAATAATCTTGCAGCCATAAGCAATTTGCTAATTATTGCCAGTTTAGGTTCGCAAATTGTTCCTGTTATCACAGAAGATAGTTGTAAGCCAATTGAAATGACATTTGCTAAGTTCTGCGATTATTGCGAAGATCAAAAGTCAGGTGGTGATTCAGCTTCTCAGTACTTGAAGGATTGGCACTTTCAAAAGAGGTAAGTGCAAAAATGTGTCTCTGTGGAATCAGTAGGCATGGAAATAGAGTTCGGACTGAATTTCACTCGTCTTATTTTCCACAAGTTTCTTCCTGATGCTGAGAAATCTACACTATGGGTAGACGCGTAGACAGCCTGAAAAAGGTATAGGATGCGGATGTTTCAAGGAACTTTTCGTACATCATCCCGCACTTTTTCGCACTGTACAAGTCTGTATTTGTGAAAAACTGAAAAAAGCACAACAGTAGAAAAACTGAAAAAAGCACAACAGTAAAGTTATCTAAGAAATTATCATTACGAACACGTGAACGAAGCTAACCTCATGTTTGGACTCGACTAAATTTCAGCTGCGGTACTAGCATGTACGATGTGCCAGCCATGCTGTCCAGTGATTGGGCAAACCGTGAAAAATGGACGGATGATGACGAGAATCCATTTAGAGGCGACTACCGATTTGTGTATTTTGGTGTGAAGGGCACTTGGTAGGAGATCTCTCATAAAACCTATGCTTATTCTCCCAAGTTCTGTTGGTTCTACTTTTATATCGGCTATCAAATTATCTCACAGATTTCTCAAAATCAAGAATAATGTTGCTAATGTAGATTTAAGTGGATCTTATTTGTAGTGTTCTTACTGAAACTCAGTGCATCTTCAGGACCAAATTTCACTCGGATGTTATGTCATCATATAGTTGGTCGGCTAATATTTGTGGTCGCAAACTCTGGTATTTTGTCCCGCCAGGCAATGAGAACGTCTTTATGCAGGAGAATAAACAGCTTCCAGAAGACATTAGACTTTACAGACAGTTATGGGAGAAGGTAAGCGTTTTAAGAATTGATATAATCTGTTGTATAAGCACATTGTGATGGTGTCGCTGTTTCGCTTGTGCTCCTTTGCTGCAGTTTGATGATATTATGCGTCTGGTACGAGCAAAAGTGTGAAATACTTGTGACACACGATTGTTTGTGTGGTAAATGTACAGATGTCTAATCTCGAGTAAAATGTAGTTGAGGAGGAGTCATAAATATTTAAATTAATCGGGGCCTTAAGACCTAGGAAAGCTAAAGTTAAAGACTCTCTAACTTACCTCTTTCTTTTAGTAACTTTATCTTACTTGGGTTTTAAGACCCCGATTGATTTGAATATCTATTTCGAGAAATGACGGCGCCAGTGAGTGCCCCCACACCGTCAACTACATTTTCCCCCCAATCTCTACTTATCACCTGCTCCTAGATATAGAGCAATGCACACGTGTTGCGCTGAAGCATAGTATCAAATGGAGAGGAATAAGGAAATTGTTTCTAATGTCACATACTCATAAATTCACTGCTCGGATTCTGAAGCAGTGACGTCCACAAAAAAAATCCAAAAAAAAGCCGAGAATCCGCCAAAAAATAACCACGACGCGAAATACGGCGAACTCCAATCTACTTCAAATGCGCATACCGTTCGTTCTCGCATAATGTAACACAATCATCTTATGACCATAGCAAACCTGTTAATGAAAGGAAATCACATTTTTTTTAACAGGCCGATGTTATGGTTTTGATTCAAAATCCAGGTGAAATCGTTTTTGTGCCAACAAATTGGTATCATCAAGTGCATAATCTGGTGAGTCTTCGTTGTTGCTACAATTCAATTACCGTAAGTTGCTGGCTATGAAGTGGAACCGTAGTCAATTGAACATTAATATGCAATAATTGAGTAGCTCAACTTTTTCCCAGACTTCGATGAACAACAGTTCTGATCAGAAGCGTTGTCACAGAGTACATACTGTATAAAGTCGGGTCAAAACGACATGAAGTACGATGCATTTAAATAAGCGGTTGTGCCCGAAGCCGAGCGGTGGAGATAGCGGTTAGAATCTACGTGGGACCGTCGCGAATTGCAGCGTTGGATAGTATTAGCAGGGCATCCCACTCGAATCTAACTGCTACGCCCCACCGCGCCGCTTCGAGCGCAACTAATTACGCAACTGCATCGTGCTTCGGGGCGGGTGTGGTGTAGCGGTTAGAGGTTCCGCTTCCTGCACGATCGACCGGAGGTTCGAATCCGCCCTAGTGCTCACCAAGCCTTTCATCCCTCCGGGGTCGATAAATTGGTACCAGACTTGTCTGGGAGGATAAAAGCACTGACTTGACACATCGGCTAGCCACCGCAAGTCATTGTATCGGCCAGATACACGTTCGTAAACCTCAAACGATTCTGAATTGAAGTGAACGTGGGGGCGCATCCCAAGCGGATTGATTAACGCCAGACACTTTACACACACTTTATCGTGCTTCATGTCGTTTTGATTTTACCATATGAATATTTTTGACATGCATTCTTTGTGAAATAATCGTACTTGTTTTGCAATGTAGGAAGCGTCGTACGCATTCTTTCGCTTTATTTTGTCGCTTCTCAATCAAGCGTGTAGTTCTCTTTTAGGAAGATACGATATCGATCAACCATAACTGGTTGAACGCATCAAATATCCATTTGATCTATGAATTCTTGAGACGGCATCTGAAAGAGGTTCAGAAAGAGATTGGCCATCTGTCTAATCTGTTTTCGAAGCAAGAAATGAGGGAACAAGAACAGGTGAGATTTCGACGTTGAACATTAGCATGGTCGCAGTTGCGGACCTTCTGTCTTTGCAGTTTGTGCTTGGCGCGGACGCACGGATGAACATGCCACGTCTTCGCCGCTTGCTAGAAATGGTCATAGCTGACCGTAGCCAAGGACCGCAAGCGAAGTGCTACGTGTGCCACAAACATGCTAATCCCAAAGACTGTAAAGATGACCATGAATGTATGGATAAGTTCTCCACGTACTGCAAATGTACTACGAAACAATGCGAGGCTTGTGATGCTTTTATGCGATCATTTGAATTGTCCACAGCGATCTCTCTTTTGGATACGATGAGAGCGGATGGATTCTAAGGTCAGATCCTATTTTCTAGTATGCTGTTCTATTCTTTCCAGAGCTTTTTAGCATAAGTTTATAGATTTTAAGTTTTTTGTTAATGGATTCTGCTTGTTGTTCCGTTATAAGTGCTTATTTATTGAAGAGATTCTGTTGAAAGCTTATTGTTTGTTCCAGTAGAAATTCGCTCAATCTTTGTGACGTATTACTGTTGTTAGTGGTATTGTTACGGATAGTAGATAAGCAACGAATAGCATAGCTCATTTAAGTGGAAAACAACGAACTGTAGGGGATTTGTCTCAAAAGAGGTGCACCGATCAATTATATGTTGTGATATGCACGTTGTGTAGAGCTTTTAAGAAGGACCTATGAAAATGGACGTGAATCCATCCAGAAATTGGGGGAATTTGATGAAAGGTGACTATAGTTGGCGAAAACAAGCGACAAAGCGATTGAACGACATGGAAATGAATATCTGGTCGTACAAAACAAGTACGAAAAGTAGTATTCTACAGTTGGAGTTGTCACCACGTAGTAGGGAGCGGCACACGCGACCGACACGCGCGAGTACAAAATCGGACAAAATTGAAATAAAAACTAACCAAACTACAACAAAATGTTTTCATTTCAATATAGATGGCTGCAGAACACTTGTACGATTGTGTGAATCTTTTGAGACAATCCTCCTGGCTAATGTTGTGTGGTAAGATGCGTTCGTCATAGAAGCACACTGTTGATTTATTGGTTGCTAACGAGCTCGTTTCCTTATGTTGTCATCCCTGATCTCTCCTCTAGACCCGCTGTTGTTGCTGCTGTTGTATAGAGTGTCCAATTATTGTGGGCTGTTGGTTAGATAAAGCTTGCAAACTTTTTTTTTATTGATTACAACAAAACTTAGAACAGAACAAGAACTGAAGTAGTAAGTAACGATCAGGGAACAAATGGTGGAATGAAAATGTACTTAAAATTTGAACATACTTTCATGAAAAAAGCAAGAAGGAAATTAGGAGCCTTTACCACACCCACTAAGTGAGATTAAAAGAGTGAACCTATTGTTGTCATTCTCTAGTAGCATATTATAACTCAATGAAGTTGGTACTTTGTGGGTGGGTATGGACGCTAAATATGGTAAGGTAAAAATGACATGAAGCATGATGCAGTTGCGTAGGCGGCTGCGCTCGAAGCGGCGCGGTGGAGTGCAGCGGTTAGGATCTAAGAAGAACCTTTCCTAGCACCATCCGTCGCTGCAGTTCGCTATGGTCCCACCTCGATACCAACCGCCGCGCTCCACCGCACCGCTTCGAGCGCAGCCGCTTACGCAACTGCACCGTTTTTCATGTCGTTTTGACCTCATTACAGACAGGTGATGAGTTTTTAAGCGTGAGCACGATGCTAAAAACTCCACAAATCCTAGAATAAATGACACTGACCATGGATTCTAGCTCTCTATGGCTGGAAATTTATGAGGTGCAGTTTGTAACGTGAATAATGGCCAAGGAACACCGTATATTGGGGTAGTGAAGTAGTGTAGTTGAGCAAGAAACGCAACCAGAACCAACCCATCAAGGTGAGAAAGTGAAGTGAAGAACACAAGAAAAGGGGGAAAAAAAACGAATAAAATTAACAAAGCAAGCAAATATCAAGTTACACTCCATTTCTCTGTATTTGCGGACACTGTTCTCGTCAAAACGATCCTTCACTTAGAGACTATCCTGTGTATCAAAAGTTTCATTACACTTTTCATACTCTAGGTCTCTGACCATTTATAGTTAGCTCAACTCATCCGCTTGAAATGTCCGCAAGTACACAAAAATGTTGCATTTTTGATGCTAAGCGTTTGCATTACAGATCTTCCCGCTTTCGAGTGATACGATACAAAACCACATCTGTAGCGTGGTCATAATACACTCGTCTTACAGAAAACTCGTCCTCTAGCGTATCGTAGAAGCGCTTGTCCTTAGGATATCGTATCTTAGACGCCATCAACATTACCGTATCCCCGTTAATAAGCCGTTTCATGATTCTTCGCAGATCTTCGAAAACTCGTTCATTATAGACCAGATCAGCTCCTAGAATAACATCGAAGGTTAACTGCTCCCCCGCTGGTACGTTCGTCCAGTCCAATGGGAGGACCGTGACGGCGGACAACTGATCCTGGCCAAGATTTGATTTGATGTTTTTATTTAACAGAGGGAGAGCCATTGGTTGATCTGTTGCTGTGACATGGCGCGCAAAGAGCTTGGCGGCAACTATTGAAGGTAATCCGGTACCGGCACCAAGTTCCAGGACGCGACGGCCGCGAACAACATCATTTCGGACGAGATACTCAGACAAGACGATAGCCTGAACAATACCGTAAGAGTTGTGGAGATCGTAATTGTAATGATTTAAAATCTGCTCCAGTATCCTAGATATCTGTTCATGGGAGGATAAATACAATGGAAACGGAACCATCAGCGACTTGTTTTTCCCCTACGGTATCCAACACCGTTGGCCATTGACACAAACTGCGTGCGACGTCACTTCGCTACGGGACCTAGCCAACTCGTTGGAGGGACTTTTCTAGTGCTAAAACGAGTAGAAACGTGCTTCTGCCGTGCGGTGCGGTGTTGACAGCGAACAAATTTTCATTGGATAGCAGTGTATCCGATTGGGGCAGATGTTTTCCGTTACAGCGCGTTTATCCAACTGGAAGAATTTCATTGTATACGGGTCAATAGGAATCTTTTCATGGGGTTTTTCAGTATCTTGGCGCTGGCGCAGATTTCAACTGTGGAGCATGCTGAGAAATGCAGACGTGGTAAGCATATCACCGACCGAGTCCCACAAAACACCAGCCACTCCGTTCTCGTTCCAATTTTGTTGTAGGCGAATTTTGAACGGGCCAATTTCCAGATGTTTTTCTCTTTCGGCAAATCGTTTCAGTGGAGTCTGCGAAAATCGACATTTCCGTTATTGATCGATCGGCTCGGAATGTACTTAAAAGTGGTCGAAAACGTACTTGGTTGTCATCGTAGACGACTAGGGCTTGAGCATTTGTTGTCGATGACGTCATTATTACAGTACTTACAAGAATCACTGCATTGGCACGCATGCAATCACCTTCGATACACCTAGAATACTACTTTGATCAAAACGTAGTAGGAATTTTCAAATAAAACAAAAACGGGATATAATTCTATCAAAATTTATTTCATCTCCTTCAAAGTACTCCCGTTTGGCAGGAATACAATTATACCAACGCTTCTTACAGTCTTCGAAAAATTTGTTATGCTGGATTTCCGGAATGTCCTTGAGCGCCTTCTTCGATTCCGGTTTTATTTCCTCACTCGAGTCAAAACGATGATCTCGAAGTGGTTTTTTTGAGTTTGAAGAACAGAAATAAGTCAGACAGAGGAAAATTTCTCGGTTTTGGAAACAGCCGGCAGCTGGAGCTGGAGCCAAATCAGGTGAATAGGGCGTTTCCAGAACGATATGAGTGGAATTTTTGATGGAAAAGTCGCGCGAACAACCAAAGTCGCCACCGAGATAGCGCATTATCGTGATGAGTAAAAAAAAATTATTTTAAAAAAATTAAAAAATAATACATATGATATAATAATAAAATAGTAATAAAATAATAATAATATAATATAAAAATAATAAAATAAATAAAAATAATGTAATATAAAAATAAACTTAAAACTTAAATGAGTTATTCGCGCACAAATCTAGCCTCTTGAGGGATATTCCTTCACAAAAACGACGGATAACCGTGGAATAATATTCCTTATTGACAACAGTAACAACATGATATCTTTGACGTAGTTCTCCTCAGTTGGCCAGGTCGAAGGACGACCATAGCGCAACGCATTCCTTCCCTTCTTTGAACAATTTATACCAATCAAGAACACCAGCGCAGGACATAATATTGTCACCATATCCTTTTCCTAACATTTCCAATGTTTGGAACGACGAAAAACCAGTTTTAAAGCAAAATTTAATGCAATTTCACCGTCGAATTTTTTCAGCCATGTTGAAAATCATGGAATAATCTTCTGGACGCAAACGTCAACATGAGTAACTCATTAACAACTGACGGTCTTGTCATGAAATCTGACACAGATTTCAGTAAAGATTGTGCCAACATAAGGATTTTTATTTCTAAAAAATGCATTTAGATAATCCTTAAATAAGTTTAAAATTTTAGTAGTTTTAAATTGGAAAGTTTTACTAATTTTGACCACAGTAATGCCGGCATGTCGTACTTTTTTTAATTTTTTTTTTTAAATTTTTCGTTTTCAGCTGTAAAGTAGTATGTTGGAAGAGAAGGCGGTTTCGCGACCCTGTCATTGGTTACTTTTCCTATGCTAGTCTTCAAAAGTTTAGAATAACAAAGTCATAGAAAGAAGTGCTTATTACGCCAGGAAGGATCTAATTCCTTAAAGAGGTTGAAAGTCTTCTTCCGTAGAGGAAAAAAAAAGGTATTCAAAATCGTATAGAAGATAATATCGTAGGTAACTACGCAGAAAGATTCATATTCATTGGAAAAAGCGACTAACGTTGTCAATAGCGACTATGGACCCAGTTTTTCTACAATTATAGCGATCCCCAATTCACGAATTTCACATGGTTGCACAAGTACTTTTTTTAAATTCATTCACATATGCCATTTTCGATTCTCTGAACTCGTTATACCGCATAATTATCGATGATGTACTTAGTGGCCTTTACATATGTGAAGGAGACCAGAAAACAAAATAAATTACAATTGATTTGAATGAAAACTCATTTCCAAGAAAAGTCCTTTTAGAGTAGCTTAGGTAATAACTAGTAACTTAAGTACAGCTCATAGCTGAAAAAAACTCAATGTGTGGATGACCACAAGAAATGGCCGTTTCGGCTGACACATCGACCCGTCACCGTGATTGGACCGTGAGAGTAATTGACACGCCCATCCGACTAATGTGTCCGCTATTCGTCTAACAGCAAAAATTCATTCTTAAATTTGATTTCTGTGAACATTTCTCCTTCTTAGTAAAATTAGGAATATGGTTTATGGTCAGTGTTTCACTGACTCCTTCTCATCTATTTTTCCACAACCTACATATACATAGCAGTTATTTCTGTTTACATTGTACATTAAAAACATTAAAATACATTAATTAATTACATTACATTGAAATCCGCATCCATTTACTCGGTCGATCAAGGTCTTGATGAAAATTTAAGTGCGTACCGCTTTTTTTTTCTTAACATCTGATCTAGCTACACTAGTAATCCATTAATCCAGCAGGATCACTATTGCATCTGAAAACCCGATGAGAAAATCCACTTTTTCGAAAAGTAAATATTGGATTCGGCCGTCACGATCGATATCCATATGTTGTGTTGCAGAACTCTGGTGACATTAAAATCGTACATAACGTGCTCTTCTTCTACGTGTGGGCCACATGTGTTGGTCGTGAAGAAGATCTCGAGATATATGAACGAGGTGAGGGGGGTTCTAACTCGTGCTCGTGTAAAGAAAGGAAAAAAATGGTCCAAAATCTAGATTTTCAAAATTTCCTCTTTTTTTTTGGTCCACTGCATCTGTGGAACAAATTAGGTCCATCTTTGTGTCACGACACTTGATTCTCCGCTCTCTGAACATCGGAGAAGTAAACGCACTGTGAGCGATATCGCCTCTAACATCGTCGTCGTGCTTCTCGCTGGCAGAGACGCAGAGGAAGCGAATCAATAGTAGAGTCGGTCCCGTTTGTTTTCTTGATGTCAATTGCTATTATAAGGTTAATATTCAAAGTTTTCCTGCAGTTTCTCTCCCAAGTGAATTGATCAATCAGTATTACACTTGATAACACAATTCACAATGCAAAACTATGAAATATTTAAAAATTTTATTGTAAAATTCTGTACAACAATCAACATCATCAACACGTAACAATATTCTAGCGTTGCAATAACTATGCTCTGCTCTTTAATTTCCAATAAACCCGCAAATTGAATTTCTGTTTTTCAAACTAATAATAGTACAACTAGTTAGTAAATCGATCGATATGCAATGCGACCTACTTGACAAATACGAACGAAATTCTCAACACATTAGTAGCTAAGCCCATTCTACTACGATTTTGGTATCACAGTGACTCAATTCAACTCAATCGGTATGTACACACCTCTTAAGACGGAAGAAATCCATTCTACATAGACAAACTACAACGACTAGTATGGTACCCTGTCGTAGGTTTAAAATTAGAAAGAAAAATAAATAAATAATTAAATTTCACTGAAATATGACGTCTTTTGTTAAGAAGAGTGGATAATATCAGGAGTACGGCATGAAATACATCTATAAAAATGAAAGTCACATGATCGAGGACATTGTCTGAGAGGGTTTGTCAAGCAGAATTCGTCACAATGAAAAATCAATAAAATCGATAAAGAGGTAAGACCGAGAGGAAATGAAGCATCCAGTACGGTAACAGACAAACACACGTGTACAATGTAAAATGATCACTTTTTAAGCGTATTTGACTAAGACTGGCTAGCGCTTCCTTCAAACACATCCATAAAAGGGCGTGGCGTCGTCGGCGTCAGCAACGACCCCGATGAAATATTACGGTTATTGTTGGAATTAGTGGTGAAAGGAAAAAAAACCATGTTAATTATGTTTAACCCGTAGATCACTATCACCACGTCCTTTACCAAACATGTGTTTGAAATAAATTAACAACGAAAAAGAAAAAGGTTCTAAAGTGTGTTCAACAAATAATCAATAATCGCGCACTGTGGACATTAACTACAAAAAAAAACAACAACAAGTTGTGCAGATTTCCGATAGTTGAGACAACCTATTGGGTACCTCGTAAAACCCTTTAAAAGACCGGTTTTTAAAACGTTGACTCGTGAGCAAAACATATGGGCATGAACAGCATATTTTCACCGCTTTAGTTTTCTTCTGGGTTTGTCTTCTGGAAGAGATCATCCAACAGTGGAAAGACGGAGCATCGTTGGCAAAAATTCACAGCAAAGCATGTTCGTGCATACTGTAGATGTATGTTCTACGTCCTTTGCTTTGAGCACTTTGACTGCTACAGGTAGTCATGGCTAGGATAGTTTGCGGTGTTAACTGTACGGTCGAATTTCCAGATAATGTCATCGTTCTCGTCGAAACTCGTCCATTTCGGTGTTGAAACAGTTGCTGCTGATGCTTCCTTCTGCCGGAACGCATATTCCTTGCTCATAATCTGTTGCTTCCATGGATACTCTTCGATTTTGATCTGAAACAACGGGGAATTAGGAATTTGTTACAGAACACCTGTTAATTCTGGGTGCTACATCACCAACCACACGCCCCGCCCATTCATGACCGTCCCTTACAACGATGTCACGACGCGATAAAAGTGAAAACCCTCGCGAACTCACCACTACTCGAATGATACCCTTCCGATCCTTGTGAATCGCATCCATTCATTGCGTTAATTCGTTCACGTGCAAGACTCGCTGTAATTCGTCCATCCGCTATCGTATGCCACATATCACGAATCGTGTATTCTATCGCACCCCCGATCTACAATAGAAGAAATCATTCTGCCGAAAAATTTATTCCTATTTTTTTCCCCAAGAAAAACTATTCTCTGGAAGAAAAAACGAACCGGATGTTTTGAAATCTCAGGCCGAAATTCTGGCCGTAGTTTACGATTCACCACAACGTCTCGCATTTCACCTAAGCTTGGATAGGGATTTGTGTACTCTTCGAAAGGTTGCTTATACGGTGGTATATCCATGGGATTTTCGTGTTCACTAAGAGCTGTTCGAGACAGTACCTCCCACATTACCTAAAAATTCAAAATTTCATCGAGATTCGTAGAAACATGAGTTAAAACGAGTTGTTACTCACCAATGCCATAGCATAGACATCAATTCTTTGGAAAGCTGGTACAGTGAATTCAGTTGCGCCTTCTAGCACTTCCGGAGACATGTAGCGGAACGTTCCAACCTTAAATAATCAATAATTATTGCAATAGGGATTACATCATGCGTAGTAGAACATATTTCAGTTGAAAACATGCCGATAAAGATAAATCAGCTCTTTAACGAGGCTGTGATTCGTCATTTATAAATAAAATCCAAAAATTTATCTACCCGTCACTAGTCGGATATAGAAATTCTAAGGTAAGCTCACCTGACCAGTAACGTGATCGTCAATTTGTGGACTGCTGAACACAGCAGCCAATCCGAAGTCAGCTATGCAAGCTGTCAACACTAACTCTTTCCCGTCAGCACATTCCATCGACTGCAGCAGGACATTTTTCGATTTAACATCTCTAAAAAATGAACAACTAGATGAGAATAAGTTAAGTTACATTACAACTTAAATTGTGCGTTACGCGAAATTGTTAGGGAAAAAGTAGATCTGACATAATTATCCTTATCTCTGTAAACTGTAAAGTACAGTATCCTCACCTATGCACCACAGTATACTTGTTGCCTTGTGCTTCGTGCAAGAATGCTAAACCCTCCAAAATTCCGGACATGATACGGAGGCATTGCTTCAGTGTCAGCACATTCTTCTGCAATGTGAAATTCACTAATATTGGAGAAAAAAAGTGATTGTTTCCAATAGGGCTTTTTTCAATAGGGCACAAAAACAAAGGGAATATTTCTAATCACATACCGTAACCCTAGTTCTAGCTAGTGTTACATCGTTTTTTCTTTTTTTGAAAGGGAAATGTAAAAAGAAACGCAAGAAAAAAAAACAAAATGTAAACAGAATAAAAAAATTATAATGGAAAAGTCCGAGGGAGAAAACAACAAAAAGAAAACCAATTAACCTTAAGATAGTCATGAAGATTTCCCTCTTTCATGAACTCAGTGATCAGCCAGTAATCATTCGCTCGACGTTCCACATCAATATACTTTAATATATTCGGATGACCAGATCGTCGCAGTACATCAACGTAGATCGTCTAAAAGAAAAATTTGTGGGAAATGGTAAAAATGATACGAGGAGAGGAAGTGTACGAAGGATTTCATTCTGTAAAACGACAAAAGGTTCAGGATCATCATCTAGAACTAGAAATTTTTTTTTGTTAATTTTTTAAGTAGAGATTTGGGTATGGTGGCATCACAGAGTCACAAAATAAAGATGATATAACGAATCTGGCGATTAGTGGACGTTGAAAGACGAAAATGAAATATAAAATCATCAGAAAAAAATGTCATATGTTACTCATATTAAAAAAAATATGCTCATGAAATAGAAAAACCTATCGTAACACTAATGTACTCTCAATGAATTGCAATGAAATTCCGTGCAGACGTAGCAATTAAAACGCTTGCTTACCTGTTCAGAAAGCCAACTCTCTTCATCTTTTAACACTTTCACCGCTACTTCCTTGACTTGATCACCACTACGGTATATTCCATTGAAGACGTCACCAAATCGGCCACTTGCGACGTGCTGGAAAGATATACAGGATGTAGTTCACCGTTGTGAAGAAATATCAAAC
Organism: Necator americanus; assembly: GCF_031761385.1. Classification (NCBI taxonomy): domain Eukaryota; kingdom Metazoa; phylum Nematoda; class Chromadorea; order Rhabditida; family Ancylostomatidae; genus Necator; species Necator americanus. Next base: position 4,262,110 of record NC_087373.1, read on the forward strand.
TCCTACCGGTTAAATGCTTAGCGCGTAAAACCAGTAACTTCTCGGGAACGTTATCATTTCTTGACTAACAAGCAAAAAAAAAAAGAAAGAAAAGAATAAAAAGGAAAAAGAAAGCAAGGAAGTTTGTAGGTACTGAAGCACGACGTATCCCTAGATCAAATCAAACCTATCCATATGCAAATTCCAGGACACTCACCTTTAGATCAGTGATCTCAAACGTTGGTTTCGTTGCTGCACAATTGAGAAGCGCGTAAGTTTCACTTTGTTGTGCCGTTGTGACCGTCTGAAAAAAAAACAATGCAAATATGAATAGAAATATTTTTAAATATAAATAAACAATGTCTGAAGATTTAAAAAAAGATTATAAGAATAACGTAAAAATGAATGAAAAATATTCATAAATATGAATAAAAAAAGGATATAAGAGTTAAACCACCGTCAACTTTTGCGTGTAAAAAGCTTTTTGCTTCCTTCTCGCTCACCTGCGTTTTAATCTTATCCTTGCTTTGCCAACATCTTACGTAGGCTAGTGAAAAGACGATAAGCCCTCCAGCTATGCATACACCGATCAAACCGAACAACATTATGAACCAGATATTGTTCATCCATTGGGAGACTTCACCAAGGGTTGTGGCTAGAACAGTGGCTATAATGTGACTGTCAAATTGTAGAATTGAGGCAAAGAGATTGAGAGATCGTCTGGATACATTTTAAGAGCGGCAAATTCACAGCTGACATCAAATTTGCGGGCAATGATTGAGGTGAACCACAAAGAGAGCACTTAACGCAGTTCACGCAACTCCTTTTAACGTTAAAAACTAATTTTTTTCGACTCTACTAAAAAGTTCACACAGATAGAAGAGTCGACGTTCCGTTATGTTACATCCTAGAGGTACTATCCTATTCTAGAATTTCGACTGCGAAAAATTAGAAACACATGTAGAAAAAACGGCTACAGTAATAAATGGAGTGTTTAAAAAAAATAAAACCACTAATGTTGAATCCGTAAACGCAGAATTTTACTCGTATTATTACAGCGCCATGAACTGGGGAATAGCACTTTCTGGGGACTCCTGCAGGATTTCCTCACTTGAACACAAGTTTCTGTTACAATTATTTGCTTAGTGATTTCTTCTTCAAAATCTCTTATTCGAAAATAATTATCAATTTTTTTTTCTGTGAAAATAACAGTTCTTGAGAGACGGATTTCTTTTTTTCGGAGAAACATTATTTCTAATAAAAAAGACCTTCTACATACAATCTCCTATCACTCTTGTTCTTATTATTCATACTATTCATCTTAAAGGCATCACCCCACGAATTTGGGGTGGAGCGGATTTGAGGTGAAGAGTTCCTATACGGGGTCTTAGATTATGAAGAGATAGGTGATTCCGTCCATTTCTTCCTAAATGCCGTAAAAAAAAGGCGCGGAAGATGCGGCGTGTGCACAAGGCTGGCGCGCCCCAATCGAACTCGTAGTAGAAAATAGCGTCCCGGAACGCTCGAAGCCGTATCTTCCGGGCCGTTTTTTTTTAGGGTAATTAGGAATGAGTGGACGGAATCACCCATCTCTTCATAATCTACGATTCCGTATAGGCATAACCCAGAAATCCGCACCACCCCAGATTCGTGGGGTGATACCTTTAAATTCACACATGTCCGAAAATCACTGTACAAATTGAAAAGCTCGCGAAAAGAAATAACTTGCACTTAAACGAAATAACCTTTTTTATACAATTCAAAATTTCCGCTAGATATCTTTACTAATATACGATGCTTCCGCTGTAAACGCCTCCTTTTATTCAGTTTCGGTCATCAACAGCGATATTCTTCACACACACAAATTACTTCCTTTATAATCAACTTTTGTCCGCAGGAAATAAATGAAAGCAATCTCATCCCATTACTTAAAAAAAACAATTTCGTTCACTCAGTGGCATTTCCTCAAGCAGAAAATAACTCACTGCTAGCTGTGGCAGGAATTACTTCATCTCTTGGTTCGTCCATTACTAGAATAGAAACCTTTTTATTGCACATATGTGTTCGGCAACAACAAAACTCCATATTCGGTCTGGATTGACGTCTTCCGCTTACAGCAACACACTGAAAAATGGATCAATAAGTCAATGTTTGTGGTGACGATCCTCGAGGGACCAACCTCATCTTGAACCTTGCAATCCGCTATCACTTCTTTGTCATGTTGCCAACATCCTTTTAGGGTTACTTCGATTTTTCGCTCTTCAGCGCTCGCATTCTGGAATGAGATCACGTAAGTGGAAACGAAAATTTCTGATATTATGTTTAAAATAGGACTAGCTTACAGGAACCTCTGTGTTCTAACTTTTTTTACGCGCGGACGACTGAATACTGGATTTTTAGCCCCTTTTATTGTCCTTCAATTAAAATCGTATTCCCCTTGTTTACGCCTATGTACAGATTTAATGCGTGTTTACGTTCATGATCGCAAAATGAACACAATCTCCAATAGAAATAAACAGAAAACAATTATTTATGAGGAAAAATGTTGATTGCAATTGACTGCCTCATTCTGTCATGGAGCTAAAAAGAAGGAAGTAAATGCAGAAAAGATAGCGTTGAAAGGTAGACTGGAACTGGATCTAAGTAAAGTTCCCTTAGAAATTTAAGAGCTCTGGGAAATTACCAGAGTCACAAGCTGATATTTTCCCTTTATTTCTTTTCCGTTTTGGAAAAAATGCTGCATCGTCAACATTCCATCCTTTCAACCTCTACAAGTAGTGGCTGGCACTCTAACTAAGGTAATTCACGACTAGCTAACTAACGACCCACTACGGCTTATTTTCCCATGACTAGAGAGAATAGCCAAAATTTTTTTCTTTACCAGGCAAATCCAACACAATAATAAGTTCGACCGCTTCTTACGAGAATAAGCAACATTTGTAAAATGCAAAAAGATCCATTGAGAATATGAGTACGGTTTCACGATTCTTTGCTTGAAAACTTGGTGCCAGGAACTAAAAGTAGCACAGAAATATTTTTTTTTTCAAATACGGTTTCGGTGAAAGGTCGAAGACAATGTAATTGAATCGAAGAAAAGAAATGAGAAATTCGAGAAATGGTGAAGATTTGAAATCGATAACCAAAAGAGATAAGAACAACACGAATTTGGAAAAAGTCTATTACAGCGCACATTACAACGGAAATGTTTGGCCAATGAATTATAAATAGAGAAAAGGAGTTTTTGCAGATGTTATCATTGGGAATTCTTTGTGGATCTGTAATATAAGTTCCATTCGTAAGAACAGTCAATTCAGATAGCATAATCTAAACTCTTCGTTCCATTTTTGATCTTCCTTGGTTGAAACTGGGTCAAAATAAACGATGGAATCACCGCAAACTTTCAAACGATTCCAAAAGAACGTAGGTAGAGGAACTTCTCTTTTCCTGTCTTTCCCTCTGAGACTCAGTAACGTTGGTCCTTTGATAGAAAGGGAAGAAAAAACAGATAAATCCTTCTCTGACAGTAGTACTGATCTATGGAATTCCCCTAGGCGGCTTCAAAAATGTCTTCCCACAACTCATAGGATGAACTCCGCAGGAAGCTTTTAATTGCTGTCTCAACGGATATTGCAAAACAAGAAGTGAGCGGGGAAAACAAAGGAATCAAAAAACTCTGCGGCATTTTGATGGCAGCATTTCCTCTTTCCGGATAATTTCGGAGGAACTTCCTGTGATTAGAATTTGAACCCACGACTTAAAAAAAAAATCAAAATCGAATCCATTACTCTTCATAGAATCACTGTTTTCTTTCTTTTTCTCGAAAAGCAAAATATAATAATAACTAGATAGAATTTGGAATTGACGAAGACTCTGCGTTTTTTGGTTCTGTTTGTCCACAAAAGAACAGTTTTAGTTTTCAAAAAAAAAAAAAAGGAAACTCACTGTTCGCCAGATTTTTTTCCCGAGATGAGAAGTGACTTTAGCAGCTAAGACCCCCCCCCCCCCCCCAAAAAAAAAAAAAAAAAAAAAAAAAAAAAAAAACCGAAGAAAATATCAACTATTACTACTACTGCAAACGATATCTTTAGTCATTCTATAATAATTAAATGTCAGTCATGAGAGAAAAATCTCATTTTTTCCTCCTTTTACCCTATAAATATCACGTAAACTTCATCTAAAAATATATTGGTTACAAAGAAATTTTAGAGAAAAGGACATGACATTTCTTTTGATGTTTGCTATTATTATCTAACGTATTAGATGAACCTAAAAAGATGTCAATTTTCTTAAATGTGTTCTAATTTAACGAATAAGGAGGTGTTAACAGGGAATTGTTAAGTGCAATTGTCCTACTCTCATTAGTTCGCATTCAAGATCGGCCAAGCAGCATTTTCACGGAAAAAGAAAGTCTCTTCAGAAAAAAAAGCACTTTTTAGACGAGGTAAAAATTCTGAAATTTCTATTTTTACGCTGGCTCGAGTTGATACTTGGGTCTGCTTCATCAGCAACTAAATCGAAAATTTCAGTGAAAAGAGTATCACATGTGATATTTCCTGATCAATAGCTAATATCATCAGCAAACTCAAAAAACAGATGATGTCTTCAGGAATCGAACAGCAGTGCCAGGAGGTAGCGGGATTATCGATGAACATGTAATTTAGCAAATTAGTAACTGATCGATCACTGGCAATTTCCTCTAGTAATCTGTTATCCATTTGCGAAGCATTTACCATTACTATACTCGTGGTAGTATTATAAAAAAATCACTGCAGCTTCATTTTCCACTCAATTTCCTAACTAGTTCATTTTATAACTCATATGAAAATTCTATTACTGCGATTACGACAACGAAAAACCAATCACGGAGTAATTTCAATATCAACAGGGAGCGGAAGGTATGAAAACATAGTTTAAAAAAGAAAAGAAAAGAAGAAAAGAGAATGAAGAAAAGAAACACAAGGCCTGCTAAGGAAAACCAAAAGCGAAACAAGCACTAACTATCGTGACGATTTCAGGACTTTTCACAATAATCAACAGTAACATTCATCGTAGCTCACCTTTTCTGTAACGTATTTGAAAACAGTCATGCATCCAAGCCTTTGTGCCCGATTTTCCGGTTCCGCATAGCATTTCTCCAGCGTTGGACATTGTGGATCGTTAAAAGAACACGATTTCGGGTCGAATTTCTGAATTTATGGGAAATGTTATTTCTCTGGAGGTAGAAGACCGTCGTTTGTCTCGTAAGAAAACTCATTACGGTTATCTTTCCCTTTTAAAAAAGGAAAGATAACCGTAATGAGTTTTCTTACCCTTTTTTTAAATGTGAAACGAATCTTAAGAATCTTGAAAAAAAAGTCAGTGATAAAAAACTAAGCGCTAATTAAAATCCTTCGAACCAAAACATGGTTGTCTAATAAAAGCAGAAGTAATAACGTTGTTTCAATATATAAAGACTTTTTTGAAGGAATAATCAAAGAGAACTAGGTGTTTTCAATTAAGGTTTGTTCAGATTTACTAATTCCCCACAAATTTGAAGTAGCAAGTATTATGGGGCTCGCTGACCCAATAAATATTCGAATCATAGAATTTCTAGCAGTCCCCCTTTTTCTGAGTAGAAAGGGTTAAGAGTAAAGTGCTTAACGTTTATTAATCTTTTCGTGGCCGTCCATGCACAAACACGTTTGTCTTCAATTCAAAATTATTGAGGATATCATGCATTTTTCTCAAAACTTCACACAACCATCGGAACTACAGCTGGGAAAATTACTAGTCTTGAAGGATCTTAATGAGGGTGGATAGTTTAGATAGGTGTGAAAGGAAAGTAAGATAAAGGACGTAGTTGTATCAGACAGGAGAAAGACTTTGTGAGAGAATAATTTCCTTTGAATGATGTCTGATTCTGACAAGAAATTTCCGTCTGAAAAAAAGAGAGGAAAGAGGTAATCAATCACAGTTAGCCTCGATCATGTCTGAGCCTCAAATAGTCATAAAAATAAAGCCAGAAAGCCACTTAACCCACTTAAGTAGCCACTTACAAACAAAAATAATTGAAGAACTCAAAGATATTTTAACTTCCAAAAGGAAAAGATGGCAAACATCACAGCATTTATCTTTCATCTTAAAAAAAAACTCTGAAAAGCACACACTATTCAAATAGATCATACGAAACAAAAAATGTCTAAAATGTTTTAATGTCAAGTTTTTCTTGTGAATTTCCAACTTTGAAAGGAGAAAGAAGTTATGTAAATTTTATGGAGAAAAAAAAAAAACTAAATGATCACTTACTTCGCAATAAATGAAAGGTTTCCCCGCATCCAGATCATAGTTCAATCCTAGTTGTCCATAGACTCGAGTCATGTATTCTGGATTGTAGTGCACTGACGCATTCTGGAAATTTATTGTAATGTTCCAAAAAAGTTAATTACAAGACAAGAAATCCTTATCCAGAAAAAAACCTATAATTATTTTTCTGGTCTCTTAAGTGGAAAATGCATAATCTGGGATCACTTTTTTTGTACTTCACGAATGAACACCTGACCTGCAGCTCCGAGCTGAGAATTGAAAAGGTGCAGGTCAGGTGGTTCACTCATGCATAAAGAATTCTTCAGCACGAATTCCAACGTGGGATATGCAGGGATGAAAAAAAAAACGAAACAGGAAAGAAAAGACAAGTGACCTTGCTTAAACTGAGGAAGTAGTTTGCGCAAAACAAAAAAAAAACGAGGAAAGAAAAGGAGAAAGAAGAAAATGTCTCAGAAACAGAAAAAATGTGTGGAAATTAAGGTGGATTCAAGGAATTCGCTGTCGTTCAGAAACTTTTGACAGGAATTCCTTTAAAAGAAGTTATTCACGGAGTGTTCGTCAATAGATTAAATGTTTCTTATCCCAGCTGTAGAAGATCAGTTCACGATCATACGACACACTATGTACAACCGAGATAAATTCTACACCATTCAATGAAGTGTTCCAACGATTTCGACGTAAAACCAACTCCTCATGGTGCGGAATTTATTCAGAAAAACTAGTCAAGTCTCACTGGTTTACTTTCAAAGTCATCTCTTGTTGTTGTTCACTGCTGGGATACTTTGTTATATGTTGTTTCTCGCTTTCGTCGCATTCCGAAATTCGAGGACATTCCAACGAATATTCAATTAAACAAGACATCTAATTGCTTACGGGGAAAAAAATCGTTTTCGCACGAATGTCCTCGGACAAGTAAAGTGTGTCGGTCATGTTGGCGCGTCCAATCCAATTTTTCTCATTTTTTTCGTCGCTGATCATGTTCATTAGTCCCCTGCTCCCCATAAGAAATATGAAACTAAGGTGGATACATGTGTGTGTGTGTGTGTTAGGTTCGTCCAGAAGTGCACATGGGCTCACGTGACTCATACCTCGTGTATATGTTATGTACATATAGTGTGTGTATGTAGTGTGCTTCGATAAGTTGATGCCCTGCTGCTGCTGCTGGGGACTCGTTGCCGGGGCGGCGTTCGTTCGCGTTCGCGGACATCAGCTTCTCTCTCTGTGGCCCCCACGTGCTGAAGGGTCGAAGACCACCCATCCGCACCCAGCCCGCGTCCTTGCCGCTTCTCGCCACTGATAAAACTATTGATCGGAGAACGAATGCCAGAGAAATATGGAACAATCCTTCGGGCGCAGTCCTTCCGCGCCATTCCGTGGCTGGAATGGAGGCATCGATGCGGACGTTGTTCAAACAAAACCAAATATCGAACAGATTGACAAAGAACCGTCCCATACGCCTTCAAAATTCCAATCCCAGTACGAGGAGAAAAAAACAACAACGATAATAATAAACAATAATAATAAACATTCAATAATAAACAACGATGACAAGAACATATAGAAACCGAAGTCAGTAACCTATCGAAAAGTTAGATGGAGTTATTCCAATCGAACGAATTAACCGCTATCCATGATAGGAAATTTTCCATGAAAACTTTGTTCCCTACATTTACCCCTTTTACCTATGCTAATAGTTCAGACGTTATGAATCGATTATGCGGTATGCACTTGTCACGTCTCCTCCCCTATTCAAAAATCAGTTTTGCAAGAATTTCGACCAAATTCTAGCTGGAATCTCGAGTTTGAAGAAATAGTGAACACATTTTGTCAATAACAGCCATAGTGTAACGTAATTTACGGAAAGAACGCGAGAAATATTCCAGAGAAGGTAATTGTTGTCTCATGGATCAAAAACGTAACGTAAATTTTAAGCGCTTCTTGGCTTTAATCTTGGTCATATCGTAAAATTGAAGTTATAGCGTACGGCAATCTAATTTAATCCCATAAAAATTTCTTTAAGGCGTTCGAAAGTCATTGCGCGACGTCGTAGTTACGACGATCGCAGCGATTTTCGGCCATCAGGTGAATCAGCTGTTCAAAAGGCAAAAGAATCGAACCAAAACCGACGAATCAAGCATATACCATTTTTTAAACAAAATATTCTACTACCTTAAATACAGAAACAGTACAGATTCTAAAATAGGAATAAAATAAATACAGAGACAGTACAGAACAATTCTTTGCTCATTTTAATGCTGTTTAAGTTTTCAAGAATTTCTTCGTTAAAGGATCGAAGATTGGGGAAACGACGAGAAATGTCAAGGAGTGGACTAGGCAAACAGGTTTTAGCTATTTTTAGACTTCTCATAACGACAAGGACATTAAACATAAGGGTTCAAACAATCCAGAATCCCAAAGGGTCGCTCAATTATGTACTTCAATTATCGTATACCAATATTCTATAGACAAACACCTAAGTTAAGTAGAGAGAACGTCAGAATATTCAGCTATGAGAAAAGTGCACTTTTTACCCCTTTTCACCCCACGTTTCTTAGAAATTCTGTGCATGATGCAATCATCACGATAGCATATGGGCACAAGCATAGAGATATAGGTTACAAATTTTGCGTCCTTCAGTATTTGTAGCATAGGAAAGTGTAGGAACATATTTGTAGTATAAAGAAGAGAAGTTATCGAGTAAAAATAGGGAATAAAGAGAGGGAAACTAAAAACAAAAAACAAAACAAAAAAAACAACAGAGAGAAAATCAACGATCGCGGTTGGATTTCTTTTTTGGATGAAAAAAAGGAAGTACAATTCTCTATAAATTACCAAAATCGGTTAATTTTCGCTTTTTGACTGAACAATGTACGAAAATGAACAGAATGACAGTTATTATAGGCATCTTCCTGCAAGTTTCATCATAAACCTTGTTTCCATAGCTCTTTTAGTGTTAACCCAACGATTTCTTGACTACCTAAATTTTTTTCTTACAGTAAGCCATAATTTTAAAAACTCAAATTAACCTTTTTAACTGTTTTATGGATTCTCCATTGCATTTCACATGAAATTACTTCCTTGTGAATTCTTTTCAGAAGCTAATCTAAAACTTCACTACTTCCTACTAGTCAGTGAATCTCTTTAAAGGGATTTACTGTCATCCTATGACGATGACTACAAATCCGTTACAGAAAGATTAATCATGTAAGCTTTGAAAAAGCAGCTTTTGCTAGGGTTTTAAAGAAGTTCTCAACTCAAAAGAAAAGAAATTGTCGCATAACAGCTCGCCCCCAAATCCACAAAACCCGAGAACTGCTGTGGACGCAAAATTCATGATCCCTGGCTCTCCATTAAAAAAAAACACTACAGTGACAACGTGTCAGAGCAACAAACAATATAGATTCGAGAGTCGAGAGATTGAAAAGATGCTGACAATTTCTCGAAAAAAACTCTCTTTGAAAAAGTGCATATTTATCAAATTTTCGAACTTATGCCACTATTCCCTCCCCTTTCCCCATCAAGTATGAAATTCCCGCTGGTTCTACTGTTATTCAACACCGATAACCATATAACCACAAACTCCCATACATAATAACCTTAATAGCCATAGGAAATGGTTTTCTTTAAAATGTGAAGGCGTCTAAGTACAGTATTCTCGTATCCATAGGTGGGATACGCGGAGGAGTCGGAGCCTCCACAGGTGAAGGATGGTCTAGCTCACGGGGTGCAGCTCAAGTGAAGAGGGTCCTTTCCGTCCAAAAGTGAAGGTGGTCGGAGCACCGGGTCCGACTATCGCATCTATGCTCGTATCTACATTATTGCACACTTTAGAATACATTATTTTACAGTATACACAATTGAATTGTACTCGATAGAGGTTTCTTTTTTATGCGGAGCTACTTACTTACTCGCAATTAACTGCTTTCAACCCGTACAGATGCTATTCCTATAGTGCTTCAGCCTAGTATAGGACGAGAACTGGTCTTTTTGAGAAAGGAAACTGTTAATTAGATGCGTTTCCTTCCTTGCATTAATTCTATAATTATAGCGCCCGTACTTGTCCAAACACATTCTGTAATCAATTTTAGAAAGCAGGGATTCAGCACAAATATTTGACATTTCTTGATGAGAAAATGAAACCATTAGCCATAATTTCATTGCTAAGATCAATTACTACCATTCGCACTTCAGTTTGTTCTTCACTTCATGCATATAAATAATAATAAACAAATAAATAATAAAACAAATATAGTCCCAGTAGACCTAAGAAGCAAAAGAATCTGCACAAAAGTACAGTTACGTACGTCATCCACTTGACGACAGATAATTTCATAAGCACCCACTTTTATCTGCAAAAGAAGAGAGATAAAAGAAAAAAAAAACCGTACAATCTCCCTTCAACGAATTCAACCAATCGGTATCTATTAGTATCTCCAATCCGAGAAAAAATCCATTGATCGAATGCTCTCGAAATTTCGATTGAGCTGACAACACTATTTGATGAAGCGCTTTTGAATCCCTACTGTATCATTATTGATGAGGACTAAAGAACCTCTCCCAGTGCAAATTATCCAGAAAACCGAAGAATAACAAGAGATCACAAATTGTCGGAGAATTACTACTACGCGCTATCGACATCATGAATAATTATTTGAAAATAATTACTTGCTGAAAGAATGGAGAAACTTAGTCATACCGATATTCTCAGAAACCACTTTACGCGAACAAAGAAATCGTCGATAAACCTACCAAAAATGACTAAAGAGGAAAAAATGGGTATGTTTTGAACTTCATCTTAGCTCTGAGCTCGATTCTGAGTTAATTTCTAAATTTCGAAACAGACAACGATGCAAAGAGCACAGCGCATCCGGACTTCACTAATACTGGCCCACTCAATAGGATTCGGTGTTCAACAATCAACAATATTGATTGAGAGCAGTGAGTTCAAAACAACAATTATCTATTTACTTAATCACTAACTAACTAATTAAGTTATATCTAATCACCTTCACTCTTTTATTTACAAGCTACGAAAAGCAACGTCATCGTTAACTCATCAAGCAGTTTAGAGTTAGTTAGTTAGCAGTTTAGATTAGTCCTGAACATAATTATCCAAACCTAAGGTCATATGGCAGTCATAACTTCCATAAAATCGTTACTTCGGTCGTAAAAATCGTACTTTTTTTTAAAGCTTCATTATCCGCATAGAAAAAAAGCTGTACTATCGGGCAATCTCAGATACAACGTCAAAATAAGTCATTTTAGCCAGCCAATCCTACCTTAGCTTACCATTCGCTGCAAGTTTGTTTCTTGTTCTTGAAAGCAGTTGGCGTTAATTCCACACACTCAAATATTTTGTGCACATCTTCCCCATTGCACTTCTCAAGGATCAAACTTGCCGGTGCCCTCCCTCTATGATGAGTTTTATGTCTTCAAGCGCGTTAATACCATCATATATGCGCACACGTTGGAAGCCTAAGATTCGCCCACTCGCCGCCTCCGCTCAATCTTTGCTCCGTTTTTCATTTCAATTAATAATGTAAGGAAAGAATGGCGTGGAGATCAAAGATGATCAAAGACGAGAAGAATTAGCATCATAATTATATGGTTTAGCATCAACTTCAAACAACAAAATCTTCAACATAGTAATTTGATCAAGTGAAACTGAGCGAATGAGGACAAATGATGAATAAATTGATCGTCAAATAGTCTTCTCGCTGCATTTTGTACGAACAATGAGAAAATTTGAACCTCATCAGCATCCTATTAATTCCCAGAGTTTTGCAACTATAGTAATTTTGAAGCTGTCTATCTTCAAGGACCTGATGTAATCCATTAATTCCAAGTGATTTAAGAGTCTAGAATATAAGATGAAATCATGAATTAAAATTAGTAGACTACTACTTCACTCCAATGAACTTTTCAGCTCATCTCAGTACCACTAAGGAAAGAAAAATTTAAAAAAGAAAACAACTGAAGGCAATGAGGGTCTGAAGATTATTGAAAAAGGTAATAGCAAGAAAAATCAAAATGTTTTTCGCCTTTACATATATGAACAATGCACGGAAGTTGGGCTAAATAAATTATGCATAAGTTTCTAAATGAACTCTACAAATTTCATTTGAAAATCCACCATATTCCTTCCCACATCACATTCTCACGTGTTTTCTTTTTCGATTAATCTCGTCTCTATTATTCATTAGTGAGGCCGTTTATCCATTATGACTAGTTCTGACACGCAACAAAAACTACATAGGTTCTAAAAAAAGCAATAGTTGAGAGAACGAGCGTGAATACGCTTGCATTGACGGGGAAAATACGATTTAAGGAATAGAGCAAATATCCACCTAGATAAAATCGCTCTTTCTTCTTATAAGGAAAAAAAAATGAATAGTCAGTAGACAGAAGCAACTCGAAACAGAACGAAGATCATTGGTGAAGAGCAGAAAAGAGATGAAACAAAAACAAAACAAAAACTACGGAACTCCAAGCAAATTAATTCTGTTTTGCAAAACAAGAGAAGAAAAATACCCTAAAATCCCATAGATAAGAGCGGTTTGTGCTAGAGAATGAAAACTGACGTTTGTATACGTTTTTTTTGGCGTTGTGTGCTCATGATTATCGCAATAATAGCCTACAACTCTACCTTTATTCTTACTGTTTTCTATACTCTTTCTATCCTGTATCACCTGCTATGAAACGTCGTAAATCGTATACAGCAGCTTTCAAGCTAGACGCCGTCAATTATCGTGATTTGCATGGAACCTTGGCATCGGCTAGTCATTTTGAAGTCACTGAAGCAATGATAAGAAAGTGGGTTGTTGATCGACAAAATCTTCAAGAGATGCCAGCAACGAAGAAAGCCCGACGATACAAAAAACCAAGCGTTGAAGAAGTTGAAGATGCCATCTACAACTGGGTTGTCAAAAAACGAGAAGAAAATAGAGCTGTCACGGTGAAAGAAATAAGGACCAAAGCAAAGGAATTAGCAGAAGAGCATGGTCACCAAAATTTTAAAGCATCTGCGCATTGGTGCATCCTGTTTATGGCGCGAAAAAAGCTCTCTGTACGAAGAAGAACAAGTGTCGGTCAACCATTACCGTCTGACCATCTACAAAAATGCTCGGATTTTCGAAAGTTCGTTGCAGCTGAAGCCTTAAACGTATCCCCTTTCAATTTGGGAAATATTGATGAAGTACCAGTTCCCTTTGATATCATCTATGAACGGACAGTTGATGTGAAGGGACGAGAGAACATTAAAATTGATTCTACCGGCCATGAGAAATCTAATTTTACTGTTGTATTGGGAGTGACTGCTGCTGGAGAGAAACTTAAACCAATGCTAATTTTTAAGAAGAAGTTAATGCCAAAAGGACAATTTCCCCCAGATGTCATTGTGAAAACAAATGAAAAAGGTTGGATGAATCAGGAATTGATGGAAGAATGGATCGTTGAAGTATGGAACAAAAGAGAAAACGAAGAAGCTACGAAGAAGCTGCATTTTTAGTTAGCGAAAGTTTCCAATCCATTTCATCTGATGTTATTCAACATAGCTTTGAAAAAACATTGTGTGATTTGGAAAATCTCAAAAACGATTTTGCCATGATGAATATAAACGATGATGACGAAGTAGAAATTGGAAAAGTTTAGTGTTATGTTTAGGTATGTTGGAGTCCTTGTTGTTTAATATACAAATAAAATTTTAAAAATATTTTTTCAAAATCATTTTTTACCGGTAAATTAAACCGCTCTTATCTATGGAATTTTACTGATCGAATGGGCTCTTCAAGTTCTATCCAGAGATCAAATTCCGGCATTTCTAGAGAGATTCCGGCAGAAATTCCGTTAAAATCGCTATTTTTCTATATGAATTGTTTATTAAGTGGGCGGGGTTTAGAGTTGAGGGGCGGAGCTTCTTCTAAACTTCTTCTCCGATTTTTATTTATCCATCCATCAAGTCAGAGAGGTGACTGCATTCAATTTCAATTTCATTCCAATTCATTTTTCACCGGTAAATTAAACCGCTCTTATCTATGGGATTTTAGGGTACACATTTTTTTTTTGGTGTAACGCAAGAATAGGATAGTGAAAAACTTCAAACAATAAAAAAAAAACATGGAAAAATTAATCCTGAACTAAGCTGGGTATCGGTGAGATTAATCCATTCTAGATCGATGTAAACTCTTATTTTCAAAAAAAAAAAAAAGAGGCAGGAATTCATGGAATCACTTGTATAGCGATGTAATTAACACAGAGGGATATGAGGCAATAAAGAAAAGGATGAAATTTTCCAAAAAAAAAAAAAAAAACAAGTACTCACGAATGCAGGCGTGTTATCAGCTCCTCCCAACAGTGCACTAACAAGATCATTCGCAGCTGCAGTAGTGGTTGATGAAAATTCGCTGCTTCTAAAATTTGAGGAGTATAAACAAAAATCTTCTACCAGCAGAACTTTCTGGAAATAAAATATACGTCCGAAAGAAAATCCAAATCAGCAACAAAATCATGAGCCATGAGTTTTCTGCGCAAATTCACCTAATTCTTGAGAACAGAAAGTACTATGAGGATCTTGATGTTATCTTTGAATATAATTTATAATGTATACAATACAAAATGTTGAATATAGCACAATGTTTACATTATAATCAGAAAAGCTCTGTTTTGCAATGAAAACTCAAGCGCTAACTACGCTAGCGCTAGCCACGAGAAATCATTTTTAATTGAAAACAACATAAAACTTGAAAATGTGATCGCATTTCATAGCTTAAAAACTGTTCAAATGTTCTCGCAGTTAAAACAAAGTTTTTCCCGTTTTTCGTTGATATTTTCGGATGATTAAGGTGAAAAAGCACTAAAAACAGAAGAAAAACAATAAGAAAACAAACATTACAGTTCTATATAGTGATGACTTTACCTTCGTATCTGAGGATTAGTGATCCGCTGTGGAAGAGCGACTATTAGAACCGGTGCTAATACTAGTAGAATAAATAAAGGGCAAAATTTGCCACTGTACAACAGCGCTAACGCCATTCGTAGCATAGAAGGGTGGTGTTGCCAAATGAAACCACGTGGCGCAAATGCGCCGTCAAATGCCGAATCCACACAAACGATGGAACGGAATATTGTATACGATCAGTGCAGCTCGACAAGCAAGCTCTGAAATGAAAAAAAAAAAAAACCAATGAGCATATTCGATCAATTGGTCGATGAGTGCAACATCATCGAAACGCACGTCAGCACATAGGATCGAAATTCAACATGCATTAACACCAATGATCGAAAAATGAAAGAAATAAACCGTGGGAAAAACTAACAACTACTGAATCCGTAGCTTTTTATTGATTTCCTTCCTTGCGCTTTCCTTCCTAGCCTAGACTGATACTGATCTTACTTCATTAACAGCTGATTTAGCGAATGAGGTAAGCGTTAGACAATGTATTGTTCTTTGAGTTTGCTGTCGTTTGAATGCTTTCTGTAGGATGATGAGGCGCTTGAGAGGATAAATCACTGATGGCTTTAATTTTTCCAGGCTCTGAGGAAGACGGCAACAGCAAAAAGTTAGCTGTTAATTAATCAAGAAGGATCAAGGGTAAAATGTAGTTGGAGAAGGGTCATTCCGTCGCGCCCTTATTTCTGGAATTAACTAACTAAATCAATCGGAGCCCTGAGAGCTGAGCAGTCTTAGATGATTAATGACATGTAAGCTAAAGTTACTAAGAGAAAAAGTAAGATGGGGCGTCCGGAAATATTAGCTACAGCTCGAACAAATCAATAAAAAAGCTACGTATTCGACATACTAAGATTAAAGGACACTTGAACATGGGCACTAAATATTAAATCATATGAACGAATAGAAATCAGAGAAAAAACGTTGAGAAATAGCTTAATAATGGTCGAAGCCAGATACGGCTGTCATCAAAAACATTCCAGAAACAATGCATATGTATAGTAGAAAGAATTCGATCAGGAACAAAACAAATGCGAGGTGAAATATTTTCCAAGGAGCAGAGACGAACTCTGCAGTAAAATACCAGAAAGAACAGGACTCAGGCACTGTAACGGTACTTTTCGGTACTTTTTTGAGCATCGTTTTTGTATAAGCAGTACTGTGAAGTCAGTATCAGCATTGCGTTGGCCCAAGACGAGAGTATACATGTGTATGGCCAGAGATCGAGTAGTATTAAGGTGAATGGAGGATGAAAGATGGAGGACCATGGAAGATTAAAGAGACGTATTAAGGACGAGAAAGCTTTGCTACCCTCCTGCACCAAAACAGAAGCAACAGGTTGTTTCCGGGTCATCGGAACAGTTTCGGTCTCTGCATGCACTCAGTTTTACAGAAAGTAGCAGAGTAATTCCAAACTGTCACCTCACTCGATCAAAATCAAGTTACGAGGTAAATACTGCGATTGAGGCACATCTTGCAAAAGTATGTCTTTCAGAGAGATGATAATTAAAGGCATCACCCCACGAATCTGAGGTGATTCCGTCCATTTCTTGCTAATTGCCGCAAAAAACGGCCCGAAAGATGTGGCGCCGCACAAGACTGGCGCGCTCCAATCGAACCTCTTGTACAAAATGGTGCGCCAAAACGAATGAAGCCGTATCTTCCGGGCCGTTTTTTACGGCAATTAGGAAGAAATGGACGGAATCACCCCCTCTCCGTAGTCTCCCATCCTGTATACGAATACTCCACCTGAAATCTGCACCACCTCAGATTCGTGGGGTGATGCCTTTAACACTAGAAGAGAACCTTAATATTTAAAATTAATTCTTATGAGCGTCGGTGAGGAAAAAGAATCAAAAACAGATCAAATTCACATTTTTGAGAAGTCTCGAAGAAGTTGAGAAGTTTCGAAGTACTCTACAAAGTTTTCCCTATCGCCGTCTTTCCTAACTCTACAAACGTTTTCCCTAACGCCACCTTTCCTAGTTGTTATCGCTTGTTGCTAGAGCATCAAACCATAAAATAACCATTTTAGTGAGCATCAAACCATAAAATTCCGTTATTGGAGTTTTAAGAATCAACAGTGAGGTGTATCTCCAAAAATCGTACGAGTGACCACACTTACGGGATAGCGTAGTAGAATGCAAAAAGAAATGAACGACACTATAAGCAGATTCGTAGTTGGAGTCAATATAATGTCAGCAAAACAATTGATAACGTGCCGTTCTGAACAACATTCCTCACTGTGACTGCTTTCTCGCATAAAATATGCATTATTGTTCCGACTGATTCGCTAAAAATTGCTGCCATTCGTCATCCCCCAGACGAATGAAACGGTTGAAGGATGAAGGATAAAGTGCCTGACATTAATCAATCCGTTTGGAATGCGCTAACACTTTCAGTTTAATAAAGAATTGTTTGAGATTTATGAACGTGTGTCAAGTCTACACATTCATTTGTTGGACATATCTGGTACCAATTTATCCCGGAAGTACGAAGAATTTGGTTGGCTCTACAGCAATTTCGAACCATCGACTATGCAGTCGCAGCGGAATCAGATGCGATAATCGGAACCGGTGCTCTAACCCCCTTCACTTTTGAGCGGTTGGGGAAGGAACCTCTTCCATTTTTAAACACTGGTTGGCGAAAGGACCCCCTTCACTTGAGCTGCTACCCATGGGCTAAACCCACTTCACCTGAGGAGGGTCCAGCTTCTCCCTATCGCACCTATGAGCGAAGTCTCAAATCAATTGCGTTACATCCATCGCCAAAGAAAGATTTAAAGAGTAACAATTAATGTGAGTGAACGATGCACACACGTAATGATAAGAAAGACTCATTGCAGTGTCACAAAAACTCGACTGCATTCGTGAAGGGAGGAGTTCGTCGCCCAACCCTTCTCCCATTGACCACGCCCATCACATGCACTGCTTAGCACGAGGTTTTAGATTAGTTCTCCGAGAAACAACACAACTTTAAACTTGACAGAAACTTTAGGACAATTCATGGACGTTTCTAGAATTGTGATTATTTTAAAACATAAAAGTGCAGGATTTCATACTCACATAGATTCACTTTACAGTCTAACGTGGAGCTCATGTGAAAATTCGTGTCAGGCTCGGATGCCCCCGGAATGCACTATTGGTTCCGTTTATATTTACATGCGAACTGCGTGCTGAGAACTGATGTAACGACGCAGTGATCGATAGGCCGGCGTTGATGTTTGTCGCGTTACCACCAGAAAAAAATGGTCAGCTGATGACGACAACTGAGCGCGGAGGAACGAGCAGAACAGCAAAAAGAAAAAAAAGCAAAGAATGTGCAACAATCGGAAAAAAATAATAATAAAATAGTGTGTAGGTGTTACGGAGGAAAGCAGGTGAATTGTTGGTCTCTATGGAGATTCATTTAATCCCCGTGATACGCGTTTTAATAACATACGCACAACACATACACATAGCAACATGTGTCACAAAAACACAATCATTAAGACCTTAAGAACCTCAAAAATGACAGCTTTAGCGGCTTTCGGAACGCGTTTATTTAATGAGTTCGATAATCTTAGATAGATAGATTGGAAACAAGGACATGCCCAAAATGGCAAAAAAAAAACACGAACATGACATCATCGAAACTGGGGAAAAATGACTTTTTTCCGGAATAATTAATCTTGTTGAAATAAACGTAGACCTCTTGGTGAGCAAGAGAAAAACTCAAGTGGATCACTTAGGGCAATTACGAGGTGAAGATAGTAGAAATGGTCAAAATTTTCACAAATCCAAGGCATTCAGAATAGTGAACCCCAGAAATTTTCATTTTTAACTGCTCCTAACGAGAATTTCCAGAGAACCTCGCCTGGTGCGCTAACATACAGTGAGTTATTAAATAATTTTTTTTTACGTCATAGTTAATCTAATATAACTAGAACTATAAGTATACATCTGTGCGATATATGTTGCAAGAGAAAGAAAAAGATATAAACATAAAATCCTTCCTTCAATTACTTCATGAAAAATGATATGCGGATCTCACTAAAGGAGAAAAAAATCACGAACTGACGATATTATGTTAATAATGAGTACACACAAATTTCTGGGAATAGAAGCAAAACCAGAAATATTGATGGTCAGGCGAATACTTATTAGTAAAGGTTCGCGAAGACTAAAGAGAATACGACATTTCACTCCCACCAAAAGGTTATGCTCGTCTCGAGGGGATTTGATTGAATGCCGTCATTATATCCTAATACGCACTAATACAAATGATGATGATAGTTGAGCCTAATGAAGTGTAAGAAGAAGGACAAGGGGAACACTCTCGCGACAAAATAGTTGATATAAATGATTCCTACAAAAAAAAAACATCCATACAATGTAATAATCACGAACGTACAAAATATCGGCTAACGGTACGAGGGAGACGCGTTGGAAAGGAATAAGATACACTAAAACTGTAAACTAGAACATAAGTGCACCACATACCGTTAGATACGTAGCAATGATAAGCGGAAAACTTTCGGCGCCGAAGAAATCCCTCCGTCATCCGACCAGTCATTTATCATGCGTTGTAACGACAATGAGAGTGTGGAGGGTTGTTGCAACTCATTCACATACGGGCACGCCCACATTCACGTCACATCACAGAGGTGATGACACAATGCAACGAGCAGTCGAACAACTTTTTTCTTCAAAAATATAGAGTATGAAAAGTATTATCTTCAGTCTACGGGACTATTAAAGTACTATTTTGGAGTACACAAAGAAAAAACAAGAAGAAAATTACAAGCCCTCTCTCAAAACATGGGAAGAAATAGTTGTCTTGCAGCAAATTTCGATGCGCATAATCGTTCACGAAAAAGTTCGCTGCAACATCTACATAAAAAGAAAACAATGGAACAAAAGTCGTTCTGAGATGTACGATTTACGTCACAATTTTGTCCTGTTTCGCATGGTAATTACAAATTCGAGCCGGATGATTAACATCGTCCGACTAAGCACAAAAAGCTGGTAATAAGGACTTTAATGACCTCTCAAAGCTACATTTAACCGCCTTAGAGTTTCTAAATTTTGTTCATTTTGAAGGCAATTTCATAATTCTGCGATTGAAGAACTCCTCATCCCTATTGGTCGAAAAAACTTGTGAAACCTCATTTTCACAAGTCTCTCCTAAGGCCATCAAGAAAATTTTGTGCATGATTGAAAAGGTGGTTGTCGCTTGGTGAAGAGCCTGTCTATACGACGGATGCGGTAGAACCACTCAAAGCTCTCGGAGCTTCTGACGCTTCGTTAAAGATGGGTGTGGCCCGGCGTTATCTTGGTTGAACACAACACCTTTCCTATCGGTCAATTCTGGTGATAGTATGCTTTAATCTGGTCACTTGTTGACAGTACAGGTCCGAATTGAGTGTTTCTCCCGATGGGAGGAGTTCATAGTGGATGATTCCATTCCAATCTTAGCAAACATACAGCAAAACCTTTTCGGCTGTTGCTCCAGGCTCGACAACCGTTTGGGCCAGCTCACCGCGATTGGACCACTATCTTTTTTCAGTTTTTTGTAGGCGTCCGTATGTTTACATCGTACTATACTATTATCAAAAACATCCAGCGAAAACGCTCAGAACGTTTTATTTCATCCAATATTTTTGACCGCTAGGAGGTATCCGTTGGTGCATTCCGCATGGACTCATACAAATACAACTTGGGACCTATACTAAAGTAGACATGTTAGTCAAATTTGCACAGCTGTGATGAATTAGTGGCTATAGGACAAAATTCGACAAGTTATTCTAACACTCTACTACGATGTTCAGTTTCTACACCTATCTCCCATCTAATTTCATCGTTTTATCGTGAAACTATCCATTTCTATTCCCATACCGAGTTCTCAGTTTAACAAAGGAAAAAGCACAAGTAGGAGAATAGCAAGTTCCGAACATCGAATGCAGTGCAAGTTGATAGGTTTGCCAAGACAGATTGATGATTGCCAGCTTCACGACCCAGCTGCTCAACTATTTCGGTGATTGGCATGGTAAATCATTTTGCACTCTGACTTAGGATCACGCATATGATAGAAATAAATTCAAAAATAACGTAATCTTTAAAGGTAGCATACCACGAATCTGACGTGGTGAAGGGAATCGCTGGGAAATCTAGAGTTACGATCGTAGCTTGCGTGATGCGGGGTGGTTCTGCTCATCTCTCCCTGGTCATCATAAAAACCGGCGTGGAGGACGCGGTTTTTTCAATACGATTTCAGCTGCAACGCCCCAGCGTTGCAAACGCGCTGCGTCCAAGTGCTATCGGTCGGAGATCAGTGATGTCTTCTCCCCAGCCTATTCAAGTAAAGCCAATGAATAGGCTGGAGAGAAGACATCACTGATGAATGCCAATGAATGCTAAGGGGACCGGAACGTGTGCACAGAGGATCCTTCTAACCTACCTCGAAGGAATTAAAGCTGTTCCCGCGCCGCGGGGTAGGTTAGAAGGATCGCCTTCAAGCACGCCTTTTTTTAACGACGATTAGATAAGAGATGGCGGAACCACACCAATCTACAACCTCATCTCTAGCTTTTCCCGCGGATTCCCTCAACATGTCAGATTCGTGGTATGCTGCTTTTAACAACTATCACATTCGTTATCGGGATCCAAAAAAATTCTTGCACTTGAAGGGATGACTATGTGGGTGACATATCGTTCAAGATAAATAGATATTGAATAATTTCGTAATAATTCACGTCCTCAACAGGTGTGGATTAAAAAAAAATCATATTCATAATAATTTATGCTTACGACAATGACATTAGTAATAAAGCACGATAAAATGTGTGTCTTTTTGTGCGTACTACACACTTTTCGGTTCTCTAAGATTAATATTAACGTAAGTACAAACGAGAAAAAACAATACAACTCTCAAAATGTAATAATTAGATCTAGTAAGTGCATTAGTGCTCTGAAATGCTCGTCAAGAAATCTAATAATATGTTACAATTCGTTTTTGGAAATACATAATTTGTATCAAATTGTTCTCAAATAACAAATTAGTCTTAAATGTATAGAAGAAATTTCGCGTTCATAAAGTTCTTTCTCAAAAGAGAATAGGAGAACATAGTGATCGAAAAAAGATGACATTTACATGATATTACATATAAAGATGACGTTAAGCACTTGTCCTATAAACAAGTAAAAGTAAAAATTTCATGGTTAAATCTGTATGTATGTGATCGCTTTGAGGGAAGAACGGTCGGTGTAGAACCATCGTGGTTGGTTGGCCTGTCGGCAAAATTTGTGTCAAGGGTTCGGGTCTTTATCTACTGTTTATTTCGGTTTTTCGCTCGCACGTGGTGTACGTCCACAAAACTTCACCATTTTAACCAATAAGAATCATCTCATGAACCACGAAGAAATGATTGAAACAGGACTGCTTTTTTTAGTAGAGATAGAGGCTAACCCTCAAAGGCATCACCCCACGAATCTGGGGTGGTACGGGTTTCAGGCGGGCAATGCCTATACGGGATCGTAGATTGTGTGGAAAGAGTGATTCCATTCATTTCTTAATCGTCGTAAAAAACGGGACGGAAGATGCGGCGCGTGCACAAAGCTGGCGCGCTCCAACAGAACTTTCGTAGACAACAGCGCCCCGAACGGTCGAAGTCTCATCTTCCGGGCCGTTTTTTTACAGCGATTCGGAAGAGATGAACGGAATCACCCTCTTCCCCACAATCTACGACCCCGTACAGCCATTACCCGCCTGAAACCCGTACCATTCCAGATTCATGGGTGATGTCTTTAACATAAACAGATTTCTCCATCCACCGTTGACATTATCGTGGCGAGGCCAACAAAACTAAGCGAGAAACATCCGATATTTTTCTACGCTCTCGTTGGCTATCGTTTAACCACAGGACGTATGGGGAACTCTGTGAGGAAGATATAATAGGAGACTCCCATAGAACTATAGATGAGAACGACATCTTATCAGAAGCACTGCTAAGCAATTGTACTTGTTTAGCTCTAATGAACGCACGAGTCTACTATAACGCTGCTTTTCTAGGTTTTATACGTATCGGAACATAATACTATGGTAATTCGATCTGAATGATCGGATTCACCTGGACGGTAGCAGGTTCCAAGGTGGATCTAGCCATAGATGCGTTAGTCGGACCTGGTGCTCCGACCCCCTTCACTTTTGGACGATCGGCTAAGAGATCCTCATCACTTGAGCCTCGTCCCATGAGCTAGCTCCCCTTCACCTGAGGAGCGTCTGTCTCCTCCCTATCGCACCTATGGGTCTAGCGAAAATCATGGTATATAATGATGGGCTTATTCTGTTACACGTGCATATATGTCACGATGTTTCAAAAAGCAGTGATACGGGTCAGACGGTGTCGAATTAGCGTGCAGGGGAAAGGAGCGATAAAATGGGACGTGACGACTCCCACGACGTCGGGTTGGTGCGCCGCGGTGAAAGAGTTAATTGGTGAAATAGATCAAAGCGGATTTATCAGAAAGTGAACGATACATTGAAAGTCGTTCCTTGACCATAACAACTGCATATGCTACGTTTCACCTCTATGTACCCCCCTCCCCTTCATTTCCCCGCACATTTGACTTATCGAGTTGATAACATTCTTCGTTCAGAAAAACGCATCCAAACCGCTGCCTGAATAATGGTTAACATTTTACGTGATCTCATGTAGAACCTTATCATTATCCGTACGACAATGAGGTTCACGTCATTTCATATTAGCACATTATTCTGTGTTAAATGTTGTGGAACAAAGTGAGGAAAAACTCATAAGTGATATCGGAGGAATATGGGTGTAAAATCAAGTTTGAATAATGTCTAAAAGTAGAACTGAACCACTTAGGAGGAAAACTATGAAATCATTCATCAATCCTAAAATCACCGGAAAAAAACGAAGAAATTGATGTTCAATTTTGCAGAAAATCTCATTATTTTTAATTTACATTGATCAGTAAAGGTAAGCAAAATGAGCACCACAAGAAGTCTGCGTCAAAATGTAGTTGAAGTGTGGGAGGAGGCACTCAACCGCGCTGTTATTTCTACAAACCTCATCTTCCGAGCTCTTTCTTCCTTTTTTTCTCTTAGAAAATTTAGCTTACATGTCATAGATCCTCTAAGCCTAATGCTTACGTTTTAGGCCACCGACTGATTTAATTATATACTTCCAGAAGTGGGAAGAAGAAACGTTACGTTACGTTTTAGGCCACCGACTGATTTAGTTATATACTTCCAGAAGTAGGAAAAAGAAAGGAATAATAGGAAATACTTCCAGATTTCTTACTACACTTTTCTCGAAGTCTGATTATTTAAAAAAATATTTAAAAAGTTTTAAAAATTTATTTAAAAACGAAAAGCTGATAACTAAAGTCGAACTAGTCGAATCACTAATTACTAATCTGGCGAATAGAGGCACCTACCTGCCCTAATCGACAGAGCGATGATCGATAGGGCCAAAGCATCGACGCTAACAAAAAAAAAGGATTTGGCTACAACTGTGACCACGAATTAATTCTGCACAGTTACACAGGAAGAAGAAACGAACTGTAAAAAAAAACAGGAAGAAAAGAGGCTTATCGTGGAGCTTCGAGAAGTTTGTCAACGTCATCGTCCTATCCATTATTATCCGATCGCCGCAGCGAACATGTAACGCATCAGGCCGACACACTATGTTCGATGAAATATTAAAGGCAGCATACCACGAATCTGGGGTGGCACGGATTTCAGGTGAAGTATTTGTATACGGGATTGTAGATTATGGAGGGGAGTGACTCCGCCCATTTCTTCCTAATTGCCGTAAAAAACGGCCCGGAAAATACGGCTTCGGGCGTTCTTGCGCACTATTTTCCACAAAGAGTTCGACTGGAGCGCGCCAGCCTTGTGCACGCGCTGCATCTTCCGAACCGTTTTTTACGGCAATTAGGAAGAAATGGACGGAATCGTCCCCTCTCCTTAATCTACTATCCCGTATAAGAATACTCCACCTGAAATTCGTAGCACCTCGTGGGGTGATGCCTTTAAGCAAGAAGTAAGCGGTTTACATTTACGTGAACCCAAAAACCTTAACCTTATTGCGTTCACCTGTTGCTGGTTAACAGTAGCAGATGACAGCAAACTGAGTTGTTATTCTGTTCGATATTTGTAATCACATGTAATGTTCTATAGATTCATCAACTAGATTGAATACTATTCCAAAAATAGGAAACTTGTGGAAATGTAGCCAAGACATTTATCTGCATGCGATAAACAAATTACTGCAAAACACATCATAACGGAGCTTTACGGCATTAAAGCAAATCTAAACTAGGACATTAGAGCAGCATGTTTCTCAAACAGTGAAATGGGAACATCCAGAAGTTATTGAATGATTATGTTTTGTCTACAAATCTACGGAAAGTTCGCATTTGCAACGCAACTGCCCGAATTATTACGTCATAAGTGGTAATTGCGGATTTTTTTCTTTTCTCAAACTTTCTCGGATTACAGCTTGCAGCAGGTGCGTCATTGTTCGTTTCTATGCTTAGCTGCGGTCCTTTCATGCATAGTAAAAAAAAAATTATCTACAGCATTTTTCTATGCATTCTAGTGTTAGAATGATAACACTCAATGATAGGACATATTTTGCTTAGTCGGCGCACTGATCGCTCGACGAGGTCGCCCTCATCTTCCAGACTTTTATTCTTTTTCCAGACACTTTCCAGACGTAGTTCTTGAACAATTCTACTCATATTTCTCGATCTACAGCACAGAATCCATTCATTCGTTACTGTTCCACATCTTGCGAGACTTAGCATGAACTTCCTGACTCACGACTCTGCCATGAACTTCCTATCGACACCGATTGACCCAAGTACCTCGACAGTTCAGCGTAACGAAACGAAGAGTTGTTACCAAAGATTCCATGCTCCCTCCAGGTACTTGACCTATTTGGGTTGGGATTTGACAGTGTAGTGGACGATAGCACCTTTTTTTTCAATATCAGGGGGTAGCTTCCGCCCCATAACTGTGCAAAGTTAAAAACGACATGAAACACGGTTTAGTTACGTAACGGACCGCTTACGCAACTGCATCGTGCTTCATGTCGTTTTGACCCGGGTTGAACAATGCAAGGCTTCCGTGGCGCAATCGGCAGCGCGTTCGGCTGTTAACCGAAAGGTTGGTGGTTCGAGCCCACCCGGGAGCGAAATGTTTTGAGAGGCTTCGGAATGACTGCACAACCGAATGTTCCACTTATGCATATATAGCTCATACGCGCGTAATGCGCATACCCAAGTGCCTGATTACCCTTAGTACAAGCAATGTCTTCGCGAGCAGGATCCGGTTAGAAGGAGTAGGAGTTTATTAGATAAGAACTGAAAAACAATGACGCAGAATTGCACAACCTTTTTATCAACAAGAATAAGTGCAAGTAAGTGTAAATGAGATGAAATTACGAGATGAAGGAGATATCATACATATCAAACGACGCAATTCTCACGTATTACGATAGGAAACAACTAACTCAGATGGTGACGGTACTTATTGAGTATTCATTTATACTGAGAATGCTCCACTTCAAATTCGTATTTTGTAAGGTAAGCGCATAATTGTCAAAGATACAGAGATGAACAACGTTCGGTGAGAATAGATTGTTTTGCTTAGTTTCTGCTGCTTTATTGTATTACCGTAATTATTTGGCTAGTGCAGTAGAGCATTGCGAATGTATTGTGGAGTATCGACTAGGCATTCTAACTATTTGAAATATTTACGATTCGTCATTGAAGCAGGTTGTGGTAACAGAGCATAGTGGATTGTGCGCTATTTGCAAGAAGAAGAGAAATACTCTGCATCTGTTATTGTTGTTGTTGTTGTGCATAAGACACCCACACACACGAACGCTTTCGTCTGACTCTCTGCCTAGCGACTGCATAGAAACGCTCAATGTATACAAATGCGTCATCTCGCATGTATCCTGTGACAGTTACGAGCTGATAGCTTAGAAACTGCAAAACATCTAATAAGCCGGTAAACAAACGCTCACCCATTGCTTCCTTGTAAATCATCATGGGGTAGACGTGAGAAATTAGCATAAATTTGTGAACAACGCGAAGAGGAGAAAATACGAGAAATGTCCTATATGTTGAGCAAACTTCTTTGAGTTTTTGTGAATCACCTATAGCAAAATAAGTACTGGCGATAGAGTACAGAATAGAAACTACATGGGAAGGTCTTTTACTGAGAAAAAGCGTGACAAAGTTCCTTAGGGCAAACAGTCGCGTAGAGTAGCATTTTTAAAGTGTTGACGGACCTTCACACCAACAAACAAATCATTTCTGCTACGTCTTCTTTTTCCCTCATTGAGAAAAAAAAACCAGAAAACATATAACTAGAAACTGATTGAGGAGAACTTTTAACCTACAAATAATCACAGTTTCAATGTTATTTATGTTTTTCTAATAATAAATAAAGTCCTCGATGCACACAAAAAAGCTCATAACTACTCCGTAGGCTTTGCCCACATCCCAGTTTTTCACCTAGTCACATTCTCAGACCGCAATCATTAAATTAACAAATCCAGGTCATCTAGGATATTGTCGATATGAGTAAGGAGAGACGCATGAGGGAAGCAATGCTACTCTCTTTCCAAACTTCCCTTTTTGTAGGCAGATCTGAGGAATAACCGGATTTATTTGAACGCTTAGTGAGGAAGCTGACGTAATGTGGAAAAATGACGGAAACGATAGAATTCGGGGTTTAGATTACAAATATAAATGTGACGCCATCAATTCTCCCTAGTCCTTCTGAAAAACGGCGTTAGAAACGTTTGTTGATTTTATGAATTCTTACGTCAGTTTTGAGTTAGAAGACACCATCCTGATATACATTCCGGTTCTCTTATCAGTCTTTTCAGTAGTTTTACTTCAATAGGCTGTTGAGGAGACTACATTGATTTTTGACCGCTCGCTCGTGAAAGCGGCACGTGTACAAATGTGCTGCGTTCTAACCTATCTCGAAGGAACACGAACAGGAACTCCGTTCCTCGCGCCGTTTTTCGGGACGATTAGAGAGAATTGAGCGAGGCCACACTCACACGCGTAATCTACAACGTGAACTCTGTACATATTTACGCACAGAGAGCCTAACCTCAGTTTTGTAATACGCTGCATTTTTTTACCCATTTTTTGACAGTTTGCGTTTTAAAAGACACTTTCGGGTGCTATTTGTACTATTGGAAAATAGATCAACGGTATTGAATGCATGGAAATCTTGAGTGAAACTAGGTCAAATCCCACCTTTAAAATTGTCAACGAGGCTCAATTTCCAAAATGTAGGCAATACATGAGCATTAAAATGTGAAACTCATTAAGCAGTAAAATCTAAAACTGCCTACAACTACAGAAATGGTGCTATTTTTCGGGTCTTATATTCGTATTGATATAAGATATAATTTTTAACTACTTTTCAGTCTTTGTCAATAAATGAAGTTAAGGGAATGCATTTATCCAATCCATGAGACTTTGAAGGCTTGACAAAAGATTAAAATAAGGGCAGCGTGGAACAAAGTACGCTCACAGAACATGTGTAAAATAATAGGTCTAAGCCGAAATTAAGTCGAGCCAAAATTTATTTTAACTGAACCATAGTCGATGGATAAAATAGATATCTATTAGTCAATAATTATTCTTTCTATGGGTGGTCGCTAAGCAACGCATTTAGCGACTAACTCCCGCGATTATCTGCCTTGATATACATACACATATTTGCGCAAAGAAAGGAACCGAAAATACTGGAATAGAGAACGCCAACAATATGATATGAGGAGAAAATGGACCACATTAATTAGATTATGAAAAGATTAATTGAAGTGAAATGATAAAGAATTGATCTAACAATGATAACAATAATAATAAGGTAAATAGATAATATTAAGATATTATTAATTAATAGATCTATTAATTAATAATATCTTAATACTATTAATTATTAACTATTAATTAATCCACGGATCTCCCTCACTAGAGGGATCACAGCCGGTTAGTCGCGAGGCTACGTGGCGCATCCCCGGGTGGCGGATAGGGGGCTAATCGTGGACCAAAAGCGACCTTGTGCTTGCCCAGAGACGCAGGTGGATTCAGGGGATGGACTCCCTGTTTCTGCTGAGCCAGGACTGACTCATGACATCCTTGTATCCCGCACGTCAGTCCGGCCAAAAGCCTGCAATCAAGTGACTGGGAGGTGCAAGGGAGGCGGTTTGGAGTCGCCTCCAACAAATAAGCTCCACATGTCCACTCCGGGAGGACGGAAGTTCTCCCAGAAATTCATGGGACTAGAGGCTTGCAACCTGCTCGTGGGTTTTAAAATTTTATGCAAAACAGTAATAGAAAAGAGTCTCCTGATTCCGGAGGAAAGCCTGGTACGGTAGCGCCAGGTGGGACGGGGTTGCAGGAGTCATGTAGGCTACCGAAACGGAAAAGGACTAGGATGCGATCTGTACTTATAACGCACGTACGCTTGCATCGGAAGTGGCCATCGAAGATCTGATGATGCAAGCCAAGAAGATCAAGTACGACGTCATCGGACTGACCGAGACGAGACGACGTCACCCTCTCAACGCCATATATGAGACTGAAGAAGAACTGTTCTTAGGAACATGCGACAGTAGAGGTGTTGGTGGAGTTGGCATCCTCGTCAACACGAGAACGGCAAAGAACATCGACTCCCTCGAACAACTTACGACCCGAATCGGACGTCTGCGGATGAGAAGATGTGGTCCAACACCAGCTTTGACTATCTTCGTCGCTTACGCTCCAACATCAAGCTACGAAGAAGAAGTCGAAGCTTTCTATATGGACCTGGAGAGGTTCTACCGAAAAGATCATGCCTTCTACAAGGTCATAATTGGCGATTTCAACGCCAAAGTTGGCCCAAGAAGAACGCCGGAGGAACTTCACATCGGGACCCACGGCCTACAATGGAATGACCAGGGGGAGAGGCTCTCCGAATTCATCATGACGACTAAGACCATCCATGGGAACTCGCCATTCCAGAAGCCCTCCTCTCTACGCTGGACGTAGGAGTCACCCGGTGGAGGGTAACGTAATGAAATAGACCAAATCATTATCAATAAAAGGTTCTGCCTGACGGACTTCGCTGTTGTACCAAAGTACTATACGGGATCAGACCATCGCCTCCTTCGAGGAGGATTTTCCTTCACAAGGAGAGCAGAGAAAGCTGCCACGTTCATAGGGAGAAAACCCAGGACTATCATCAACTGGGATCTCTTCGCTACGTTAGCCGGCTTTTGGGAAGATTTCGCAATGGACAACGAGGACGAGGAATATGACCGGCTCGTTGAACACCTTCACGACTGTGCGAAGAAGGCTGAGAGTTTTAAAACCACCAAGAGACGCATGTCTCTTCAAACTCTTGAGCTGACACGCCAGCGTGGAGCAGCATGAGCCGCAGGGAACCAAGAACTCACGTCCGAGCTAGCAAGGCTTTGCAGAGAGGCGATAAAGGAAGACCTTAAAGAGAGAAGAGCAGAAGTGCTGGCTGAAGCTGCAGAGGCGGGGAAAAGCATCCGCTATGCCCGTCGAGACTTCGCCAGTCGCAAGACGAGGATGACTGCTCTCCGGAACCCAAAAGGAACAGCCATTGCATCGAGAAGGGGAATGGAGAAAATCATCTACGACTTCTACTCTGATCTCTTCGACAGCCATGTCCACTTGCCTCCTCACCATGCCATGCAAGCAAGCAGGGTTTCGAAAAGGATTCAGCACGATTGACCACATTTACACTGTTTCGAAACTCATCGAGGTATCACGAGAGTACAAGATGTTGCTCTGTCTCACCTTCATCGACTTAAAGAAGGCCTTCGACTCGGTTGAGACGGAAGCGGTCGTGGAAGCCTTGGACAACCAAGACGTCCCTACTCAGTACATAAAGGTACTTCGAGAGTTGTACAGTAACTTCACGACCGGAATTTCGCCGTTCTACAAGAAAATCATCATTGACGTGAAGAGGGGGGTCCGACAGGGTGATACAATTTCACCCAAAATATTCACAGCCACCCTCGAGAACGCAATGCGAAAGTTGGAATGGTACGACATGGGAGTGAAGGTTGATGGTCGGCAGCTACACCATTTGTGCTTTGCTGATGACATCGTAGTGATAACACCTAGCATCAGCCAAGCGGAACGAATGCTGACCGAATTCGACGAAACATGTGGATGCATCGGTCTTCAGCTGAATCTACAAAAGACGATGTTCATGCGGAACCGATGGGTCTCGGATGCCCCATTCTCGCTCAACGGACCGAACATATCCGAATGCACCAGCTACGTTTACCTGGATCGGGAACTGAACATGATGAACGACCTGACCCCCGAGCAGGGCAGGAGGAGACGAGCGGCTTGGGGAGCGTACAAGAGCATCGAGGATGTGGTGAAGAAGACCAGGAACACCCGGGTCCGTGCTCACCTCTTCAACACCACCGTACTTCCTGCTTTGACCTATGCTTCGGAAACCTGGTCATTTCGCAAGCAGGAAGAAAACGCGTTGAGCGTCATTGAACGCGCAATTGAGAGAGTGATGCTAGGAGTATCCCGTTTCATGCAAGTGAGAGATGGGATTCGAAGTTCTCTCCTACGTCAGCGATCGAAGATTAGAGACGCCGCCGCGTTTGCCAAGGAAGGTAAAATAAGGTGGGCCGGACACGTGATGCGCTTTAATGACAACCGTTGGGCCAGAGCCGTGAGCGACTGGGTTCCCCGCGATATTAAGCCCACTTCAGGAAGACGGCCGACACGATGGTCAGATTTCTTCACGAGCTCCTTCAAAGAAAAATATGATGCTCTTCGAGTCCCACGCGAAAGGAGGAACCATAGGTGCGATAGGGAGAAGCCGGACCTTCCTCAGGTGAAGGGGGTTTAGCTCATGGGGTGCAGCTCAAGTGAAGGGGGTCCTTTCGCAAACCATCCAAAGGTGAAGGGGGTAATTTCGCCAACTGTTTAAAACTGAAGGAGGTCCCTTCCTCAACCGTTCAAAAGTGAAGGGGGTCAGAGCACCGGCTCCGACTATCGCATCTATGGGAGGAACCACTGGGCTACTCTGGCACGCGATCGGGACAAATGGAAGAATTACTGGCGCCCGCTCGACCAGTTCGAAGATCAACGGGAGTCAAGGTAATCAAGGTAATTAAGCAAAACAATGCAGAAAATGAGGAAAAGAATACTGTATGGAGAACGTTTTAGTAGTGACTCAATGAATATGTAAGGTGCTAAGGCATTCGTATAGCATTACAATTTTATTGACGGTATCTTGAATTTTTCACAAGGACCAAAGGAATTCAGGGCCTTAATCATTACGATTCTAATTCTTAATTGACTTCACATGTCATAGAGAATTTGATCTAATTCTAATTCTGCTTTTTTTTTTGAAGGAAGAAAGGATGAAGTTCAAAAAAGGGAAACAGGTGAAACTTTTGTTTGTTTGTAAGCAAAAATAAGGATTCGTTAAACAACACAAACAAATCGAAATAGCCGATTTTTTGACAATATGCCAAGGCTGAAGATCCTGGTGGTATTCTTCTAGCGGTGAGACCCTATAAAACTCTACACAGTGTTTAAGAAATCCTTACGTCTAATTTTCTTCGTCCATAGCTATCATTTTTCTCCCGAAATTTTATTTCAAAAAGTTTTTCATGTGAAGATGAGTTCACATTTCTTGCGTGAATTTATTTTGAAGTCAATTAATGTTACAGGTATGCAGCCGACTTCGTGATCTACTCAAGCGAAAAGTGTGGAGTTCGGACATAAGGAGCAATGTGTTTTGAGATTTTCAGACATAAATTTTCAATATTGAGCATGAGCACAGCATCATAGCGTTGTAAAAGAACATTCTCTGGAAAAATGCAGTAATTGAGTAATAAAATGAAGGCGGTGAAATTATCCACTAGAATTGTTGGCATGATTCAATAAATAAGCGTTAAGAAAGTACGTAAAACGTATGCGTGGTTGGATAACACAAAGAAAATGACGCACTTCTAACAGCTAATCCTAAACAAATGAGGTTAGATGACATTAACGAGATCTCTTGGATGTTGAATGTTCTTTGCTACACTCATCAAAAACATAAAAGAAAATTATCTTTAAAATGTAATAAGCACAATTAAATATAGTCCGAAACACATTAATATACATTCAAAAAAGATTTTCATCAGAGCACTACTTCGGACTAATGAAAAAAAATCGAAAACTAGTCCCCGGTATCCTCTTGATCTAAGAAGAGGCTGAAATGCAGCCAACATTTTACGTGGGCATGTGGAGAGAACCATAAAGTGAAACCACAAGGTTGGCAACGACCTTTTCCTTCTTTTTCCCTTTGTTTCTATAAGTGTGGACGCTGTTGTGTTCATAATAAAAAAAATACAGAAAGTTCTCGATAAGTGGTAGGCTGAGAGAAGCGAAGGAGGATGGAAGTGGCTGCGACTAATAGAAAACAAAAAAAAAAGAAGTGTCCAAAAGCTACTTAAGAATAGGTGAGAAAATTTCCAATATTCCAATACGCCGAGAATTTTTTTTTGCTAAAAAGTGGATTATGAGTCGTGCAGAACTGAAAAGAAGAGAAAATTATAAAGCGAATCAAATACTCACTCTCGATTCTTTGTGCGCTATCCTTTTCCCTCATAAATAGTGAATAGTTTTCGGTGATGTTTTCACAACTGTCCATAGGATTTATAACCACCGTTCAGAGTACAAAGTGAAAGTCAGAACTATATAGAACTGACTATATAGAAATTTGCTAACTATATAAAAATTTGCTCAGTTGTGCAGGTACGGTACCAATAATTCTTCAGATTCAGAGAATCTTAACACTTTGATACTTCCTGCTGAAAATGAATCTGGTTTTTCTATACTATTCATGTAATTCTGCATCATTTTACTATTTCACAACAACTATTAAAAAAACTTAAATTTCTTGAAACAGTTGCAAAATTTATATAATTAGCACATTCAACTGTACTGTACACACTGTACAAACAAATACACGCTATGTGGATAGTTGTGAAAGCATAACTCGTCCTTTTGCTTCATACAGGCGACAGAACGCTGTGCTGTCACCTTTATGACACAAAGGGTTAGTGTAGAAACAGACGAGAGAGAATAGTGGAGACGTTCTATAATATTATTAATAAGGGAAACCAAAAACAGACAGGAAGTACAACGTACAGCGTCAATGCGGCCCTTCAGAAACCCTTCAGCGTGGTTGGTGAAGTTAACCTCTTCACATCTGCATGGTTAGCTAAAGGACCCGCTTCACTTTTGGGAGAAATCCTCATCACTTGAGCTGAATTCCATGAGCTAGACCCCTTCACGTGAGGAGAGTTCGTCTCCACCCTACGTCTGCACGCGGCCAGAACCTACGTCAGTAACTACCTGGCCGAGCGTATTTTCTACCATGTACACTTATTAAATTGTCTATTTGGATAGTTTCAAAACTGTAAACACTGTGAAAAATGAATCCAAGTCATGTGAACAACTATGAAAGCATTACTAAACATTATTCTGTCTGCCTTTGTGAGCAAAGAGCTAGTAGGCAAAAAGACAGGAGTGACTAGTGGAGTGGGGGTTAAGCAGGACTTTTCGCAGACTACCTTATTAACAAGATCAAAAACTCAAAACGTTGGAAATCTCCTCAGTGTCTGAACTTTCTAATCTAATCTAATTGTACGGTCATCTTATAAAATAATGCACTCAGTATGTATAGCTCCGACAGTAATTACACAAAAACAATGCATCTGACATAATTAATCAACATAATTCTGAAGAAATCCTTAACTCATATGTCATGTATGGTCAAGATCATTTCGTCAAAAAAAAATGATTTGAAGAATGACAAGAAAGTACAAGAGGAATAACACTCAAGCAACAATTGTATTTCTAACTGTTCTTTCGAAGATTTTTTCTTCCAAATTTCAAATTGAAACTTATTGCAGTACCACAAAGTCAACTAATCAAGTGACAGCTGTCCTTCACAAGAAATTGAACTTATCGTTGTTTCACCACCCAAATGGCAAATAATAAAAAAAAACATAAGAAAACGATGACAGAAAAGTACACGCTGTAACTTGAAAAACACATGTTGTCGTGTAACTGCAGAGAAACATCTCATTTGTCGATCAACTACTCGGTTTCCGAACTAGCACGTAGGTAAATTTCATATTAGAAGAACTTTTTTTTTGTTAAAAGATGGTGTGCAATACATATTCACTCGATTAGGAAGTGACTGTCTAAAGGAAGAATTTTTGATTAAAAGATGGACCGGAAAGCATTTCCAAAGCAGTAAACATATAAACGATGGGTGCTTCGACGCCGGCTGGGGATTTTTAGGGGCGGTGATAGACGAAGCTGCACTTCGAAGCTGGTTTTAATAAAAAAAACAATGTGTTTTATTGCAAGAAAGTCATATATATTGGTTGATTATAGACTTGGACCACTCTTGCAATGCAAAGGAATTCTATTGGAAGGAAAGGGAGGGAGAAGCAAGTAATACAAAAAGTAGAAATAATAGTAATAAATAAATATTATAAATAATAAATATTAATATAGGAATAATATTATAAATGCACAACTACAGGTAAGGAACGGCTGTTGTACGACAGAAAAAAATATAGACAAGAACCTAGAAATAAATGAAGACAGTTGGCATTGCCTCATGACTCTGCGGGAATTTCA
Organism: Necator americanus; assembly: GCF_031761385.1. Lineage (NCBI taxonomy): Eukaryota > Metazoa > Nematoda > Chromadorea > Rhabditida > Ancylostomatidae > Necator > Necator americanus. Next base: position 4,298,074 of record NC_087373.1, read on the forward strand.
ACACAAATAGAGAAGCACTTGGAAAATTTTATGTTGTAACCAAAGAAGAGCTTTGTAAAAATCAAGAAAAAGAAAAAGCTTTCTCTTTCAAGGTGCACTACGTATCATATTCTGTGACGGGTTTTGCAAAATACAGTCTGTCAACGAAGTTCGACTTTCCTTGAATCTTGGCATAGAGATTGCAACTTGTTGATAGTCGAAATAAATTTTGTTAACAATCTTGGCTGTTGCTTAAATTCGACTATCAACAAGTCTGTCATCGCTTTAAGTTATGTTCAGAGTTCGTTGGAAACGATGAGCATACGAGGATACAGTAAAACAGATTGGAAATATTAGAAAAATTGTATAAGTGGTTACATAGCCGGAAATACGCACGCATCAACCGCATTCTAGGAAATCGGGAATCGATAGGGACGAGGATAGGATGTTCCCGTCGGGAACGTCCCTAATATAATAAGGTAAAATAGTTGAGAAGAAGTGGATAAGAAATATAAATCTAAAGATAAAATATCAAGAATGAGTTGATTGCAAACTTTCAACAACAAAAAACACCCAAAAAGAAACTGAAGATCTTCTGCCATAAAATCGTCAAAAAATCAGAAATTAAAATGCTTCTTGTATAGTTTACCTGGTGTGAGAGCATAATATGATAGGTACTGCCAGAATCCTCTTCAGAAAATAGGACGCAAATTTTTCTAGTATTTCGCTCACTAATAACACGACATCGTAACTTGTGTTCGGCAGAACGTCGTCAAAACGCGCTTTTCTCGCAACGCTTGCTACATCACATGAAATGCTGAGGTGGAAAATTTCTGTTTTTAGCCTTACGTTGAAACCACTAAAATTGAGAATCGAAAATATGGGAATTAAAATGGTATAAAAAATGGTGAAAATGGGAGAATGAGAACCAATATCCGAGCGGCTATATAAGCTGGTCTTAATGAAACAGCTGCAAGGGAAAAACAAACAATGTTTGTGTACCGCATCGATTGTTAAGAAAAAAATAGTGATGTAGCTTACCAAAACATGAAAAATCCGCTTACATTTGAAAAATGGAAGGAAACCCTGTTGAGATGAGTTATTACACTGCTGGAAATATTATTTTCCCGCAACTTATCTTACCCTACCATTCCATGGAACAATCTGATATTCTGAACGATCCTACGTGTTTTACACCACAGCCCTATTTCAATTGTTAGCTTGGTCCGTTCCATATGGTATGGAATTCTGGTCCCTGCCCATTGCTATTTTAGATATAACAAAATCTAGCGTTGGTGGAATAGAAAAACATTACCAAGATAGTGCACATATATATGGTGGGTCCCTGCATGATTCCAGGGAAAAAATCGATGGTGGATTTGGCGGGAGCACCCAATGATGGTTGTTCATGTGTCGATAACACGGTGCAACAAGTCCAAAGCCGGCGAGAAAATCGATTTCGAAGAATCTAAGACAAACAAGGAGCGGAATGCGAAGCGTCTTCAAGTACTATTAGTTTGATTCAAGTAGTCTTCAAGTTTTATTAGTTTGACGAAAGATACATATACATAAACACAGATAAACATAAACACAACCGTTGTGCCGTTTGTTCAAGCATGCGCTTGACTTCCGGTAACGATGAGAACTTCTGCAAACACGGCAAGAACTGGTTGCCGCCAAATTTTCGTAACAAACTAGAAGGAAATGCATCGAACCATTTAGGGCAACTAAATGACAATATGGAGGACTACTGGAGAAAAGAATGATACTGCCAAGAAAATAAAAAGGTAAACTGTAAATGAGTACTAACAAGCCACAAACCACAAACTTGTAATATCTTTAACATAAAAAAGCTGTGTTTAAACCTTTCTCTCTCCATATCATGGAGGTCAGTTACTTTCTCAAGAAAATTCTCATGAGAATAACAGTAGTTTTAAAGAGCTAAAATACGAAGAACATGTTCGAACAGTCTTTTCATCAACCGAACCTTCACAACAATGAAATGGATTTCTCGTTCCACAGTGCTTTTTACGTTTCCTGTGTCGAAGAACATCCGGAAACATAAAAACTTGGATTGCAGAGATAAATGAGGCTAACGACTGGCCAACTTCGATAGCAATCATAGCTTCGAACGCAACCGCTTACGTAATTGGACTAGTTTTCAGTTCTTTCTGATCCGTCTATCTAAATGGATGAAATTGCTAAAGCGGAAAAATTACGTGCGGACTGTATTTGGTCAATGAATAATTCGTGGTTGTCTTCTCCAAAGCTAAAAATGGATGTAAGGATAAGTATTTTCAAAATGTCATATATCATTCGAAAAACAATTCCTCATTCCATCAGACAGTTCCGATCATTATAATTTTACTAGTTCCTGTTTTCTTTTTTCGGACCATCGCGAAACCACCCGTTCTTTTTTTTTTGCTGCTAGTAGAGGCGGTCAGACTAGTAAAGCAGAGATTAGTGATGTGTACAGAGAAGGAGCGCAACTCAAATTGGGAATTTTGACCTCAATTTTGAAGCGCGTCTCGGTCAACAAATTGTCGTAGGTTGAAGAGTAAGTGAGAAAGAAATGATTTTCTTCCAACTTTCTTTTAAAGGCATCACCCCACGAATCTGGGTGGTACGGATTTCCGAAGGCCAAAGACTATCCGGGGTCGTAGATTATCGAGAGAAGAGTGATTCCGTCCATTTGTTCCTAATCGCCATAAAAAAACAGCCCGAAAGAGCTTCGAGCGTTCCAGGATGCTGTTTTCTACGGTGAGTTCTACTGGAGCGCGCCAACCTTATCTTCCGCGCCGCTTTTTTACGGCGATTAGGAAGAAATGAGCGGGATCCCACCCGTTTCTGCAATCTATGACCCTGGATAGTCTTTGGCCATCGGAAATCCACACCACCTAAGATTCGTGGGGTGATGCCTTTAAACAAAGGACTTGCTGCGAATTAATGAAGAGTATGCTCTCTGTTCTGTTCCTTCCTATCGTTGGGAACGAATAGAGAGCACATTGTTGATTTCTAATTCATCTCTCGATAGGGTTTTAGATGTAGGAGGTTTGTGTGCCGTTAGTCGTCATTGCTTCTTTTGGCTGCCCGCGCGGCTGTGAACTCTGCGGGCAGCCTTTACAATTTGAGAACAGAACCTAATTCCATTACTTTTGCCAACTTCTCTCAATTTGCAGCATCTGCAAAGGCGAGAAGTAGGAAGAAAAAGGAAACCCCATCATGCCTATCATCATCTTCGACGAGTGCATTGCGTCCAGTATCGACGGAAGATGCTTCTCTTAGAAACAACTCCAAACAGAACCTTTCTACTAACCCTTCAGCTGATTTCCTACTATGAAGAGGTCATAGAAATATAAAACTACTGATTATAACAAATCCGACGCTATGCCTACAAAAATAAAATCAAACCACAGAAGAATGTAAAGAGAAACACCACATTTTCAAAAATGATATGTAAGTAAAAATGCGGAGGCCGAAGTTGCAGATCGAAACCTCTATTTAACGCGTTTTCGTGAATCCCCAAAAGATCCGGGGATTTCGAAGAATTTCGCGGATGATCAGAGAATTCGGGGTGTTTTGGGCAAACAGATGAGGTAATAATGTGAATAGCATAATAGAGTACTGAAAAAGCACTCAATATGAATAAAAGGGTGAACAAAGAACGAGAAGAGATGTGAGAGGAAACAGCTGGAATGGATTTGAACAATTACCAAGTGTTAGTTTGGACACCTTCGATCAATCATCAATGACAATCGACTTTTTTCTTTTCAAATAGCTCTGATCTGGCTTAGCGTTCAACGCATTGAAGCTATACTTATAGGAATAAAATAATAAATAATGAATAAATACGAATATTTAAGAATACGCCATTTTTCTCATAGTAGGACGATTTTCCCATAGTATCAATGAGAAATCCGGCAGATAATGGATGCACGAGAATCCACGATGAGGTTGGCACGTGAAGCATTCGGCAATCGATCCGTTTGTGTGTTGTTGTTGAACAGCAAGCGGCCGGACGAAATTTCGACGTCAGCATTAGCCGTGGAGCGCCAAGAACCGAAGTCGCTTTGGCGTTGAGGAATGAAAGAAAGAGGGAGAATAGCGGTAATTAGTACTTACAATAAAAGAAAATGATCATGGGTACAGATATGAGGTGTTTGAATTTTCTTGTTATTGCAACGAGGTTTAAAAAAGAAGAAAAAGGAAATTTATTACTGGGCTGATGTTTCGACAACTTCATGTAAATACGTACGTGGTGGTCTGTTACGTTATCAAATTCAGCAAAAATTGAAAAAAAAAGAACACTCTGACAAAGGCGATAACGCCGAAACGTTAGCTGTTATCAAAGAAAGATCAATACCTATCTTGGCCACAGCTCAAACAAATCAATAAGAAAAATTTCGTCTTTATCAAAGGCCTGGAAATGGTTTCGAAGTCTTTGATGCCATGCATATCTCATCAAACTCCTCCCTCCTTCCCAAGCCTCGATATCTGAGTGGACCACGCAAGCACGTCAAAAGGAAAAACAAGCTCAAAACACAGTAACTCCGGACAGGAAACGAACTCGATGAACTCCGTGCAGGAAACCAAACTGACCAGCCTCACTGACTAGCGGGTCCCGTGAACCACCGCGTTCCTACAGATTGTCACTCAAGGCGAATGGGTCTGCGCACTGTGCAGTATCCTTGAGCACTTATGCCTGGATAGTCTTAAAGGCATCACTCCAGAATCTGAGGAGGATTTCAGGTGGAGTATTCGTATACGTGATCGTAGATTCAGGAGAGGTGGGTGATTCCGTCCATTTCTTCCTAATTGCCGTAAAAAACGGCCCGGAAGATACGGCTTCGGGCGTTTTGGCGCACTATTTTCCACAGGGAGCTCGACTGGAGCGCGCCAGCCTCGTGCGGCGCCGCATCTTCCGGGCCGTTGCGGCAATTAGGAAGAAATGGACGGAACCACCCTCCCTCCCCCCTCTCCATAATCTACTATCCCTTATAAGAATACTCCACCTCAAGTCTGCACCACCTCAGATTCGTGGGGTGATGCCTTTAAGGAGCTGCATGTGGCGCAATCTTATAGCTCACAGACTGCTAGGAACGGCAAGAAGTCATTCATAATTGATGAGCACCCATTTTTCTTATTCATGGATGGATTCCCGACGGAAATCCAGAATGCTTCCAATGCTCTCCCAGCAGATAATTCTTTCTCGTGCGCTAATATCGTACATTTTATTTCAAACACATCTCAATCATTCATAGTGAGATCTTGGAAATTACTGACATGAAGAATATAACAACGGAATTGGGATTATTATTATTGGTTTATTTTTTTTTCTGTCAGTGGACTTATTCCGAATTCCTAGCAGTTCGATTCAGTATTTTGTGCAGTCATGACTTGGAGAATTCGGCTCTATGCCAGTCTACACACTTTGTAGGTAAGCCAGCTCACTCTTTTACGAGAAGCTAGGAATTATCATATTCTAAGAAATTGAGATAAAAATCCTTCAAATTGCGATCCTTGAAATAAAAATAAATAATATAATATAATATTTGAGGGTTGCCACTCGATCCCTACCGCTACGCTCTACCACACCGCTCCGAGCGCAGTCGCCTACGCAACCGCACCGAGCAACAGATCGTTTTGATCCAGCTATAAACCGTTCGCATGACAGAGACCTTGTGCCACAGAAAATTTTATAGTAGTCACCTCAGTTCAATTCTTGCTAACCATTTGGTGTGTCTCATGTGTGTCGCAAATCTACAGTTTCTGTCGGAAGTGTTGTGTCGGCCTGACGCATTGCGTCCTCTACGCAAGGATAAAAATCCTTCAAATCAAATCAAATGAGGAAAGTTCCACGTCATCATCATTTTTCACACAGAATTGCATCGTCGCCGCTCCTGGATTTCGTTGCAGGACACCGAATAACACATAGAGATACGATTTTCTCTTCTGCAAAAAAGGAGAATGAGAAGAAGATAGAAGATAGGTTGGAAATTATGCATAGACGTCTATATATATATATATATATATATATATATATATATATATATATATATATATATATATATATATATATATATATATATATATATATATATATATGTACGTATTTGCAACCGAACTGCAACGCTTCACTTCACTTCGACACTAATTCAAAACTGGTTTCTTTCTAACATTCCTATCTTCTTGATGATGAGAAAATCGTAGCACGAATTGCATTGGCGAGAAAAAAAGGGCGAGAGGCGAAAATTAGTTTTTTTTTAGCCTGAGCTCGCAGTTTTCTAAGTAAACGAAGTATTATAAAGCTCGCCACATGCATAATTTTGGTTCAGACTTCACCGTTTTTACGCACCTCTGGTCAGTGTAGGATGTTCACGACCTGTGCAGATAAGTCCTTCTTCTTCTTCGACTGGATTTTCTTTGCTAAGCATCTGATTGTGGACGTGACCATCCTACACTGACCACGGTTCGCAATCACGATCCTCGTCCAGCTGGGTCATGGCAGAAAGAGGAGAGTGAGCGGATTTGTTTCAGGCAGATTCCCGAAAATGTATGTGAGGAAAGGGTACGAAATTCCCAACGCTATTTTTTACGGCTAACATTTCACAATTTTCTCGAAAGTCAGAACTCTTCTTCACTTTTCACTTCTCGAAGTCGAAAAAATTGCACAAATTGTGGAAGAAAGAAACAAAACCACCATATGTTTTTTAAAACCCTCACTTAGTGGTCTAGAAAGTTTGATTTATAACCTATTCTCACGAATGACTCATCCAGAACGAATAGCCATCCTTAATGAAGAATAATGAGTCCCAATCATACACAATTACATGAAAAAATAACGAAAAAACTATCAGGAAAAAAGAAGAAGAAACCTATCAGCACAATCAGCCTATCGATCGACGAGGCACAGGCAGAGCCGTTCCGCCCGTTTGCGGACAGGACGCAATGCGTCAGGCCGACAGACCACACTCGGCGGAAACTGTAGACTTACGAGGCGTGGTGGCACGTGACACACACCAAAAAATTAGCAAGAATTGAATTGAGGTGACTATTATAAAGTTTTTTGTGGCAAAAGGTCTCCGTCATGCGAATGATTTATAGTTGGATCAAAACGATCTGTTGTTCGGTGCGGTTGCGTAGGCGACTGCACTCGGAGCGGTGTGGTGGAGCGTAGCGGTTAGGATCGAGTGGCAACCTTTAGCTCTTCTCATTAATGTAGTCCGAGTTGCTCGCAACCGCCAACCGAACCGTACCGCTCGAGTGCAACCGCTTACGCAATCGCAGCGACCTACGGATGATTTTGATCCGATTGTAATATTTTATATTTTCTTCTCTCTTCTCTACTTCTTACCTTTTCTTTTTCATCTCGAGTACAAAAAATTACATCACCTAAAAATTTTTTTTTTGCGGTAAATGGAGGGAATGACTGTATGTATGCGGTGAAAGATCCTGAAAAGCAATGAGAATGTGCAAAGCTTGAAAGCTTATTAGCATGGTTCCACGGACATCATAGTGGTTTCAAGCATACCAATGAGCGTTTGAATGACGTTGATATTTCGCTGTAAATTCAGAATATTTTTCAGGATACTCGGAAAACATTTTTTTTTCCGAAACACATTTTTGTTGAAAAAAAAGGTCTTCAAGCATGTGTATCACAGATGTAACCTAGAAATTCAATGTTTCTCGATATTGGACTCAAAATTAAAAAAAATATAAAATGGCTACAAAACCAGGTTCTTTCACATTTCCGCTTGAAATTCAGAAAATCTCCTTAAAACACCTTTTCTTTTAAACAAAGCAGCAATGACAGAAGTAATTGTTAGGATTTAATAAGAAAAATACGGCGGAGTACTAGCACTCGTTTCCGGATTGGATGCTACGTGTCAAGACGTCGATATCATTAAATAATCATAAATATTGAAATGAGTAAGTATGTATTTTGTCCCTTATTGGATTTTTTCTGCCCCGTTACCAACCATTTCATCTGTATAGACTTAGTTTCAAAAGAAAATTTGAATAAAAAATCTATTAATCAGCAATTATTCCTTAAATTCTCAAATCCACGTTCCCCTCTCTCCTATCCTTTATGAGTTTTCTATATTTTAAAAATTGGCCCTGTTAGCTTAGATTTTTTTCCTCTTTTTTTTGGTGAAAATCCCTAACCTGATTAATTTTTCTGTGCACAAGTGAGATTTAGTTCTTTTTTAGCTGAGGATTTTAAGACAAAAAATAAAATAATACGCGAAATATCAATTTATTACAACGCTAATTTTGTCATATTTTTTTATAATATTGGGAGGTCAACAATTTGACCGTATGTAGATATGAGTGCATAACGTACCAAAAAAGGCAAGCACAAGAAAATTATACAAACTGAAATGTAAAATGTATTATATATAAACTAACTATTCTTTTTGTGCCTCATTCCTCCTTAAACTGCAAATCCTAAATATTCCTTCTCGAATACTCCGTTCATCCTCAGTTCTTCCCACCAGGGAATGTTTATCTTTCTAGCGCTTCTGCTTTCTAATTAAATCCGCATTCACTCCCTTATGCTTAGATGAATAGAATAATCAATAGCACTGCTACCGGGACTTATTAGCCCAATCAATACTAAAACGTTGCAAAAAAAAAGAAATCCTTCAAAAACACGTATATAAAAAGAGAAGAAAAAAAGAAAGAAGAAAAAAGACTTAAGTAGTCCAAAGAAAATTAAGTGAACAATTAGCAGCTAACTCATCATCTCCAAGAAATCAGAAGAATCCAGAAGAAACTTACCCTCATTAACTTCGGACTTCGTGTAAATAGGAGATGTATGGTGAGAGTAGAAACATTCTTCCTCTACCTATTTTTATTCATTTTTCAATTTTGCGCTTTTTTTCCTATCGTATATTCTCCACTCGGACCTGCAAGTGGATAGATCTTGCTAGAAAGGCATGTTTACGGTCATCGACTAACTCCTAAAAGTTTTGATTGTTCGGATTCTTCTGATGAATCAAACCTACTGCAATTCAATGCAAAATAATGACTTCACTGTCATTTTCACTGACTTCACGGTTTTATCGGTTGAAATATTAGCTGAAATAAAGTGGAGCAGCTCATTCTTCATTTCGTATAAACCAATGCCATGGGTTAACCACGGGTTGCCATAGGTTCACTATCTGGAACCAGGGAGGAAGATTTGGGATTCCATAAGTGATAAGAAGTGTATTCCATTGCTCACCTTTACTACCATATATTACCATATATTTTGATGTATTGACGAAAAAGTTCCTATTCATGCGTATCTGTAGAATGAATTCATATAATAAAGAGTTAATCAGGTGTGGGTCCTGGAATACGTCAACGTGTTTGAAAATGAGAAAAAAAACTGATGTAGACGTACGCACAACGTTTTATTGTCATTCTAATTGTTTTTTCTCCCCCACATCCTTCCTATCATTCATAATCTTATCGACTCGCTTTCCCATTTCTCCCTTATCACCCAATTCGTAAACAATGGTAATACGAAAGGGATTTTACGTACGTACACGTAGCTATGTGCTATAGTTTCGAATAGATCAGGGAATATTTGAGAAATTCCTCTCATCACTGTAGCTCTATGCACAGAAGAAATAGTCAGGTAATTTTCACTGGATTTTTCAGAGAAAAAAACGGAGATAACGTTCAGTTCAGTTAACAGGACAGACCTTCGACAGATATAGAAGTCGCGAGTTATGAGGGAAAAAGGAAAGTGCTTTCGAGAGTTTCAACGTTTTAATTCCTATGCGTTCCGCTGCAAAAATGATCAGTAAACATCTTTGATTTTGAAATCGATAAGACCGAACCGCAAAAAAGGGTTTCCATTTCATCCAGTTACTTCCGTTACTTAAAGAAATAACCAAAACTCAATTTTTATACAAAAGTAGACAAACCAGGAGGCGCTATCTTCGAAAATGATAAAGGTGTTTCACGTGTTATCCGCCACGAAAAGGACTGCGCCAGGTTCCGCTGACAATATATTGGGTGCCGATTTTTTAAAGGCAGCATACCACGAATCTGACGCGGTTAGGGAATCCGCGGAAAAAGCTTTAAATGGAGTTGTAGATTGCGGGATTCGGGGTATTTCCGTTCATCTCTCCGTGATCATCATAAAAAAAAGCCGTGGGAACCGTTTTATTTCTCACGAGGTACGTTAGAACGCTCCTCTACATGTACATATTCCGTCAGCAGCCTGTTCATTGGTTTTAGTTGAGTAGGCGGTCGAAGAGATTTCATTGATTTTTGACCGCTCGCTCGTGAAAGCAGCGCGTGCGAAAAGTTGGTCCCGCTGTTCTCGTTCCTACGCCTTTTTTTTACGACGATTAGGGAGAGATAAGTGGAACCACGTTGGATCCCGCAATCTATAACCACATCTCTAGCTTTTCCTACTACTTTCCCTCACTACGTTAGATTCGCGGTAAGCTGTCTTTAAATATGTTCCAAGTCGGACTAATTATGTTTTTTGCTCCGTCACTGATGTATGTGGACAAGTAAATAAATAAATAAATAAAAATATTTAGAAGATGTCGTGAATGCTTTGAACCAGGTATTCGCAATGAAATAATCAATATGAAAAGAATGACGAATGGAAAAAATGAATAAACGAAAAGAATTTCGAAACTTGAAATGTTCAAAGTATATATAGGAAAGGATGTAATTATCGAGCGAGCGGCAAGTATGTAATAGGAAGAGGTACAAAAGAATATCGTTCTCAACAAATCTTCCACGGCATTCCTTCCCATTTGGTTAAACTTCCCTTTTCAAACCTTATTCGCTAATAATCCTGAGTAATTTTGGAAAATGATGTAAGTTCCATGTTCTACGTTTCTTTAGTCTTTGTGCTGGGGATTGGATTTTTTTGTTGGATTTTAGCAACTAAAAATTAAATTGTCAAAGGAACGGGAAGAGAAGAATCTTTGCATATCGAAGATTCTTTTTATATAAATTCACAAATTACTTTAATTTACTTTTAGATTTTGAGCTTGTAGTATTTGTTTCGTCTCCGCTTTGGTCGCTTATTTCATGCCAGTCCGGCTAAAGCCGGACTTTAGTCCTTTTTTGGTGTTCGCTTCGCTCGCCTTCACCGATCAAAAAGAAATAACAGTAGCGACATTTTTTTGTAAGATTAGAATTGCTTTTTTCTATCAAAGCTTTCTTAAATCTTTCTTACCCGAAAATTTAAGCCTAGATGAAAGATTTTTTGGTTTTTCCTTAAACGCTCAGTTCTATATTTGGAGAGCAATCCAGCTTAATTTTACATCTATGTTTCTCTCAAACCTCCACAATTTGGAGACATCATTCGAAGTATGAGTCTGCTCCGTTCTCAGCTATTAGCAAGAATGATGTGCTAACATGGAATGACGTGAATGTCACTATCGTAGTGATAAAAATAACGTCTTACGTCAGATCGCTACTACCGGCTACTATGAATTGCATTTGATCAGCCATTCGCATGTGTGTTTCTTCTTTTTGAAGGATGTTAGCAGCATCAGTAGACATGCTGGGAAACAGATATGCGAAAGGACCATAGAAACACTTTCTACCGCGTTGGGGCTCCCGCGCACCAAAACGACGCAGTGGAACCCGTTCCTCCCCACTCTATAGCTTCCTGACACCGGCGCATATTCGTATTCATAGTATTCGTCTCCCTCTCTTTCTGTAATTGCTTGACTAAGACACACACATATAGAGATGCACACACATGACAGAATAAGCCCGTTATTATACAGCATAATAGCTAGCAAATTTGGAAGTATACCTTAACATAAAAGTTTATTTACCTTCTCTAAAATATAAGAGAAATTAACTTGCTTTATCAAAGCCAACATACACATCTGTAGGGTTTGAGAAAATGGTGAAAAGGTAGCGTGCTCGTCTATCAGTTACATGGCGATGGCTCGGCACCTCACCGGTGCACACACACACACACACACCACACACACACACACACACACACACACACACACACACACACACACACACACACACACACACACACACACACACACACACACACACACACACACACACACACACACACACACACACACACACGCACGCACGCACGCACGCGCACACACACACACGCACGCACGCACGCGCACACACACACAAACACACACACATACACGGACTATGCGCGTTATTACATAGCATGATAATTCGCTAATATTCTAGTCCAAACTGAGAGAAAATGTTAATTCCACGAAGAAACAATGTAGTTGAGAATTTCACGATAAATCTGAGAGAACAAAAATTCAAAGCAATGTCCTCCAGTTTTTTAAATATAAATTTTCTTTGAGGAATGGACGAAAAGAAAGACAGCCGATAAGAGATAAACGCAAGAAGACATACATACGCATACAGAGCGAGTGTCGACACCTACATATCAAAATTTCTAGAAATATTTCATTTAGAAAAGATAACTAATTTAAGTGATTTATAGCTACCCAACTTCTAGAATAACCTCAAAGAGGAAGAGTTGACAAGAAAAAACGAATTTTTACATGGTTTTTCCCAGCTTCGTCGAATAGGAACCCTCGCTAGCCGAGTACTGGTGAAAGTAAACTCATTAAGGGTGCCATCCTTCATTTCATCCGCGCTCGTTTTCTTACCGTGTTGCTTCAAAATTCACATAATTTCCGAAAATGAATGTCTATGTATGCTGGCGAAGATACAAAGATATTCAAGGACGGCACACCTCGGCGAAGATGCGGGTAATCGCCTGACGCGATTACCCGCATCTTCGCCGAGGTGTGCCGTCCTTGAACACAGCTCTGCCCAACCTTCTCGATCTTCTGCGAGAGCTTGCACAGAATCAATCCATTCGTCGCTATTCCATATTCTGCGAAACCTTACGTCTCGCCTGAACTACCTATCCACGCCGAGTATCCTCAGGTCCTCTTTCACCACCTCAGTCCGGAACTTTCGTTTTCGGCCAGGTGGCTTCTTCCCGCTCGAACCCGACGAACTACTCAGAACTCGTTGGACAAGGCGATCTGTCGGTCTCTTTAATATATGACCAAAGAAGCGAAGACGATTTACTTTAGCCACTTTCGATGGCGGTGCAAGATGTTGATGTCTTCCACGTGTCATTCGCCGGTATACCACATCAATTTCTGCGTAAAGATCTTCATTGTGACATACCCTAGGCCAAAAGTAGCCAAGTAGCCGTCTAAGCAGCTTTCGTTCCGTGCAGTCAAGCCTCTCCATAACCATTGATGGTGCTGCCCAAGTCTCCGATCCGTACATCATGATGGGGCGAATTGCGGATAGGTAGACTCGTAGCTTGACTTCGTTGGTGATGGGAGTCGACCACAGGCATTTCGTTAAGTAGTTAAATGCAGAAGTAGCCTTAGCGCATCTTTGCTGAATATCTCTCTCGTAGCTGCTGTTGTTCTTCAGCGTACAGCCCAGGTAACAGAACTCATCGACAAGTTCTATCGGTTGTCCGTCCACCCTGATTCCCGTTCGAGGTCTCGAAGAGATCCACATCTGCTTGTATTTATCAGGGTGTAGGCGTAGTCCATAGGCTGCAGCCAGCTTCGATACAAGGTTAATAACATGTTGAAGTTTCGTACTGCTTTCCGCGAATATAACAACATCGTCGGCGTACTCGAGGTCAGCCAAGGGGCACCCTGATGGTGCTAAGACAATGTCGGCAGGACACTGGTCAACTGTTTTTCGCATAATGTGGTCAATGGCGAAATTGAACAGGAAGGGTCCTTGCCCCTTGTCTTACTCCAGTTACCACTTCAAACGGTGTTGTACATCCACCTGGTGTTCGAACTGCAGCAGTTGTTCGTTGATTCATGTCATCAAGCAAGCGAACAAACTTTCCTGGTACTCCATCGGCGCGAAGCGCGTTGAGAAGACAGCCTCGGTGAGGAGAGTCGAACGCGGCTTCAAAGTCCAGAAACGCTAGTTGCATTGGCTTCGAATACCGCTACCAGATTTCGATCACTCTCCTGACGATGAACACCTGGTCAATCGTAGATCGGCCAGGACGAAAGCCAGCTTGCTCGTCGCGCGTTGTTACTTCGCGATGTTTAAGGATTCGGTCCAGGATAATGCGCTCCAGTACCTTGTACATAACACGCAGCAAAGAGATTCCTCGATAATTTCTGGGATCCATGACGGATAACTTCTTGTGGAGGGGGATTATGATAGCGTGTCTCCACGAATCAGGTATCCTTTCGTCTATCCATATTGAACGGATGATCTTTGTCATCTCACGAATCCCAGACGGAAAAATCACGGAGGAAGATATTTTAGCATTTCTGCGCTAATTCCGGCGGCTCCACCAGATTTTCCATTCTTCATTTTTTGAATACAGACCAGGACCTCCGACTCGGTCGGTGGCTCCTCGTTAACCGCATATATCGGTCTATGAACGTGTTCGAGTTCAGGAGCTGAATGCGCTAGCCGGTTCAGCATAGTCTTGAAGTGCTCATTCCAAATTGGAAGGACAGCTACCCCATTAGCAGTGTTGAGGACGGGAAAACATCTTTTCATTTTGCCGCTATACTGTTTTAGTAGAGCGCAGACTTTCCGCGGGTTCTTGTCCTCTCACGCCTTCTCAAACTCCATCGCTCTTGACGTCCACTCGTTATCGCGGTCCTGTTGCAGTTGACGACGCAGCTTCCTTCTAAGACGCTTTTCCTGGTTGAATTCGTACAATTCTGTATGTGTCGCGCGTAGCACTGGTTGAAGTCACCAGTGCTACGCGCGACACATACAGAATTGTATGTGGATTTTGTTTCCGCAGATGAAAAGGCAAACTTCTTCCGCGGCAGTAGAACCGGGAGCGTTTCCCTTGCAACGTCCTGGATGCACTTTGTGAAGGAATCCGCATCGCTTAGCTTCTTCCTGGTCCGTACTCCAACATGAATAGACACACGTTGGCGGAATTTTGTTCTGCATTCATCGTCTTTCAGACCTGCCTTGTCGATTTTCGGTTGAGGAGGAACTCCTCGGTTTCTCTTGTGGAATCGTATCTTGAAGCTGAGAAGAACTGGACGGTGGTCAGATCGGATGGGATATCTTTCAAATATCTGACTGAGGAATGTTCCTCGCCAGAACATAGTCGAGCTGAAGCTTAAGAGTCCTCATCTTCCGCTTGCGCTGCTCTTCAGGTGTTAAAAGTGTTGACCACTGTAATGTGAGCTGATGGTTTCGATGATTCCTCTTAAACGTGGAAGCGATGATGAGGCTCGTCTGTTCGCACAAGTCGACCAGACGGTCACCGTTGTCCGACGTGCGCTCCGCTGCATAGTACCATTTTCCTAGCAGATCGGATTGCTGTTCGAGTCCCATCTTCGCATTTGCGTCGATTCCGACAATGACCACCTGCTGGCTTGGTATTTTAGACATCAACGCATTGAGTTCATCATAGAAGGCGTCCTTACTGTTGTCCTCAGCGGTTTCCGTAGGTGCGTGAGCACTTACGATCCAGAGTTTACGTCCTCTGCAATCCCGCAGTCGTAGAAAGGCGCATCTAGACGACGTTGAGCCAAATTCCTCCACCAGGTTCTTGTAATCGTTCCTCACAGCTATCGCGCAGCCACCTACTTTGTTCTCATCAGCATCGCCGCAGTATATGGTGTAATTCTCGATGCTGATGACGGGCCGATCCCTCATGCGTGTTTCCTGCAGTGCAGCAAAAGGCACACAGAGATATCGCAGAAGTCTGGATGGAGCGGCTTGTTGGAGTCCACTCGATAGTGTTCGGCAGTTCAGCGTGACGAAACGAATGGTTGTTGCCAAAGATTCCATGCTCCTTTCAGGCAGTTAAACTTTCAGGTTATGGGCTTTGGCGGTGTGCTGGACGACAGCACCTTTTTGCAATGTATGGAAAGCTTTCGCCATATAACAGTGCAGGTTATATAGCTCGTACGTTCCCAATGCGTACACTCGAACGCCTGATTGCGTTTAGTTAAAGCAGGGCCACCACGTGCAGGTAGCAATCAGACTCGTATACGCGGCCCCATAATAATAGTCATAGAAGAATATTCAAGAGCTTATACAGCCGATGAAGTTAGAATAAAGTTCATAAAAGAATATTCAGTTTACATTAAATAAAATATTTAGAGAATAGAACAACATCCTGTTCGCACAGCGATAGTTCCGCCGTAGGCGGAGGGGCAAATAGTGCTCCGGAGAAATTTCATACTCGAATTTCTTCCGATTATCATGTCTTTGTCATAATTACTACGTAAAATTAAGTGGCCTTTGGAATTTGAATACGAAAGGAAACTAGAGGAAGCACAAAGTGCGCAGTCACAAAGTACAGTGATCAGTCCCTACGGGGATTCGCATACGCGTTCGACTTCAATCCAGAATCATTTGAGGTTTATGAACGCGTGTGCAACCTCAGAATGACTTACGAGAATCAACCGATGTGTCAATTCATTGTTTTCAACCTTCCAGACAAGGCACTTATCGCAATTTTGAGGGATTAAAAGGTCTAATGGGCGCAGGGCAGTTTCAGGGCATCCACTGTGCACTCGCACCTGAACCTCTTACACTTGGCTGCGCTACACCCATCCCTGTCTGAGAATATTTAAATCCGCTTGAGAAAAATCGTGCAAAAAAATGGAAAAAAACGACGAGTGGAGTAAGGATGAATAACCATGCGGAAGATACCGCCACATTGTTTTCGGCATGGATTCTTAGAAGAACTATTCGGGATTAACTAATTATAGGACGGAGTAATTACTTACTTACTTAGATGGCCCGTTTTCACTGGACGTGTGGGTCCCAGCATCTCTTCCACTCGTTTCGTTCCCTCGCCATTGTCATCCAAGATGTTCTCAAGCTTCGTGAGTGACGTTGACGAGGTCTTTGGGACGTATCCAGCTGAGCTCTCAGCTGGTCCATCTCTGCAGCGAACACGTCACCCCATCTCGTTGGCGGTCTCCCTCGGGGGCGTCTAGCGTCCCTTGGGATCCACTCTAGCGTTCTTTTAGTCCAACTACCGTCGATTCTTCGCATGATGTGACCGGCCCATCTATGTTTTGCATTCGATACATATTCCGTTGGGTCGCGAAAACGGGACATTCCTCTTAAGTCGGAGCTACGAAGACCGGCTAGGTGTTGTGTGCGCCGGTTAAACTTCAGGAGACATCTCTCAAGGGCTCTGTGGGTAGTAAGTAGCTTCCTAGACGTGGCCGCGGTCTAGGAAGCTACTTACTACCCACAGAGCCCTTGAGAGCGTCTCCGCTGCGTAACAGAGCGCTGGAAGGACTGTCGAGTCGAACAGATGGGCACGAAGATGTTGGTCCGTCAGTTGGTCCGTAGCTTCCCTGACGGCTGCGAATGCTGCCCATGCTGCTCACATTCTTCTATTCAGTTCTTCCTTCAAGTCGTTTTCCATGTTCATAGAACGTCCGAGGTATACGTATGACGAAGTTTCCACGATTTGGGAGCCTTCAAGTTGTACTCCTCCGTCCTCGCAGTAGGCGTTCTTCATAAACTGTGTCTTCTTTCTGTTAATTCGTAGTCCTATTCTCTTCCCTGCTTCGTTCAATTCGCTGAGCATCGTTTCTGCTTCATTGGTACTGCTCGAAAAGAGAACGATGTCGTCCGCGAAACGAAGGTTCGAAAGAAATCTTCCATCAACACGTATGCCCCATTATCCATTGCAATGCAGCCGTGAACAGCTTCGGCGATATAGTATCGACTTGTCGTACCCCCTTTCCAATGGGTATGGTGAGAAGGCGGTGGAAAAGCTGTATCCTAGTCGTGCATTGATCGTAGCAATTGGCTAATGTCCTCACATACGACGAGTCCACACCTTGATCGACCAGCGCTAACAGTACTGCATTCGTTTCTACGCTGTCAAAGGCTTTCTCATAGTCGACGAAGGTTAGAACAAGGGGCAGGCGGTATTCCCGACAAACCTCTATGACCCTCGACACGGTCTGGATGTGGTCCAAGCAGCTGAACCCCTGGCGGAATCCAGCTTGTTCTTGAGGCTGGGCTTCATCCAGCGTCCTAGATATGCGCGTGAGGATGATCTTGGTGAACACTGCATAACACGCTTAGCAAGCATATCGGACGGTAGTTCCAAAGGTCCTCTCGGTCTCCTTTCTTATGGATAATAACGGTTCGCGAGGTCTTCCACTGGTCTAGGATCCTTTCTTTCTGAGGGTAGGATGTCATGTGCGCTGCTAAGATTACATGAAGTGCACAGCCACTAGCCCGAACAAAGACTGCTGATACAACATCAGGTCCGGGGCTGTGCCAGGTTCCATGCTCTTGATAGCGACTCGTACTTCCGAAGGGAGAATCCGTGGTGGAGCTTCACCAGTGGGGATGATCGGGCTTGACACAGGAGTTAATGGACGGAAAAGGTTCGAGTAGAACCTCTCCGTAATGATTTCCATCTCACGACGAGAAGACGTGCGAGTCCCGTCTTCGCTCAGCAAGGTTGCTAGCGGAATATTATATTCGCGGAGATCCCTGCGGTACTTCTTTAGACTCGTTCTTCTTTATGCTGCTTCTAGAATCTTCTTCTGCCTGTACTTCAAAAGATCCTCCTGCAACGCTTTTCTGCAGCTAGTGTTTGCTACTAACCGCTCAATGTGCGATGCATTCGGATCAAACCTCAAAGCCCTTCTTCTTTCCAACAATTCCTTGGTGGTCTTCGAAATTCGATCCAAGTTTTTCGTGCGCGGCTTCGAGGCACGTTCAGCACAGGCTCGTAATCCTCTGAGCAGCATCTCGTAGTCCACGTTTGGGTCCTCCTTGATGTGCCAGTTACCTTGGGACAAGACGTCCTTGAGTACGCAATCGTCGTAGACGACTTGTTTTCTCTTTCGTTGCCGATAGCAGATGTTCTTTTCCATCGTGTGGCTAAGTCGTATTTTCGCACGAAGGAGACGATGATGAGAACCACTACAAAAGGATGGTAGTACTGAGACGTTAAGTAGATACCACCTCCGGTTGGTGAGTATGTGGTCAATCTCCGCACGAGTCGCGCCATTGGGCAATTCCCATGTCCACCGACGATGATCTTTTTTCATGAAAAGAGAGTTCCCATGAAAAAGGCGAGCGGAGGGCAACAGCCCGGCGAGACGATTGCCATTTTCATTCCGGTCCCCAAGTCCAAATCTTCCAATCCTGTATTCCTCTTCTGTGGCCTTTCCTAGTTTTGCGTTGAGTGTTGTAGAAGGACTTCTCGTTGCGGAGTACTTCCTCCAGCTCCTCGTGAAACGCGTACAATTCTGATTCATCAGCTGCTGATGTTGGTGAGTAGCAGTTGATGATACTGATGGATTTTTGGCGCAGAGGGCGGAGGCGAAGAATGGCCAGATAAGGTGACAGGATCTCGTGAGAATCGACGAGATGGACGACAGATGGGTGCACAACAAAACCAACACCGCCTACATTTCGCGACGGAACCTTCTCTCCACGAATGACGAGTGTGCCGTCATTCATCTGTCGTACGTCGCTCCTTCTGCACTCGCTCTTCTGCAGAGCAATCACGTGAAATTTGATACGCTCTGCAGCTCCGAGAAGGGCATGCAGGTCAGCGTCTGAATGGAGCAATTAAAAAAGCGAAAAGCACACACGTCCCGAGATTTCTGCGTATAGCCTTCTACAGGAGAATGTTCTGCTTTCCAATTATCCGAGGATTCTTGCATTGCATTCATTCAGCGGATAATTAATTCCTATCGAAGAGAGATAGGTAGAAGAAGAGAATCCAATACGGAAAAAATCACAAGGGAATATTTAAGAGGGCAATAGGAAAAGACTTTAAAAAATAGTTGCAAAGAGAGAAAAGAATGTGTTAGTGAAGAGAAAAAGTACTTGGTTAAGGTAATTCCTTTAATAGGACGGCTGTGGTGCAGTCGGTTAGAAGTCCGTTGTAGCCACACCGATGATGGTTCGAAACCGCCCTAGTGCAAACTAAGGCTTTCCTTCCTCCGTGTCGATAAATTCGTACCAGACTTATCTGGGAAGATAAAAACACTGACTTGATCATCGAGCGGGTCCCCGCAAATCATTGTATAGGGCAACACGCGCTCCAAAACCCCAACGATTACGAATCACAGTAGGACACGTTGGGGCATCCCAAGTGGATTGATACGCCAGTAACTTTATTCTTTTATCCTTTAATTCCTTTAATATTCTTCAAGATAACCCGTTTTACATGCCACAATATCTGATAGCATATTAGAGAGTGAGCGTAGGGGCCAGGCCAGACACTAAGACATTCCACGCACAAAAGCAGAATACTACGAAATTGACGTTCTTGAAACTCGATTTCCTCTACTACGCACATAGAAACGTGCTACCTCTGTGACGCGCCTCGTTTGCCAGCGCCAGCACCCATTGACTTTCTGCTCGATGGCAGACGCGATCGTGACCCTGATCAAGTTCCCCGCAGAGAAATTCGATCGTCAGAGCCGTTTTTACGCCATTTTTCAGGGCAATTGAGCGTGATCGACTTAAACTTGTGATCTTCACTCCAAATCCAATTTTCTCGATCTTTTCATGGAAAGATTCCAACACCATCAATTCTCTTGTGTGCTGACTTTAAAGGCTTGTGGCGCGTGCACAAGGCTGGTGCGCTCCAGTCGAACTCCTTGTAGAAAATAGTGCGTCAGAACGCCCGAAGCCGTATCTTCTGGGACGTTTTTTAACGGCAATCAGGAAGAAATGGACGGGATCACCCACCTCTCCATAATCTACAATCCCGTATACGAATACTCCACCTGAAATCCGTACCGCCTCAGATTCGTGAAGTGATGCCTTTAATTCGAATGCAAGCCGTGATTATTAAATCGGGGACGTAACATAGTAGACAGTTACATTTTCCTTCATCCGCTAACAATGCATGATTTCGAGCAGTTCTTGGGTTTAACGCACGCCACAACGTAATTTTGGCACAATTAAGATTTCGAGAGCGCCACAGGGATTTCTGCTTGCAGATCTAACTTAACACAAGCATACTTTCAGATCTACCAGTAGTGTTCTGAGTCAAATTCATCGGACCATTGCGAAAATCAGGCATTAAAATTGATCAGAATTGAAGCCAAGTATGGACAGACACAAAGAAAACCTCCTACTTGCGACTGGCCGCGACTGAGCCTGCCGCAAGTCCAGTGTTCCTCCTGTTACAACAGCTACTGCGTGTAATGTAGAAGGTCCTGGAACAGATTATCTTGGGTCGGCTTATCTGATTGTCCAGGTGTTCACTGTTAGGAGAGTGATTGAACTTTGGCAATAGCTCTCGAGGCCTACGCAGTTAGCCTTATTAGAATTCGAAGCCGATATCGACTCTCCTCACCGAGCCTTTTTTCAACGCGCTTAGCGCCTATGACATTCCAGCAGAGTTCATTCGCCTTCGAGGACACGAATAGACAGAAAAACTGCTGCTGTTCGAACACCAGCTAGATTCAGTTCATCGTTCAAAGTGGAAAATGGAGTGAGTCAAAGGGCTGCAGCAGGACAAAGGACTTTTTCTTTCAACTCTACCGTCGATGATATCATGCAAAGAACAGTTGAGCAATGTCCCAGCGATGTCGTTTTAGCACCATCTGCACATCCCTTTGTCGATCTCGAGAACACCGATGATGTAGTGATTTTCGCTTCAAGCAGCGCGAGGATGCAACATGTTCTCAACCTTGTATCAGAATTAGCTGCAGCCTAATGACTGCGACTCCGCTCTGATAAATGCAAGCAAATGGGTGTCCTCGAGAACCACAACGGGAATCAGGGTGGACGGACAACGTACTGACCTTGTAGACAACTTCTGTTATTTCGGCAACGATGGCAGCTACGAGAGAGATATTCAGCAAAGATATGCTATGATCAATTCTGCACCCACCTCCTTAACGATGTCCCTGTGGTCGACCATAATCACCAATGGAGTCAAGCTGTGAATCTACCTACCGCAATTCGCTCTATCACGATGGAGACTTGGGCAACGCGATCAACGGTGATGGAAAAGCTCGAGTTCATCGAAAGGAAGGTGAAAATGTCTGTCTACTTTTGAACTATAGTGTGCCATAACGAAAAACTTAGATATGGACGAGGTGTGCGGGCGAATGACGCGAAGAAAACAGCAACATCTTGCCCTAGCCTCTAGATATACCGTCTTCGCTTTCTTTGTCACGTTATAAGGAGACCACCGGATCACACTGTCCCAAGCTGCCTTAAAGGTGCTAACAGACTGAAGGAGATGTAAAACAAAGTTCTGGAACGAACTGGTAAGGAGAGACCTTAAGAAACGTGGGATCGACAAGCAGTTCAGGCGAGTCGTAAAGTTTCGCAGAATATTGAACAGCGAAGAAAAAATAAATTCTGTGCGAATTCTAGCGGAAGATCGAAAAATATGGGCTCAGATATGTTCAAGGATGACTCGCATCGGCGAAGATGCGGACAAGCCGGGTTAGATCATGACATCCACCAGCCGTTTAAGTCAGTAACTCACAACAGGAGCATATTAGCATGTCAATATTGACCCAAGCCCCGCAGTGTTTCCCTGCGGAATTTGGCCTTTCTTGCCCCAATTCATTTTGTTGATTTGTTCTTTTACTTCACCCAACTTCCTCAAGCATGGTTGTGCTCACTTTTCCTAATCGTTTAAAAAAAAATAGCGTGTAAGACGCTGTTCTCCCTAACGAAATCATTTGCAACGCGTCACCTTTGTGCACGCGCCGCATCCACGTGCGAGCAGTCGAAGATCAATGATGTCTTCTTACCAGTCACCTTCAAACGAAACCATTGAATAAGCTGCTGGGGTAAGAATAGAGGCGCGTTCTAACGTGGCTCGCAGGGACTAAAGCTTTCCCACACAGTTTTTTACAACGATCAGAGAAGAATATGCGGAACAACACTGGGATCCGCAATCTACTATCTGAACTCTACGCTTTCGCTGTGGGTACCGTGATATAAATCGTGATACGCTACATTTAAGCTGAAAATAGGGCAATTGTTATCAAGAAGAGGAACACTGTGATCGAAAATTGTGATCGAAAGGTGTAGCGAAAACGACTGAATAGATGACAGGAGGCGATGGACGGATTAGTTGGATAACTGGATGAAGTAACGAACGACTGCAGTGAAAGGATGAAGAACGAGATGAGTAGATGGGATTGAAGGTGAACGAATAAGAAAGGGGATAAATGAGTGAACAAGCCGATAAGTGAGACAATAAATAAATAAATAAATAAATAAATAAAGAGATAGAGTGAAAAAGGAACTGACACAACCACAACTCATAATTTTAACACAGCAACATATCACTTACGGGAAAGCCAAAGCTTTCATTTTCGACAAACAATCGCATCCGGGATGAGTTCCTGACGAAAATGTACTAACACAGCATCAAAAAAAAAAAAAAAAAAAACGAAATCAACAGCCCATGCGCTGCAGCTAGAGAATAGAAGCTAATCAAACACAGCTGCCGAGAAGAAATAAATCTATGAAATATTCGTATTAAGCACAATGGACATTGTCTAATTGGCCGGCTACTGAACGCCTAGATTTCGGGATCGCATAGCGAAAAGATAAGTTGCCCACACGTGAACAACATCATAATGAAATAAAAGGAGAGAGATGACCCTGTCTAGACTATCACAAGAGTCTCAAAGAGGGCCGTTTTCCTCATCTGCTGTTCAGCAGAAGGAATCTCTTAATTTGCTGGAATACTTAGCAACGATGTTCCAGGCAAAATGAAACTTAACACTGATGCAGCAGGCTCATACGGAAAAAAAGCTGTGCTTCGGCTGAATTACTGCGAGAAACCCGTCAAGGCTCATAATTTATCTACTTTATTTATCACCTGTTCGCAGGCAACTGCAAAAGAAACCAACCAGATCAGTAGAAAATTCTAGATTACCATCTAACACGTCTGCTAGAAACATCATCAGGTAGCTAGAAGAATTAGATTAAAAGCAGCATACCACGGAATTGACAACAGACGATGACGATCTCTCCACAAAAGGATAAGGTTAAGGGTGTAGATTACGAAGGTGTTCACGCTCAATTTCCCCTATTTGCTCCAAAAATGACTTGGGGAACATGTACGAATTCTCCTACGAGACACCTTAAAACGCGCTATCCTACACGCACCGCGTCTGCAGCGATCAGTGAGATTTCCCCAGCGGCCTATTCTAGTAAAACCAATAGATAGGTTGTTCGGCGGCTCGCGTACAAAACGGCTGACATCATAGTGTGCCTCGTAGGAAAATTCGTACAGAAAGGCCATCTCCCGTTTTTCAGAGCATTTAAGGGGATTGAACGTGAGAACGCTCATAATAGTAATCTACAACAGCAATTCTTTTCATGGAAATTTCCCAACATCGTCAATTTCGTACTATGCAGCATTTAATGGATTCATCTGTAGCTAATTCAGTGAGAATGATGGTCCTCGGAGGAAAACAGCAAGATCGAGAGCTTTGTAAGTGTACATACGATGATGAGAAGAGGCCAAACACTGTTTAATGGATGCATCAGATTCAAAATTTGAAAGTAGGAGCTTTTTAGAGCATCGTCGTCTTTTGTGACGAGTCCTGGATAACGAGGGACGGGAACAACATCCTCCAATGAATGCATCATCATATCGATCAATATGGCAGCAGGATGCTGTGTGGTTGCATGTGTGCTTGCACGCGTGGTTGCATGCGTGCTTGCAATACGCCCATTGCCAGAGACCAAAAGTTTTGGATTGATGAGTGATCCGCGACGCAATTTGTGAACCCTAACTATCTTGATCACCTATGTCTCGGATAGGAAGAGAAAATTGAGAATTATTGTTGAAATATTGTTATTCATTACTTATAGGAGAAATGACAAAGTGTCCTGCGCTAATCAATCCGCTTGGGACCCGCGCCACCACGTTCACTTCAAATTAGAATCGTTTGAGGTTAACGAGCGTGTAACTGGCCTGTTCAATGACTTGCGGAGGCTAGCCGAGCTGCCTCAAGTCAATGTTTTTATGTTCCGGCACAAGTCTGGTACCAATCTATCGAACCCGAAGGCTTGGTTGGCACTGGGGCGGAGTCGAGCCTACGATCGATCGTGGAGACACAGTGGACCCTCCTACCGACTTGGCTACGCCCACTCCATTTATTACTTATCTGAGAAAAGAAAGTGTTAAATAATCCCATCAATTTGAGTTTTTTTTTTTAAATACTTCGCTTTCTTCTTCATAGTATCGTCGCTTACTAATAGACTCGTAGGGAAGATTTGCAATTGAAAACAAAAACGAATTTTATCGTGAGCGCTGCCTTCTTCCCTTTGAAGGAACTGTTCAAAAATCTAGTTCCACAACTTTTCCTGTGACGCTCTCTAAGTCTGCAGTTGCAGAAAGCTGTTATCGGCCTTATCAGCCGTCCATTATCAGTCATTAGGACCTGTTCTGTTATTGTTGAACAAATCCACTTCAATGTTTTCAGCTGCTGCGAATCTGTCCATTGGTAGTTCGAAGAGTCGGTGGGGGTGCGCGTGTGCGTCACGTGATGAATGACCGTCATGCACGTGAACAAAGTCAATTCTGCTGACGTTGCGTTGCACTTGCAGCGTTTCGGAAATAATTTCTTCAGTCATTTCTGGATGCAGTTTCGGAGGAGCAGAAGAACAACACCGATTTTTGCAGCGAACTGCGATGCGTTTCACGTGAACTACGTTCTGCTTTCTTCGCTGATTCTGACCGCTTTTATATAGGCGTTATAGATGTCATTCGCTTGTCATACGTATGTTCGTGTCCGTTACTGTACGGTTACCGCTGGATCCTCGCTGGATCCCGTTTATTGTCTCATGCCGACAAAATCGCACACTTTTACTACTGATACTTTTGAAGGTTTTTGGATGCTTTGGGATTTTTCGTTGGGAAAAGTGTAGTTGGAGGGGAGGGGAGGGGGGGGGGGGCACTCGCCCTTATTTCCCGACACTCTAACTTACTTTTTTCTCTTAGTAACTTAAGTTTACCTGTAAGTATCCTCTAATACTAATGCCCTAAATCTCGAAGTAAGTAATCAAACCAATCGAGGCCCTAATGCTTAGGCCTTAGGGCCTCGATTGGTTTGATTACTTACTTCAAGAAATATTACCTTCGTTTGTAAGTTTAATCTCGGTCTTTTAATCACTTGAATTTAATTGGCTTAGTTTAATTCTTTCGTAATTATTCGTCTATTTTTCATTTATATTCTACTTGCTCTATATTAACTGTCTTTTTTCCTAACCGAGCTAGAATCCTGCATGCTACTATGTGTCACTTCATTTCCTAACCATTTTATTCACCTCATGCTTCATTCTAAGATAACGACTTGTCCTAACCCTTCATCTTAAGCCAAATATTTCTAATGAAGCTCATATTTATGGTTAATAGTTGATTCTACGGCGCTACATTTGTTTAATAATTATGTCGCTTATGACTGGATCCATTAAATGACATGAAGTTAGCAAAGCAGGAATAATTGAAGGGATTCCATAACGAAAGACAGGTTTCTGTGGATAGAGTTCGTTATTCTATGGTGAATTCTGTATATGAATTGCAGTTGAATTACAGTTAAAATGGACTGAATAGAGTTGTGATTACGTTACATTTTAAATATATTTCCTCTTTTTAAATATTCCTGTGGGATAATTATTAAGTTCACATTTCATTTATGAACTGTTTCTTCTTTTTTTTTAATGTTTATACAGCTATAGAAGATTCTGAAACTTTTCTCTTTAACAATTTCACGTTCATTTCTCTGGATTTGATTCTTGCAATGAGTAAAGTAAGTAAGGATAACAAAGGTACGTGGATACATTAAAACGTAAAATGCTGCTAGTTGTTCAGTTTGGAACGAAAAAAAAAGACTTCCAGAAATCCAGATTTCCTAGAGGGTTCATCTGATCTTCAAGTTCTTCTTGGTTACGTTATTGTTATACAAAAACGAAAAGAAGGAGAACGATAAAACATGAAAACAAAGAGAACAACAACATAAAACATGATAAATAGGTTGTTTTCTGGAGAACAACAACTGTGTTTTCACGGACCATATATCTTAAAACACCACGAACAACGAAGTATCGAGGCACTTTGCGTCTTTTTCCTAATTTTCAATCTTTTGTAGTTCTTCCATTTATGTATCCTCCTAATCACTCCTACTATTGTAAATTGCCATCTCTGTGATTACTATTTATTATTATTACCATAAATAGTTAGTATTTCTGTCCGAATATAAGGAAATGCTGTTCTTCCGACTTTTTCTCATCTGCTGACCATTCACGTGCCTACCGTGCTGGACTGTGCGTGTGCGTGTGGTTATCACGTGTCGCGACGCCCCAGCTATATAATCCATGTTCTCTGCAAGTTATTAGTGCGCGGTTTTTCATGCACCACTGCAAAGAACGCGTCACCTATAGATAGTGATGTAGAAATAGTTTAGGTTAAAGTATGTGTATCAGTTATCGAGGGGGACTACTCACTACTCACCTTCTTTCACTTTCACCTACTCCTAACCTTTCCTTTTTATTTTTTCACTACAGAAAAAACACGAATAGCAAATATCTCCAAGTCATATCTTCTTGAAACCTCGACATTGGGAAGTTTATTTATGTTTTCTTGTGATGTCGACGAGATTTAGGTGAAACTTCATTATTTTTTTAACGAAAACGTTTTTTTTTTGCTACTGCACGGATCAAGAAAAATACCTTAATTCCTGCTTTACTTAAGATTAAAGCGTAGAGTATTTCCTATTACGAAACGTTTGAAGCAGACGAGAAATCCAGGAAGAAAATAAAAACGTCGATTAATATTGAAGAGATCGACGAAAATAGCGATTTAGAAGTGATTTCGACTCTAGTACTCCTAAGAAAGTCCTATTGTTTTAGGTTATTTTTTTAACACTTCGTTATGCTTCTTTATAATCATCACTTCATTATATTCATTCTCATTTCACGTTCTTTCATCGAGGTGGGAAGAATTGGAAGGTACAAGTAGTCAACAGTTCATTTACTTAGATGTAGTTGTGGTAATGCTAAAGAGATGCGATGCATTTCCCAGTAATAACTCAGAGTTCATTACTTGTATATCACTATTAATACTCTTAGCATTTGGCGCTTTCTGGTCCACTCTTATTAAGTCTTCTCTCTTTCATCCAAAACGAGTTATCGTCAGAATAACTTTTCTTCACACCATCGTAGAAGTTACTGTACATTTTCGGGGACCAAAGTGATCAATTGTTGTCTGCAGCTGATGTGAATAATTTGCTCAGTTCACGCAAATTGATGACTCGCATAAGTTCCGTATTTGGAGTGTAAATTTCTGCCCGGCGTTTGTGGGCTTCGTTTGTGGCGCGAGCGGCTGATATCGCGTTACTAATGACAACAAGAGTAGTTTGTTGTAAATATTTACGGACATACAGTACACATTCATTCATGTAAATGTCCCTATGATTTAGCATTCATTTGCTTTGAGATGTTGAATCTTTTTTGACTATTTGTAAATTTCTCGAAATAGGATTCAGAGAGTCAAACGTATCGGTGTCCTACATACAGTCTGCTATGTTTGCCCTGCGACTGCGATGCGCTCTTCACAAACTTTTCCTACCTCTAATAGATCCCATTTATTACCTGCCTTGCTCCAATCGAACACACACTGCGGTCGTGCCGGCAAACAGAAATTTCAGCGAAGAGTGCAGCTGTTGTGTGAAGTGCATGCTAGTATCAAATCCCGTGTTCCTTTCTTCAGAACTGATGCCGTTTTTTTTTTTGCTCGTTGCTGTGTATAAAAAACTATTGTTATTTGTTTGTGTATTGTGTTGAAATCTATTCGACATTTCAGCATGGCTGGTCGCCTGGAGATCTGCGTCGATTCATTCGAATCCGCAGCAAATGCAGTGAACGGAGGTCAGTATAACGCTTCTAGGCCACCTTTAAATTCTGACCTAAAACATGCATTAGCCTAACTTTATGTTCTTACTTATAACGTACCTAATTTATAATCCAGGATCATAATCCTGGTATCGGCATCCCACCTCCGCGTGTCTCTATTAAACAGTTCTATCTTAAGCATCTAAGCGGTAGAACAGTCCTTTGACCGTATTCTCTGGTTCGAAGCTACTCGCTATCACCACATTCATGCGAATGTGTGCGCCTAAAGATGATTTTCGGTTGCGAGGATTAGAAAAAAATGATGAAACCACTTTGTTTGTAGCTACGCATCCAATAGTGCGCATCCGCATCCACCATAGATTCTTGGCTGGAATGTGGTTTGGTTAGTGGTCAGGTTTCTTGTGTGTCTCTATGATGAGCGCTTGCACGCTGTTACCTCAATTTCGTTATTAATGTGTTTTATGGTTACTTACGGTGTGCTGTCATTCTTCAGGGGCAAACCAGCTCGAGGTCTGCAGTGCTCTCTCATTGGGTGGCCTAACACCTTCTATCGGTAAGTTCATAGAATTTATTGATCTATCAATTTAATAAACTGAAATATAGTACATCCTGTACATTTTTGATGGCTTCGGAGGCACTCATCTATCATTTGTCTCAATCATCTAGTTTCAAAAGCTGATTCTGATTTTTCTGCGTATACAATAGCGAGATTCTATACCTTGCCGGTGATTTTGCATAATTTTCTATATTACACAGGATTGGTCCGGCGTATCCGCGCAGCGTTTCCCGATATGCCCTTGTTTGTGATGCTCAGACCTCGTTGCGGCGATTTTATATACAGTGACGACGAGTTCTGTGTGATGCAAGAAGATCTGCGTTCCATGAAACAAATCGGAGTTGCAGGATTTGTTTTTGGTATTATCGGGAGGTTTGTCCATATTCGAATAGAGACAATGATTTTTCATGTTGATTTTTTGATTAATTCTCGGATTCGATGAACAGACAGTTCTTCTAGTGATGGAGCTCTGGATACCGTTCGTTGCAAACGTCTAATACAAAGCGCTCTCCCTGCTCCTTGCACTTTGCACCGAGCATTTGATCTTATCGAAGATTGGAAGAGAGCCGTTAAAGAAGCAATAAGTTTGGGTTTTAAGACGATTTTGACTAGGTATGTTCGTTTATAACTATAAACTGGTAAGGTGGGAGAAATACAGATACCTTTATTCACTGTTTTCAATTACTCAGTTTTTATTTTAGTGGCCAGGCTCCGACCGCTATGGATGGTTTGACGCGATTGAAGAAAATTCGCCAGGAAGCTGACAACAAAATAAACATTCTCGTCGGTTCGTCCAAATGGTCTTCTCTTTATTATTATCAATGCAATCTAGAAAATGCTTGTTGTACTCAAGAGCTTTATGGGGTTACCTATGACATAGCAGGTTGATTGGGATTATCTTAATTTTCATTGTCCGGAACATTTTTATTTGTTAAGCAAGGCTAGAAAACTTGGTAGAAGATTCTGTGAAATGATCAGATTTACTTACTTTTTGTGGGTGCAATACATTTTAACAAGAATTATTTCCCGCAGTTCGTCACGTCTTCCACGCGGCTGTGATTCTAAGAAGGTTGGACTAATTCGCTCTTTGAAATTTTGTCAAAAAAATGTCGCTTTAGTGTGTAACTTCACCCTCATTGTTGAGGAAACTTATGAAACGAGGATCTGCTACAGAGTTTTTTCTCTCCATTTTTCATGTGTCTTCAATCAAATTACTGTCATTTTTGTCTTAACTAATTCATCGTATCTCTTTAGGTTCTGGAGTGAATTCCAAGACTTTGCCAACCCTACTATCTGATACGGGTTGCTCGTGGTTCCATGGATCTGCCTCTGTTCCTGTAGAGCCGAAGGTATTGTTCCTTTTTTCAATTTCCCTTCCGAATGTTGTTTGATGGTGTCAATTTTAATTTTCCTTTTTAAATTATGTATTTTAATTTGTCTAGGCTGTTCGAAACGGTTTAACGATGGGAACGCATGACACTAACATGCAGCGGGTTACGGACAAGGAGGAGGTCAGCCGAATGAGAGAACAATTAGACGCGTTCTTTGGCTCACTTCCTATAGTAACTCCGTATTACTAATTACAATTGTCTTACTACATGTTGTAAAAACTCTTTATTTAGAATACATTGCTATTACTGTAACAATACTGTAGTCAATACTTCGCATTCCGGGTTCTGATAATCACTTTCTAAATTTTAAGTTTTGCTTGTCATTTCGATTTGTTTATGTATAGGTGTTGGACAGATAGTCACATTCCTATTCGCGATGAGGTCGCATAAATATATCATATCTTTTGGGTAAAATGTGTTACTCAATTTTTTTTTGAGGATAACAGGAACCTGAGACATATTCTGCCTCAAGCCGTTTCACCCTATACCAATATATTCTGGTTTAAACGATATGAAGCACGGTGCAGTTGCGTAAGCGGTTGCGCTTGAAGCGGCGCGGTTGAAATAGTGGTTGGAATCGAGGACCCTACTAATACGTCCACACACGTTCTGCCGTCAAGTTGTAAACATTTCTAGTTGTGAACAATACCATATTTGGAAGTTCACGTTCCCAGTACTTCATCACAACTGCTCATTCTAACAAAGGCAGTCCAAGGAAAACTAGCATCCTTTTGATATTGGTGTCGTACTCTGAAGGAAGCCGAACCCCTTCGGTGCGTCTTATATGTGGTGTTCTAACCTTGCTTTGCTTTCTCAGATAGTCCTTTATCGAGCTTCTTACGAATATTTCAAGATGTGCTCGGTCACATTGAAGGCAAACAACTTTTTTTTGTGGCTTATCCTGTACAAAACCCAACATTTGAGACGAAATGGACGTGGATTGAGGTCGAATTTTGGTGCTTTCTGATGTGGTCGTGTGCTATGATGATGTAGCTGCAATGGCCCTGATATATAACAAAAAAGTGGATTCTACGGATGCACCTAAATTCACGTAAGTTGGGAACACTCGAGAGATCTTAATACGTAGTGGAAATCCTCAGTTATGAGTGAGGTATTGTCGACTGAATCTATTGGATCAACTGTAGAACACAAAGTCAATTAGGAACTGTTATGCTTTTTTGAGGTTTAGAGGACGAGTTTTAGGGCATTCTTTAGAAGGTTTTCTTTCTCGAAAAAACTGCTGAAGTCGCAATCATTTGAAAAAAAAAATCCTTGTCCTTGCCACATTGGTTTGCAGAAGAGGTGTGACAATCAGCAAAGAGTTTTCGAGATGCAGAGAGAGATTACGTCGAAAATGTTGTGCCTGAATTATTATTCTCATTTTTGAGGTCTGTGGCACTCTATTTCTGGAGTTATCAAAGGAGTTACGAGTAGAACATGACCTTCTTCCACTTTAAAGCATATTAATAGAGGATTTTGTACCTTAAGGTAATAAGTGTATCATAGTACAGTACCTACTGGCAGTTATTAGATGATTGATAGCAATAGAAACAATGAGCCAAACGCTTTATGATGTGCGTGTGTTTATATTAGACGATATCGGAGTTTCCACAAAAACATCGGCCTTTCCCACTATTGCTAGTCCTATTCTCATTCGTATGGTCCCGTACAATGATGTTTTCCTGGAAACTCCACCTTATTTCTTTTTTACTGCATGTATTTTTCCCAAAAATTTCATCTACTTACGAGGACTACGGTAAGTGCTTATGCTTTATATAACTATTGATATTAATTGATAACCATGAACATATTTATTCATTGAACTCACATGTATGAAAGAAGCTGGAACTGACCTGATTTTAGACGTCTACGAAAAACTTAAAGTTATTAAAAGATTGGTACGTGCTCTGCAGCTAATCTGGAAACGATGCAAATCTGGAAGGTTATGGTCTGCTACTGAAACTCTCGTGTTCGTATAAATGTCGAAACAACTCTTTGGGAAAGTAATCCATAGTTTTAATAGTTACCCTCCGTTCCAAATCGTTCGGATTGAACTTTTACGGTAGAATATAACTACAAATCCTCACCTTCCCTGAACCTCGTCCCCGTTGTTTTCCATTGTATGTGAACAAGTTATACAATGGGGTCAAAACGACTTGAAGGTTGGTGCAACTGCGTAAGCGATAAAGGTCCCACCGCGCTGTTTTCGCTAACGTGTTAAACTTCCGTGCAAGATATCTGACAGTAGGTCTGGTGATTGTGAAATTATTGTAGTGTTCACGCATTAATAACATCACCAGTTTTCTTCTCGCAGAATACGTTGCAGACGTTTATGGTTGTGCCTCTGCGGCCGCTGTTCGCGTTCAGATTGGCGTTTGGCGTTGGGGCAAAGTATAGGAAGATAATATATACATATTGACAGCTTTAATCCATTCATTGTTTGTCTTTTTTTTCAGATGATACAGATAATCGTAGAACATCGACATGTGATTGTCCGAAACAGATATATGGAGAAGAGTACGACTATGCAGAAATCAAGAAACCTGCAATGAACTATTGCGATTATCAACATTGCGTTTTCGAAGTAATTTCAATCTACTTTTTCTATCTACTCTTTCTACTCTTTTTTTTTATCTCTTTCTATCTACTCTTTTTTGCAATCTTCTCAAACTAATCTCTTAGTCCTGTATGCTGTATTGGTAGGTCCCCAAAAGAAGTCCATTCTTTTTCACATTTGAGGACAACAGACCCAAGGCTGCCCACAGAGTTTCGAGGGAGGTGCCGCCCGCGCGGCAGTGAACTCTGCGGGGAGCTTAACTGCTGTCGTTTTTTGTCCCTGGCTAACGTCATCTGTCAGAGATGTTGAAATTGAGTGTTGTATAGTTACTCAATGATACCAGATTCTCTGCGCAACCGATCGCTGAGTCTTTGTTGAGGTCGGATGGGAAGGGCAGGGCTTTGCTCGGTAGCCAATCACAACACCGTTTTGCTCTTCAGATCCGGGTAAAACGTAGTTAGAGGAGGGTGTTGGTGGGGGGGGGGGGGGGGGGCACTCATTGGCTCCCTTATTTCTAGTTACTTAGTTATTTCACGAAGTAAATAACTAAGTCAGTCGGAGCCCTAAGACCTAAGAAATAGTCTTAGAGGAACGACATATAAGTCAAAGTTACTATGAGTAAAAAGAATATAGAACGAATAATATAGAACGTCCAGAAATAAGGGCGCCAATGAGTGCCCCCGCCCCTCTCCGTCCAACTACATTTCCCCTTTTCACTTTTCAGAGACCTTTTCACTCGTTATAAAAAATTTTGGGCAAATTGTATTGTAATTGTGATTTTTGAGTGGAAGTACGTGCTAAGGTAGCTGAAGGAGCGAGCACTGTGCTGCGCTCTTATTTCTGGAAGTCTTTAGTCTCCATGTCATAGATCCTTCAGGACTAACGCTTTAGTTTTAGGGAACCGACTGACTTAGTTAATCACTTCCAGAAAGAAGAGCGTGGTTAAGTGTCCACCATTTCCCTTAACTATTGCGGCTATTTCAGTTCGGACGTGACAAGTAACCAGACATTTACCACATTTTAAACTGCTTTTCGGTTCATATCCTACAAAGATTTCGGTTTGGAACCTGCAAAGGAACTGCGCGGATTTTCGTGAAACTATGTGCGAAACGCGTGAGCGGATAGAATTGCTGGTGAACGCAGACGTTTTCAGATAGAACCCGGACACAACACGAGCTTAGCGTTGACGCTTCAGTCAATTTTGCTCTCCGGAAACGATATTGTCCGAATTTATCAATATTTCACCGTCAACGACACAGAAATAGAGCTTTTGCACTGCGCCGAAGTCAGAAGGTACGTTCGTTTTGTTTCGCATCAATTATTTCCTTTTCGGACGTTGTCCAGTTTAGAACTCATGAGAATTACGTTTTTACTGCTGCTCTGGGTGTTGGTTTCCGAATCTACTCCTATTCTCACAAAAGATACTTCAGTACCGCTTCGTTTACGTTCAGCTTCGATCGTGTCGACTCAGGTGAACAAGAAAGTTTTACGTCATTTTTGATGTCATAACTACGAAATTATTTACAGTCGGGTCAAAATGACATGAAAGACGTTGCATTTGCGTAAACGGCTGTGCTCGAAGCGTTGCGACTGAGCGTAGAGGTTAGAATTCAGAAAGGACTTTTGCTGACACCATCTTTGCTGTAGTTCGCGATGGTCCCAACTCGATTTCAACCGCTGTCCACCGCGCCTCTTCGACCACAGCCACCTACGCAAAAGTACCGTGCTTCATGTTGTCGACCCTGCTATACATGGATACGAATACGAATGTGACGGACATCAGTCATCGGTTAAATGTAAACAGCAACGTGTGCTCAGCATTTTTTCTATTCCAGATGTCAAGACGTGTCCATATCCACTCTTGTTGGCTTCATCATCCTTCAAGCGAATTCCATCATTCGAACGGCCGGGACAAATAAGTACGCACCAGTTTGATCACCATACTGTGATTAGGACAAGTCGTTCGACATTCCTGTAGAGCTCAACACAAATTTTCGCTTAATTAGTAAATTTTCCTCATTAAGAATTTGATGAGAAAGGCCTGTACATCCGCTGACGAACAATTACTACAGTATTTTTGAGATTTAAGCGTTGTGAGAGGAAGAGGGATTGGAAGAGTTCTTGTGATTGGTTCATTCAAGCAGCATTAATTACCATTACCTACAGTGACAACTTGTTCACAACTTGCCACAGAGTTTAAACCAACAATCAAACCTGCAAACACCTCATTCTATTTTTTTTTCCATAACAACTCTTCTTTTCCGCAGGCTGCCCTTTCCGGATTCTTCCATCAGTCGCTGGTCACAGGCTGTTGTTGGTTTTCAACAGTTTAAAAGGCATAGTTTTTGATCAGAAGGGTGAAGAAGAGAAGTTCACTAGGTGAGACCATTTTCAACGCACAGTCTCATTGTCATTATTGATCTATTGATTAGGAGGATATCTGTGACTGGCACGCATTTGGTCTCACCTACTGACAGCGTCGATATTTTGTTAACAAGGTCAAACGTTTACGAGACAACCAGCTTCGATATAAGCTACAAGGAATTCGTGGAAGATCGTGAGTTTGCTCATTTATTTATTTATTTATTTATTTTCTTCATCTGCTGTTTTGCTCCTCATTCAGCGTGTTTCTGCAACAAAACTGATCTGATCGTTGGAGACACGCCTACATATGTAACATCGCCAGGATTCCCAGATCTATACTGTTCGAATTTCCGGTGCAAAACGAAGTTTTTGCATAATACGTCTATGCATGATGACAAAACGTTGACATTTGTCGTTACCGTACATTTTCTGAACACGGACAAGCACGATTATGTGGATTTCTCAACGGATGGTTTGTTCACGGAGAGGTATGTGTTACTGGAGGTGACCAATAGCAACACAATTACTTTGCAGGTTTAATAAAAGTTCCCAAAATGCAAGGATTCTATTATTGTGCTGATTGTATTTTTTGCAGACTTAATGGGACCCACGAGGACGTGAAAATTGTCATGTCGGGGGACGTCATGGAGACCGAGTTTGTCACCGATCGAACAGTATCTCGCCACGGTTACAATATGAGTGTTATTTCTGTCCAGATGCCTACAGGTATGTGTTTCTCTTTTTTTTTCTGCTGGATAATAATGGATAAATGCATGAGAAAAGGAGCGAAGGAAATACATGGCAGACTTTTTAAGAATCACCACATGAGACATTTTAGGGTATTTCTTGAATAACATTGACATATATGATCGGGTCAAAAGGATCTGAAGCTCGGTGCTTCTCTGTGTAAGCGGCTACGGTCGAAGCGGAACGGTCTAGCTTAGTGGTTGGGATCGAAGGGTCTCGATTCCAACCGCTAGCTCCACCGCGTCGCCTCTGGCGCATCCGCTCTCGCACATTCCACCGAGTTTCAGGAGGTTTTGACTTTTGTTTTCTAGCTCAATTCTGTAATTGGTGAATCTCACAAAACCATTCAAGTCACATATGACTCTTTGGTTTTAGAATGCATTTGCCCGCATAAAGGTGTAAAGATTATGCGAACTAGCGGAAGTCTGCAAATGGACGTCCCCGGTCATTGTACAGTAGTGTACTGTAAATGGGAGATACCGTACTTTTACGATCAGCTGGTAAGCTTTTATAGTTTTCACATCTGTCAAATTTCTACTTATTTCACTATATTTTAGCAATTTACGGCTATGTTCAATTTTTCGTCAGAATTCGATTCACTTACGGTAACAACTGGAAGCGACGTGCGACGGTATCGCTCTAGAAGGCGACTTTTTGAACTTCACATCATTCTATCTTTATTTTATCACTTCATAGGTTCACGACAATCACTGGGAAAGAGTTGAAGAGACACTGGAAACGTAATGAGCATACGGAGCCGACGACAGTACTCTATCAAAGAGCTTTTCCGGCTAATTACTCGTTAGATTCTCAGGTAGCGTCATTCTTGGTGAAGTGGATGGGCTCAGAAGGTGAGTTTATTTTTTTTAACTAAGTGTTTACAACAATAGATGAAGTGCTTCCGACTATGTTGATCTATGGATGTATTTTGGAGTCGATTCCTAGTATTCAAGAATGTCAAAAATGTGTAACCTTTATTTTTGGAGTAAGAAGTCAGGAAAGAGGGCGGGGCTTGACTCTTCTTTTATTGGTGGACATATGAATCGTAGTTGGTTTACATAGTCTCCACTGGAAGATGATTGTTTGCTCTTTCTTTCTAGATTGTTTCTGCGATGAATTGTCGCCACGAATACACGAGGCTGTTGTTGGTGATTGGAGAGAGTTGACATCACCTGCGTACCCATTACCGTACTGTGGTGATTTGGAATGTGTTTATAGGATTGTCGCTCCAACAGGGTTTGCTACCTTTTAATTGATTACTTGAAATGAGTTACTCCTGTAATATATTTCTCGCTTTAGATTTTTTAAATTAATTTTTTGCGTACGTAATGTAAATTTTTGAGCAAATAATTTTTTTTAGCCATCACGTGGTGTTGAACATTACCGACTTCTACACCGAGCCCTACAATGATGTGTTAGCTCTTTTTGACGGAATCAACACCACTGGAAGGCATATGGATGTGTGAGTTACGGAAGAAGGGGGCAAAGATTCTATTTATATCGTTCTCTTATTAATTGCAAAGAAAAATTCGTGGATACTTAACTTTCCACTCAGTTGTGCTTCTGAGAGCGCTCCTACAATCTCCAGCACTTATGTTTATGTGGCAGACAACGTCGCGTTTCCAGAAACTTGTGCTTCCCCTATCTCAGATACATTCTGCACCCTGCCGTGTTCCAATCGACTGCGCGTTGCGGTCATTTGAGCAGACATAAGTGCTGGAGGCTGCACATAAACCATAGCGGCAATTTTATTTGATTCACTGGTTCCTATCAATGTGAAAACTCTTGACAATGCATTTTTATGGCATGGGAGGCGGAGTTAGTATTGGATCCAAATAAATTTCACGTTTTACCGTTCCAGGTTTTACGGGAAGAAACGATTCCCATACCTCATCCACAACGAGAATGAGACGTTGTCCTTAGTATTCAAAACTGACCACGACGTATCCTACGACGGCTTCCGGATTCTTTTCTCAGCTGGTGAGTCTCTCACGAGAAAACCACCTCTCTAACTATCTGAAGATGCTCAACTCCTTGATTTAGAAGTTTTTCCCTTGAAATTTCGAGTTTCATTTCAGCACCAAACGAAGATTTCATTGCGCCGCTTAAGTCGCAATTGCACACATCTGTAATTATCATATTCATATTATCAATAATGCTTATAGCAGCTATTGCTGTTGCTGTTTACAGAAGGTTCGTACAAAAATCATTCAATTCCAAACGAAAATCTTGAGAAATATTCGAATTTTCAGGGCTCCTCGACTATTTGACAATCCGGTGTATGCTGGTTCCGTGAGCTATTCAGATGACACGGTTGAGTGAGTATGTTAGACTTTTCTAATCGATAACAAAGGAATTCGTTTTTGATTTCTCGTGAAATTAGCAACTGTTCCAGGACCAACCCAGGTTCCGATGTTTTCGGATGAATTATTTCGATCCGTATACAAAATGATTGCATTTTTGACCATGTTCGACTGTACTTGAATCTTGGCATGTTGAATACGATTGCTAGTGATGCTGTTTTCCTACTTATTTGAAGTGTCTCCTCATCTCAATGTATAATCGCCTTCGAACATGTTCAACCGAGCTACCGCGACACGTACACGACGGAAGTCCGTAGTTCATCTCTGTAACACCTCTCCGATCAATTGGGCAGTTTTGTTGTGCCAATCGCATCAGTGCCAATCTTCGCCGCTTATGCGTCATTTTAATTCGGTTGAATATATTCGGCAGAAATTATTGAGCACTAAAATGTCATCGATTATTCGTGATCCGGAGGTCCTTTTCGTTGTGCGCTGCTGTGATTTTTTTTCCCTCGATTTTTCATCATATGAAAAATGATGCTTTGATAAATACACTTCCTAAACTATAAAGTTCTTGTCGTTTTAAATTATACTTAGCAGCAATCATATGCAGTATCTAGAATATACCAGTATTTTCAGTACTTTTGATTGTAGAAATTATCAGCTCGGAAATGGTAAGTCACAAGTGACTTTGTTCACTGCTCGACTCGGTGTTTCTCCCGAT
Organism: Necator americanus; assembly: GCF_031761385.1. Taxonomy (NCBI): domain Eukaryota; kingdom Metazoa; phylum Nematoda; class Chromadorea; order Rhabditida; family Ancylostomatidae; genus Necator; species Necator americanus. The sequence goes on from NC_087373.1 coordinate 4,337,555, forward strand.
TTCTCTGGCATAGATCGATTGCTATGGCAGATGCTTTTATAAGTTTTCATTTGGGAAAAATAATAAAAATGAAATAATCACATTTCCTAATAACTGCTACTTTTCCAATTGTTGAATGCAGTAAAACTGCCCTTCCGGAACTTCAGTTTCAACACCTACGGAAGTTTTTTTTTTTCTCAATGATATAATCGCTCGCGTTCACAACTTAGATACATACTCAAAAAGTTGTTCAGAACCTAGCAGAAGGACAGTCAGAGGTCAAAAAAGTTGCATAGTGAAAAAAGTGAGGTAACCATTAACATGCTGTTAAGTACTTACCTTTACGTAGCTGAATTTGAAAGATAATTTGTCTTTGCTTTGACGTACATATGAATTGTTCGTAAATAGAAGATATGAAGGAGCAGTTCCTTTTTTCTCGAGAACTTTAGAAGAATGCAGCATGAACATGGTTCGGTTAACGTACATACTAAGGCTTTATAGCATTAAAATACCCATTAAATTACGGTTTGAAGCTTTCAAAAAAAGAATAAATTTGCTCACAAGTCCAAAGTTCATTAGAAAAGCAGCAGACTCGGCGTACTTTAGATACTATCATCAGCGCCACTTCGCAGTCGTTTTTAGAAGAGGAAGCAAAGACTTTTTTTTTGCAAAAATTCTCATCGTATTATCTTGTAATGACATCTGAAGTAGATCAAATCTCTTAATAACGTACGCAATCATCATGCCACGGGGAGTGTTCGATCGATCACAATGCATTCGAACCTTCAGCGTCAGTCTCTCAAGGTGACTGATCTGTTTCGAGCTAAGATAGACTACTCAACATCTTTATCAATCAAAAATTAACAAGCGTACAATCAACATTGAAATGACGATCGAGCTTTCTGCGCTATCTTCACTCTATGAAAACAATGCTTTTTTTTCAAACAAACCTACTAGGAAATGTAATAGTGAGTGAAACAGTAAGTCATAGTGATGCAAATATTGCTAAGACATGTTACTCAACGCACTTTTAGTGCAAAATATTCATAACCAGAAACTGGTACTTCCTCCGCGCAGGACCTGCACCGAATAAGATCCTGTTTAATGTAAGATCGTGAATCGAAACTTAGTTGACTATATACACATAGAGAAGGATTACTACGCTGAGTACTACGCTGACTCAACAAGGTACTACGTTAATTGATTGATTTTGATTTGTTTTAAACTATTTGATAACTTTACCGCCACTCAGTGTAGTAATCAACCCTATAAGAACCGGTTAACATTGTGGTCAAGACTTTTGTCACAAAGATAAAATGGAAATTTAGAGATCACGATACAAAAGACAATGAAGAAACTTGACATAAGTTATATAACGGCAAGCCTACCTAACCACGCCAATTTGCGTAGTAAAATGGTATTTGAAAAGCTTGGCAAGAGATTCATAAAAAGGTCAAACATAGGCAAACAAGTCTATAATCGATTGAATCGCTCTTACTTGTCACTGTCTAAATTTGCTTGGTATTGGGCCATCTGAAATAAATAAGTGATGAATTTACGAAAAAAAACCCGAATGTTTTAAGTCTTTGATAAAACGACACTTACCAGTTGGGGATTATAAGCGGATAGGTCGAATCCTGGTGGCATTCCCATGTGGCTAAGATCTTGACCAGGTAGCATTCCTTGGTAAGGATTAAGCATTGATGATGAACCCGCTAGCATACCGTAGTTCGCCGCTGGAAGTCCAGGAACTGTAAAAAGAAATTAAAATAACTGTGTGACAAGTGATAGTTATTCTTACTAAAGATAGTACAGTTTTAAGCATGGAGTAAGATTTTTTCAGGAAGTCAATCCCTATCACTCATGAAATTCCATAAGCGAGGATGTTTGAAAAGATAGACATATAATAGTAATAATACCTCCAAGTCCATGTGCAGCAGCTTTTTTTGCTGCGTACATATTTGCTTCCTCCTGTGCTTTGGCGATGTTCTTCTTGTAACGAATACGTTTATTGCCAAACCAGTTCGATACCTATAAATCATCGCCTTCACAGTAAGAGAAATATTCTCCGATTTCTTCACGGTTGTACAGTAACTGACAATATCAGAGCATCACAGACCATTTTCGAAATTGTTTTATGGTTCACATAATATGAACTGAGAGCAAAACGTAATGAATGACTACATACTATGTTTGAAGATCACTAACATGTCCAGGTATTTTCTCTGGAAGAAAAAACCTTCAAAGACAGAGGAAGCTTCATTTAAGAGCACCACTTTTAGGAGGACATATTATACAATTCTAATCTTTTTATGCTAAAGATTAATAAATATGAGAAGAGTTTGCTCAAAAATAAATTTCTTTAAACAAAGATTACTTTTGCCTGACACTGAACTAAAAGAAAGAACTGAACGCTTTACAACAAAGAAAATAAATCATAAAGAAAGAAAACGATGTAAACCACAAAATCACCCACTTGTGACACTGTAATGTTACACTGCCGTGCAAGTTCTTCTTTAGCCTCCTCAGACGGGTACGGGTTGCTCAGATGCGAATAAAAGTACTCATTCAAAACTTCAGTCGCTTGTTTCGAAAAATTACGACGCTTACGTCTAAAGGAAAAAAGTTTGGAACACAGAAAATCAAATTTAGTCAGATTTATTCTCGTCAGACTAGTAGCAGAACATCACGAAGTTCTTACCGAGCATCAAGGAAACGACTCCTAAGGATCATAACAGCCTCGCACGTAGATTGTTTGAGTTGCACTTGAATACCACTGAACTTCTTTTGAATAATCGAGACCATCCTTTCAATTTCCTAAAACAAAGCATTTTTGAATTTTCAAACCAATCAGTCTCAATAATAAGAACTTCACCTTCTGACTGATGGGTCGAACTCGTGACTGATCCTTTAGCAGGGACATCACGTGTTGTGTAAATTCTGAGCAAGCCTGCAATATTTCAGCTTTAAACACAGATTATTGAGACTAAGTTGTCAGCGCTTACCTCCTCGTATTTTTGGAGCTCTTGGTTATAAACAAGTCTAATCTGGCCAAGTTTTTGGCGATAATCCGCTTGATCGCCACCGGAAGCGTCACCCGACAGCGGTGCTCCTTTGTCGGGACCAGCAACACCTTCTGCCACCTAAAGTGAATGAAGAAATTCAAATTTATTGCCATATACGTGGTGACATACAATGGAATGCGTACTAATATTATAACTATATGTAGGAGTACGAAGCTTTGAAGGAAAGAACATTAAAGGAAACTCACCAGCATATTATCTAATCGCATAAGCTGTGGATCTTCTGGTTGGTCATCAGTGCCAGCACGAATTTGGAGAGCTAGAAGTAAATTCTAACGTTCCAGAAATTCTCTCTGTTTAGAGGACACGAAGATATACAGCGATTTCCAGGAAAAAAAAAGCCGCGAAAGGGACGTGGTATTTTGGCGCTGAGAGCTACATAAATACTATCCTCAGGGAAACGGAAAAGATTAATAGAACGCGTTAAGCTTTTGTACTGCGGCACATTAAATCAGAAATTGGTAGATAAGTTGTGTCATAAAGGAAAAGCACCGAAAGTGCAACATTTGCAGAAGAAAATACCTGTTTTTTCTTTCACTTCGCACAGAACGTCGAAGAGTGCTTGTCGCATTGGATGACATTGCAGAGCGTGCTTTCTGAAATAGAATTCTGTTAAATTAGGTTTCTCAGTGTTTAGACAAATGTTCTGGTTCTGCATAGTACAATAGTATCAGAAAATGTTTTTGTAGTAAAGCTTTAAATAACGTGCGTTTTGACGAGAGTTCTAAAAACAGAATTACGAATCACACTCTCTTCGAGTTTAACAATATCCAGATGGGATTCGGAGATTGACTACAGGGCCAAGGATGAGCAAGATCTACAGTGAAGTCATGCATAATTTTTTAAAATACATCGTTAAAAAACAGATACACTCGCTAATAATTCAATTCTTATCCTAATTATCAGGGAAAACAAGCTGTTTTCTGAAGATTTCAAACTAACGCTTTGACTTTAGACAAATTTTTGACCTTCCAGAGGAACTACAAGTTAGAAACAAGGTTACCTAGTCCACGAACAGTTTTCATACAACGTAAGGACATAGAATAATCACTCACTTCACATTGTCGTTGTCCTCAAGTGTTTGCTCGGAAATTTTCATAAGTTCTTGGAGCAAATCATTCAACGAACTTGGGCTTGGGTCCATCGTACCCACCATACCTACAAAACGTGGCATCAACCTTCAAGAAATTGACTGTTGTTTGTCTGCATAATATATGAAGAGCACGGTTGATGAAGGAGAGCAATATCCAGAGAAAAAAAAATAGAATTTCAGCAAAAATGACGAACAATGAACCTACTCCCGATAGATAACCGATCACTATTTCATACGGCAGAAACAAGACAAATGTTTTGTAATTATTTCGTTGAGGCAAAGACTAAAGCAAGTGGGGCATCTGGAACAGAATAAAACAGGTGCATAACAGATATGTGTGCCCAGGAAAAAAGTCCACTGAATTACGTTCGGTGGAAAACTTGCGTCATCCATCAAACAGACATACGTCCATAACCTTCCTTTCACGTCAAAACGTAGAAATTAGTTTATTATTCATTGAAAATTGCTTGGTAGGAAAAGTGGCAAAAGAAGTGAAGCTCACGCATCTTCCATTCTTTTTCCGGAACGTTGTTTTGAAGGACCGAGTACCTGGACGAAACAACAAAGCATAAAATTAACCGCAAATATAACAGGACCATAAAAAAAATCATTCGCTAAGCTTGCACGATTATGCGTAAGCCTTGAAATCTCCTACAGAGACATATAACATGAATAAAGGTGTATACCCTAGCATTATGAGAAAGAACATAATAAATGTTCCGTGAATTATAGGAGACAAAATTTTTCAATTCAAAACAATGCCCGAATGGGTCTAGGTAAGCTCACCAGTTTCTAGTTATTTTCCCTAGTTGATAGCAATGGAAGGACGGAATGTCAAAACAGCCCAGGCATCTCTTCAAAAATCTTAAACAAGACTGGCAACTTTTCCCGGGAGACGCGCCAACTGTTTGAGAACAGCAGCACTTCGAAAATTCAAATATATTCTGTCCTTTTAACTTCTTTGAACGGTGGTTCTCTTTTTTCAGTGATTTGTAAGAAAATTTGTCCACTTTGTTTCCACATTAAGCTGATGTTCAGAGAATAACTATCACATAACATCAAAGAAATTACGACCACTAGAAGAATGATGAACAATTTTTGTATCGAGTATCCAAAACATTTATTTAAACAATAAAGATAAGTGCTACTGATGTAAAGGGGAAAATAGAGAAACTTTTGCGGAGAAAACACGTTTATTACTAATGAACCAGGTTCTATTATTCATGCAAGCAAAAACAATAACAAATTTTGTATCTTGAAATGTCCATCGAACTCCTTGATATAAACGCTACTTGAAGAGATGAAGCCGCTATAATGACTCATATTTCCAGCGAAAATTCTTAATTTAAGACCAACAGAGAGGCGGAGAAACATATACTTTAAACGACAATAAAGGATAAAGTCACTGGCGTATCAATCCACTCAGGATGCGCCAACGCGTTTTACTGAGAATCGTAATAGTTGAGATTTTGGAACGCGTGTTGGCCTAAACAATGACTTGCGGGGGCCAGCCGATGATCAAGCCAGTGTTTTTATCCTCCCAGACAAGTCTGGTACCAATTTATCGACCCCGGAGGGATGAAAGGCTTGGTTTGCACTAGGGCGGTTTCGAACCCTCGACCGTGTGGCTACAACGGACCTCTAACCGACTGCACCACACCCGCCCCTTATTTATTTATTCGGATGCCAATAAACGACAATGAACTCAAGAAATGCGTTTTTTTTTTCCTTTTTCTATTTTTCGGACATAATACTTGAGGAATAATGCAGAGTTACCGGTTAAATACTGCTAGAAAAATTAACTTGCTGAGAAACAAAAGATCAAATTTTTTTAGCTGCTATACCTTACGAGATGCATGAGTCGCAAATAAAATGACACACATTGACACTTAATTTTTCGTTAATTAACGATCGCAAGACCAACCCAGAGAATTATAAAACGAAGATGTTCGAAATGTTCTGGCACTCGCAGCAAAGAGTGACCAGATAGCGGGAAGGTATCACCGAAGTAGAGAGAACGGTGGACAAAGTTAGAGTTACGAAGAACCCTCATATTTTCGAATTGTAAGCGGAAACGTGAAGATCTTTTTCATGATGTCACGGGAGCGGTCAACAAGCAGCGAGTAAATCGTTCACAATATTTCGAGTAAACCTCAAAAATGTGGAGATGACAATTAAAAGCTAACTTTAAAAAAGTCAATGCCAGCTCTGCTCCTGAGGATTTTTTTTTAGCTACTATCTTATACCTTACGATATGCATATCTCGCCAATAAAACACATACGCTCAAGTTTATACTTTTTTTCGTTAATTAACTATTGTTAGACTAAAACACTGCTGGAATGAGCGTGATACAGAGAATTGCAAAATGGAGGTTGTAAATGGAGGTTGTAAATGTTCTGACACGTGCAGCAAAAACTGACCAGTTAGCGGAAAGGTATCATCGAAGTAGAGAGAACAGAGGACAGAGTAAGAGTAACGGAGAACGTTTTTCCTCATCATCTCTTCGAATTGTCAGGGGAAACGTAAAGATCCTTACCATGATGTCACGGAAAAAGTGAACAAACAGCAGGTACCTCGCTCGCAATATTTCGAGTAAACCTCCTCAAAAATAAGAAAATGACAATTAAAAGATAACTAGAAAAAATCAATTTAAGCTGTATTCCTGAGAAACCTGTTCCATGATGTTTGGAAAACGAAAGAAAGTAAGTTTTGTGAAGTTCAGAAAAGTGAATTTAAAAATGCAAGACTTAAAAGAGGTTATGTTTCATCTGGAGGATAGATTTAAATTTATATTTCAATGAAAAGGAGTGTTGTCCATGAAATTTCAAGGACCTTCGTGTATGAAGTAAGATTCCTTATCCTACGTTTAAGGAGTGGATACCATACCTTGCCCGAGAAATTTGCCTTATTTAACTATCGTTAAATTGTTACTGGAATTCGTTTTATACATTACGTTTAACTTTTATATATAAACTTAACTCTTTAGTCACATTTAGATGAAATATGCTGTTACTATTAAAAAGACCAAAAGACACTCTTCGCTTATATATAACATACAGCCTTAAAACCAAAACGTGGTTATTAAAGGTTGGGTAGTGTAAGCAGAACAACTCGGAAAAATCTTGCAATCGTAGTTTTTGTCGGATTTTTGAAGTACGGATTAAATAATGAATAACAAATAGCAAAATTGTTACGCATTTCTCTTTACTACCTTTCAACAAAGATCAAAAGACGTAATAAACAATGTAAAAGAGTAAGGTTAACCGCATTAACGCGTCAAAATGAATTAGTTCCCTCATTGAATGCACATTGAATTTTACGACATCGTTTGCATGTGAAAAGCGTGGAAAAATGCTACGATGAGTGTTGAGCGGATAAATAGCGTCGAAATCGTGATGTTCAGTGCTTTCTTTTAGAGCAGAACTCATAAAACCTCGCCGAGCGCAGCTGAATCCGGTTAAGATTTTGACGCCGATAAGGCCGACCACTTTTTTCGTCGTCAAAGAACGAACTGAGTCTGTAGTTGGGGGAAACCTCGACTTCCAATGCGCGCAAAGCAGAACCTGATCGTGGAGGTTTTTCAGAAAATCAACATCATCACACTCCTTTACTGTAGCGGGACGAAAGCAAAATATGATATGAACACGCGGAAAATGAAGATGAAAAACAATAGAGTGCATAGTTCGCGAATTGGAAAAGCATGAAATGTGCGTAGATAAACCTCTGTGCGTCCGTAGCAGCCGCGGAAATAAATCTATCAAAATTAAAACCTATAAAAGAACTATGAAAATATGCGGAACCTAAGAATCGCATAATATTTCAGCTTGATTGCAAGGAATAACCTTAAGTCTGATAAAATGCTGTTAAATATTTGCTTGCCCGCTCAACACAATGATTGTGTACGCTTCAAGAAAACATATCTTTGTGCCCTTCACAGTTTCTCCTAAAACTTAAAACTCCCAACACGGATATGAAGTAAAAATCATGTTGAATCGTATAAAAACCAAAAAGGCAAAACAATTATAAGAACAAGAAGTTAGGAATGAAGTAGGCAAAAACATAAACGACACGAAGAACAGGACATACACAATTAAAGATGAGGACCTTCAAATAATTGCCGAGATAATAGCGCTGGACAGCTATTATAGATATTGACTGGTGAACGAAATATTTTGCATGTCAAGTCATAAAATGAATTTATGTAGGAGAGTTGGGAATCTGAGAATGAAAAGAAAGTTCATTCCTTCAAAAAAAAAATCAAATGATACAATGTTTCTTTTCTTGTAATTATCGAAAATTCTCAAAGTTTAAGGGTCTTTTTCTTTCCTGTAGAACATTGGACCATGTTCTTTTTCGAAAACTTCGTTACCCATATCCAGTAATGATAAGTGTGAAAGAGTTGGTACCATAAGTAGTGTTGAGAGATACCTAAACGATTTTACACATTTCTTCCGATAATGTCATAAGTTTCTTATCTTTTTTTCTCAGTTTATGCCTAACTAATGGAACGATGGACCTGCATTCAGTTTTTCAGAATGCAAAGATTTTGCAAAAAGGGAGTCCTGAAGATTGGAAAAAGGAAGAACAAAAAAGTACTGCTATGAGATGACGAAAAACCTGATAGTCTTCTTTAACTTCTGGTGAATCGACACGAGCAAAACTAATATTCTGAACAATGCTTGTCTTTCGAGCTTAAATCTATACTTTTAATCCTAAAATCCTAAATCTTAGATTCAAATCGGAGGAAATAGGAAGAAAAATAGTATCTAATCGAAGAAAAAACAAATCTATCACAGCGAACCAATACGTTGATCACAGATCAAACGTTGAACAAGCTTTCGAATCAATCAATGGGGAAGCAGTTTGACAATTGTGATGTGACAGTCTGACAGCGTATCGCATTCGATGAATTAGAGCGGACGATAAGGAAAGTCGGAAGTACTCGTAATGGGCATTAAAAGCGAACAAATCGGTCGTCATGAGAACTTATCGGTGTCGTTAAATCGGGACGGGAGGTATACGCGTTCATGTGAACCTCGTCGACGTGAATTTTTTCGTCGAGAACAACAACGAGTTCAGGAGGTATTTCCCAATGAAACAGATGATATCACTATGATCTAGCTGGACATCTTTCGACGAGAAACAGCAACAACAACAACAACAACAAAATGGTAATTGAATCTTGCTAAGGTGAACCGATGGAGAGTTCCGAATCGATCAATAACCGGATCGATAGCGGTCGTGGTAAATCAGAGCGCGAATTGCGGTTATAGGTCGCGCGGATAATGGCGGATTGCCGTCACATCTGCGCTCGCGCTCCGCTAAGGTCATCGATTAGCGGCCGACCGCGACGCGATTGACGTGCGACGCGTGTGCGCTCGCTCGACTGACACAAATAACTCATCGTCGAGACGAGTGTGAGAATATACGAGCGAGCGAGTCAACCTAAGCATACGTCATATGGTGAATATAGTTTGTTGCGATGTTGTGCTGCTGTTCGGTGCTCCCGATTCAATTCAAGAGGTGGGTCTTAGGACGATGGTTCGCCGATAGATAGAGAGCAATCGAGCTGATGCACATGTATTTGTGAGTGTCGCACGTTCGCGTATCTACGCCGATCATCAATCTTTCTGCAGTGACAGGTTGGATGCACGGGTGCACGATGTGGTTGGAGTGCACAGACGAAGCAGATGGCCTCACATAGCCGAATTTCGTTCGGCGCTAAAATTTAGCGGGAAAAGTCGAGGGTTGTGTAGGTTCGAGGATTTCGAATTGACATCGGTTCAGAGAAGTTTCACATTTGGTTCCCGTCGTAATCGCATCAATGAATCCTATAATTAACTACCGTAGCCGACCCGCTGGAGACCAATTTACTTATTTATTTATTTATTCTTCACATAGTTATCCATATACATGTATGAACGGACTATGGAAGCAACAAATAACACAAATGAACATCATAAAAAGAGTAGTAAAGAGTACATACATACGTTACTGAAAACAAAACCATTATAAACCAGTTAGAAACCTCTAATTAATTAGTTGTTTGTTTAAGGAATCGGTAAACAGCTTCCTTAAGTACTGATACTCTAATTCTACTGGTACTTATACTAAATATACTGTACACTATATAATACTTATATTAAATACTGGAAATATTAAATACTGGAACTTTATTGGGAGCAGATACTTGTTTTTTTTTTTTGCACATAATTGAATATAGTCCGAGCTAGCTCTATTAACGAAAAATGCTTTCTTTCACTGAAGACCCGGGACAGTAATTTTTAGCATTCTACGTCTCTTAAAATTGAATAATGGGTTCGAGGGTTCCACAAATATAACCGTTGTGGTCTACGTGATCCGTATTTCATGAATTCAAGCCTTCAAATCCAGGATAATACGGTGACGTTGTTGCTGCGAAGGTTAAAGGTTCTCCCGGCTATCCGTGGAACGTCTATGAATTCGCAATTGGCCTAGTGATTGACAACTGACACTAGTCGCTTCGCTTGACATCTGTTCAGGAAAAGCACAATATTATTGAATTACGACAAAATGCTGTAGGAAGTTAATGTGACATGTCGGATTTTACGGTAAATTTAACACTTCCTCTGTCATTGGTTCTTCTTTTACTATACTTTAGAAGACTTTCTTTACGGTAATAGTTTTTTCTAACAACTAAAAGTTACATGCACAGGCTCTTCCTTTCCTCGGAATTCCTGAGCGGATCCAGTATACGGTAGATTTTAGGACGCACCTACCTAAAGATATCTGAGGATGCTTTTCTCATCTACAGTATCCTCTACGATTTGAGCTGATATTTATTGATTCTTTTTATGAGTTTAAAGGCACCACCCCACGAATCTGAGGTGGTGCGGATTTCAGGTGGAGAGTTCCTATACGGGGTTCTAAATATATGGAGAGGAGGGTGATTCCGTCCATTTCTTCCTAATTGCCGTAAAAACGGCCCGGAAGATTCGGCGCATGCACAAGACTGGCGCGCTCCAATCGAACTCGTTGTAGATAGTAGCGCGCCGGAACGCTCGAAGTCGTATTTTCCGGGCCGTTTTCACGACAATTAGGAAGAAATGGACGGAATCACCCTCCTCTCCATAATCTACGACTCCGTATAGGCATAACTCACCTAAAAACCGCACCAACCCAGATTCGTGGGGTGATGCCTTTAACATTCACAACAATACCATTACGTTATTTATTACGGGTTTGGATGAACTAATGGATCAGAGGACTTGGAAATGGTAGGGAAAGTTACTTGGATGCGGGTGGAGTTAAGGCGAACCTACCATAGGTTACTATCGATCAAAATCCACTTGAACTTAAAATACATGTCAAATTAACTTAAATGGACGAGTTCACAAGTTCACATGATATTCTCGTGCACATACATGTACACACGGGCAAATGAAGGAAAGTGAAACTGCGAACTCGTCCAGGGATCCAAACTTGATGCACTCAATCGCACTTTGACAGCAATTTTCTGAAGTTATAATTTTTTTTTCTGACGGATTTGCATCTGGAACATGCTTCGGTGTATCTCAAACTATTAGAATCCATAAAGAATATCCGAACCCCCCTCACTTCCGTGAACGCTCTCTTAAGGCGATAATTGTGTCAGTAAGTTGCGATCAGTGAAGGTATTATTAGGCGCTTAAGATTCTGAAGCTCTAACTTAGTTTTTCTTTTAGTGACTTAAGTTTACATGTCATAGATCCTCTAAGACTAATGCTTAGGCCTTAGGGCCCCGACTGATTTGATTATTTACTTCGAGAGATAAGGGCGCCACTGGGTGCCCCCCTCTAACGACATTTTATCCGGATTCTGGAGACGTCTTCTAGCTAGAAAATGGATTATTCCCAAAGACAACCAGCATTTTTTTCTCAAGAGAGATGAAAATAAAGACTAGGCGAAGAGCGATCTGCATAATGAATCAGAATTCGGGGGAAACGTGCTCTAGTGGCGACAGGCGGACTGAGATGCGATTAGCATATGGTATTAGTATAGTGAGGATAGGGATATGCAAATATTGTCGGCATAGATGTGAAGAGATCGTCGTCGTCGATCCGATTAACGTACAAAGGGACCTCGCCTCTCTCTCAAGAGACAACGAGGGAGCGGTTGAGATCGATGATAAACACACTCACTAACAAATAACAATGACTGACGAGCAGCTTGGTAGATGGATAGGCCACTTGGTGTTGAAATAGCAGACGAATGGTAATGATGATTAAGCAGTTTAAAGAAAAAGAAGAAGAAGAACTTGTTAGAGAAAGTGAAAAAAAACCACGAGATGGTTCGGAGATAAAACGGCAACGGTCGCAACGACAGGTGACGATTTCCGAAGAAGTTTTGCTACACATAAAGTGTACGGCAGACAGTAAGCAATTAAAAAGTACAAAATACTTGGCACGAATCATATTAGTGTCATTATACTATTGTGAAGAAGAATTCCATGTTTTAGATCGATCCGTTGCAACTCATTGAACGATGATCAACGCTTTGCGCCGTGGTCAAACAGATCTGCACAGGACCTATGCAGAATTTCTTCTAAATCATACTGTAATGGAATTGGACAACAAGTGAGATTTGAACAGTGAATGACCGGTGCTGCAAATTCGTTTTGGAACTGTTTTTTTTTGGAGTTATCAAAGTGTTTTCAGGGGTTTTTTTTTTCTGGAAATGAGAGTTATTTAAGTGATCAAAGGTGACAAAAGTACTAGGAAGTTAACAGATTAGCTATGCTACACTATTACCAGTCTGAGGCTCTTTTTAACAACCAGTACAGTTTCTGCTAATCAAATGATCATGGGTCAATTTTTTTTTTGACCGCCCATTGATCAAAGACATCCGTGAGCCTAAATTTCTATGCGTTTGAATTAATTTACGTATATATTTGAGTTTAATTCTTTCCATTTTTCTCACTGTTGTTTTTCTGAGAGATTTTGCTCATACTTTATAATTTCCTATTTTATACAGCCATAGGTATTCAAAGTCAACGTAATTATAGTAGAGAGAAAACGAAGCATAATGAACGATGATGATGGAGCACGGTGGGTTAGGTCGTTTTGATCCGACTGTAGCTTTTTTGGACTTCGAAGCCGCCTTCAACTCTCGAGTACCGTCTTCTAAAAGCCTTTGCGCCGATGGAGTACCTGATTAAGTCAAGGTAAGTCATGCTGCAATCTAATATGTATTGTCTTAACTTCCCCGCGCCTTTGATAGAAATTCCGGGTCAAGTGTAGGTGGGGAGAGGGGGGAGTGGTAGGTTTCGTACATGCTCGAAACGGCGCGGTGGAGGGAGCAGTAGGAACCGAGGTGGGACCATCGCAAGAGGTGCCAGTGACGGTTCCAGTACGCTCCTAGCCGCTACGCTCCACCGCACCGCCTCCAGAGAAGCCTCTTACGCAATTGCACCATGCTTCATGTCGTTTTGACCCTACTATAAATAACTAAAGTCGACGCCCCAAGACCTTAGCATTACTCATGGAGGATCTCTGACATGTAAGCTAAACTTACTAAGAGAATAATTAACATACAGTGCCCAGAAATAACAACTCGGTTGAGTGCTAACCCTCTTCCGTCCCTCTCCCAACTGGATTTCCCCGGAAATTTCTAGAACTCGAAGAAGTTGAACCGTTGAAGTTTCAAGAGCAGGAGGAATCCCCATGGACATTAACAAATCCTACCTTGCATTCCTAGCAATCCTACTCAGTTTGGACCAAAGTTACGTTGTTCATGGCTTGTATAAGACTTTTGCGGTGTTGATTAGGTCCCGTAACGTTACTGAACGACGGAGATTTGAACCACAACCTCTACCTGTGCAAACTTGTCATATCAAATGGTTGTTTTGAAGATTTCAGGATGTTTACAAAAGCATGTTTTTCCCTAAATGAGGTAGTAGAATGAGGTGTGGTTGACTCACTCTTCTCATCGCTTTCACTCAGACCACTCCTGTTTAGATGATCATATCCTCCTTTCTCCGTTCTTGGTATCAGTTCGTACTACTCCTACGGTACGAAAGCTGTTTGCACTGCTAGATGACTGAAACTCTTCAGTACGTTCTCGTCCCTTTATTAATGTTTCTTTTCAGGAAGCAATTTTTACTAGGTCGAAGAGAATATTTGTGGACGACATGTCAGATTCTTGCTCCGGTTCTGCTAGGGATACCTTTGATGATTCATTGTTACGTTTTTAAAAAGGTTAGGTTTAGAATACGATGCTTGCTTCGCCGAAAACATTCGGGTTTTGTTTTTGTTTGTGTATTTCGTTCATCGGAGAGTTTTCACAGTCCCGCCGCTTCTTTTCGAGCGCTGTGATGAGGGATTTCTGAGGCAGCGCTGAGCGAACTGCGGTCCATTTGGAAACTTCTGGTTTATCGTTTAAAATCGTGTGAAGGTTTACCTACAAGTCGGTGCGTTTTCCAAACGCTTGCTCCTGATAGCGCACGCGGACGAGAATCGTTTTAATAAGCGAGGTAACAGCAGAGACGGTTATAGTAGGGTCAAAACGACATGAAGCATGGTGCAATTGCGTAGGCGGCTGCGCTCGAAGCGGCGCGGCGGATCGTAGCCGATAGGATAGGATCGCGGGAGGACCCTTACTAGCACCATTCATTGCAGCAGTTCGCCATGGTCCCACGTCGATTCCGACCGCCATCTCCGCCTCGCCGCTTCGAGTGCAGCCGCTTATGGAACTGACTATGTTTCATGTCGTTTTTACCCTAGTCTTGATAATCGAGAATGGAGCTGCAGAAGTATCGCTCTACTCGCAACCTTCTGTCCCATTGTCCTTCACTACGGTACCTATGGGCGGCTGGAAACTTGCTATTTTTAGTTGTTGCGATCCATCTGCTCTTCTTCCTTCCTGCGATATTCATCAATTGCGCTCGTATTTTCCAAAGGCAGCATACCGGGGATCTGAGGTGGTGCGGATTTCAGGTGGAGTATCCGTATACGGGGTCGTAGATTATTGAAACTGGGGTGGTTCCGCTCATCTCTCCCTGCATTACTGTAAACAGCCGCTTCCAAAATGCTGTGTTCTACGACGCCATCTATCGCAGCACTCCACCCCTTGCGCCGCCTCCGCGCTGCGATTCGCCGAAAATCACTTCGGACTGCCCCGGCAGACAGTAAGGGACGCTACGCGTGCAAGGGTGGCGCGCTGCAACAGAAGGCATCGTACAAAACAGCATTCAGGGGTCGGCTGTTTGCAGTGATTCAGGGAGAGATGAGCGGAACCACTCCGGTCTCCATAATCTACGACCCGTATACGGATTCTCCACCTGAAATCCTTACCACCCCAGATTCGTGGTATGCTGCCTTTAAACTGCGCCTGCGGAATTCCGCATTTCGTGAGCAGAGTTAGATGGAGGTGACTACAGGCCGCGCGCGAGGCCATCGCAGTTTTTCAGGAGCACAACGGGATGCGCTCTCAACAGCAACCTTGCACTCTTGCCAGGACGTCGGTGCTCACTGTAGCAGACGACGTGTGAGTACCTTCTGGCATGCTGCCGCATAAGGGCTTGCTGTGAAACTGGAGCCGTTTTCAGAATTTTGCCTTGCCTTGTTATATTAAAGGACATAGTCATTGATGTATCAATCTTCTCGGGATGCGCCAACGCTTTTAACTGTAATTCGTAATCGTTGAGCGTTATCCTCCTAGACAAGTCTGGTACCACGATCTCGAAGGGATGAAGGGCTTAGTTCACACTAACGCGGTTTCGAACCATCAACCGTGCGACGACAACGGACCTCTTACGTACTGCGCTACACCCGCCCTCTTTTTGGTATGGTTCGTGGTAAATTACGACGTCTACAAAATCCGCCGGGTAGTAGGGTTCATGGAGTCTGATAGCTTCTTACGTAACCGTTCGATAATAGAATTTAGAAGTCAAATAATTGTTGCTAGTAGAAAAGCCCTCCTTTTCTAGGAATTGAAATTACGATATGAGAACTTCTAATTCCGCTTGTTACTAAGAGGTTCGGTGACGCAGAAGGAGGGAAAGGAAATGACTTGCTTCAGAAGAGGAAAGGATTAGAGGAGAAAAAAAAAAAACGGTTGTTGAGGTACCGCCATGTCCCGGTGAAGGTGACGTTATTTCTAAGAATTGAGGAGCCGAATTTCTCCTCTATGAAAATTGATTGTGGGCAGGATGCATCTCATTTTCTGTGCTCCTCGCGGTCTCCAATCGTTGTCGCTGACAGATGCTATGCCGGATAGTATTAGATGAAAACATAGGGGGAAGGATAGGAAATCTTCATATTTCTGATTGTAGTTTACTTCCTGCCGCAAGTTCTCTCGTACAAAATCGCAGCAATAATCCATATTTTACCATCCTCGCGCTAAGAAATTAGAAAAAAAAGAGAAATACTTGGCCCAAAACGACATGAAACACGGGCAGTTGCGCAGGCGGCTGCGCTCGAAGCGTCGTGGTAGAGAGTAGCGGTTGGGATCGTGCAAGGATCCTCGCTATCGCCAATCATTTCTGCAGTTCACCATGGTCCCACCTCGATTCCAGGAAGTGGAGCGGTGAAGCTAGGGGTTGCGATCGAGATGGGACCCTCGCGTACAGCAATCAGATCTACAGAAGTGAGTAAGGATCCTACCTCGATCACACCAGCTAGCTCCACCTTCTCAGTTCGGGTACAGTCGCTTACGCAATTGCACCAGGATTCAGGTCGTTTCGACGCCTACTTGTACTTATTTGGTAGCGTGGTTGACTTGTCATGACGTACAAACATCCAGAGATATGTGAAATTTCGTATCGTTCTGGGACTAGGCGACTCAGAACGAGAACAGAACATTTGGTGCTCTGGTGCCGTGTTACATCGGAGAGCTAGGAGAACTTTTGCGAAAAAAGATGCAGTCCGTGGAAATTACTGCGGGTGATGCCTGTGTGGACGCTGATGACACACATGGACCACAGATAGCTTCCTGGTGGTACCAGTTGTTCTCCAAGTAGAGCCAATGTGGATATTGGAGAAAACGCTAGAATTTCATGTATTTACGGGCATGTAGAGCCGATTGTACGCTATTTTGCCTACCTAGTGCGTAACACGCAGTGCTTTTTAGTGCTTTTCAGCGGTGGTGCTGTGAAATTCACGATGGTGTTCCAACAATGGTACATTTTATGTGCAGAGACTCCTGAGATTTTGGCCGATATCAATCCAATAAATAAGTGATTCAGCTGAAACTATACTGCCGCAGATAGACGATCACACGGTACCAACGAAAGCAAAATTATACTCCATTCATACCAAGAGTTACAACAAAAAAAGCCACGTCAATAAAGTACTTGAGTTGCAGTGAGGTCACGATGAGTGACCATCATCGCTAAGATGATAGCCCAAGTAATTTCTCGGCACTGGTCACGGAGTAACTGATTAAAGGTATCACCATCTGAGGTGGTACAGATTTCAGGTGGAGTATTCGTATACGGGATCGTAGTGTATGGATAGCTGGGTGATTCCGTCCATTTCTTCCTAATTGCCGTAAAAAACGGCCTGGAAGATACGGGTTCGAGCGTTCCGGAGCGCTATTTTCTACAACGAGTTCGATTTGAGCGCGCCGGCCTTGTGCACGCACCGCATCTTCCGGACCGTTTTTACGGCAATTAGGAAGAAATGGACGGAATCACCCCCTCTCCATGATCTACTGTCCCGTATAAGAATACTCTACTTGAAATCCGTACCACCTCAGATTCGTGGGATGATGCCTTTAAGCGCTTACTAGTTTTTCGTCTCAAAATGGGTGTATCAGAGATATCAGCCCATCCGAGAGTGAGCTCAGTTACTACTACTTGTTACTATGTACTTCTATGCAATCTAGAGCTGCAACGTTGGAGATAGAGTACCTACAACTCCCAGGTTCCTAACTGAAGAGCGACAATGTTTAGCTGTTCGAAATCACTATGAGAATGAAAAGCAGAAGAGATACGGAGAAAATGGTATAAATCCCAGAAAAACCCTACATCCGAAACGAAACCAACACGATTTTTTTTTCGAAAATAGAAACCTGGTTTATGGAAAAAAATATGGCTGGAAAGATAAGCCTGAATGACCAGAAAGCTAGGATTTCTCGAGAAATTCTTTAGAATTTCCCATTAATTCTTTTAGGTGCCTGCTTACAATAGTACGCAAAACTTTGAAATCCATCCTACGATGGAGATTAGAGGAAATCATTGTACAGAAGTAGATTTTCCTTACGTGTGAGTTTATGTTTATTATATTTGTTCTTTATGTCAATAGAACATCTAGCAAGGATGCGGAGAGCATGTTGTCGTTGCGGAACAGTGGTGCTGTAATCCATGCAGCACCAGGATCAAGGTTTCTTCGGCGACTAAATGAATCCGAACACTTACCGTTACCTCTGGTTTTTTTTAAACATAAATAGTTAGCGCGTAACGGGTTCGTTCGTTCAGTTTCGTTCCCTATCTGAATTTTTGGTGTCTTAATGAATTTTTACCCTCTGTATTGTTGCTTGTTAAAGGCATCACCCCACGAATCTGGGGTGGTACGGGTTTCAAATGGGATATGCCTATATGGGCTTGTAGATTATGGGGAGAAGGGTGATTCCGTCCATTTCTTCCTAATTGCCGCAAAAAACGGTCCGGAATGAAAAAACTGCGTTGTGTGCACAAGGCTGGCGCGCTCCAATCGAACTCGTTGTAGAAAATACGCCCTGGAACGCTCGAAGAGTCATCTTCTGGGCTGTTTTTTTACGGCGATTAGGAAGAGACGAACGCAATCAGCCTCTTCACCACAATCTACGACCTCGTGTTGGCATAACCCACCCGAAACCCGCACCCCCCAGGATTCGTGGGATGATGGGTTTAAGCTTCTTAATTAATGGTAATCATAATGACCTTAATTTGCATTTGAAAGTTTCGTCGAATATAACCGCGGAAATTTTCTTCTCACATTTTTTTTGCACTACTGGCGAAAGAGTGTGAGAACGGAGTGCGCGTAGATGAACTGCGAAGGAAGCGAAAGAGTGTGGGTTGACGGGGGAGCCTCAGCTGCGTTCTACACGAGAAGAAAGAATCGAGAACGTTCTAAAAAAGGAATGATTGAGATAATGAATTGAATGGGTTTCCCGAATATTCTAACCTTTTTTTTCTGGCATTTCATTCAAGTGTTTCTCTTGGAATTTTATAAGCGCGTCAGTGTGGGTCTCTCTGGATCTGGTGCTTGAAGCGATTTTGTGACGTGACATCAGCCTGAGATCCGTCATTTATCATTACATTCATGTAGCTTAACTAGTTAACTAATTAATTAATTCACAGCCATGGCGCCCCAATAAAGGAAACTATCTTTTCTTCGGATCAAAAACAGGCGAAAATCCCCTGCTTGTTTTTTTCTGCCAGTGAAAACTGGTGCAGTCCTTCTCATGGTGGAATAGGTCAATCACCTTCTATAGAAGGTGAAAGGCCCTCTTATAAGCTCTGTTTTGCTAATTTCTTTTTAATTCTTTGTAATAGTGCACGTGTAACAATGAGTAAATAATAGCAAACGAAGAAACTACGGACAAAGATAACAAATCAGCGGAAATCCGTGCCACCTCAGATTCGGTGGGTGATGCCTTTAAGCATGTCCTACGACATGACCCAAATATTGTTTAGGTTGAAAAGAATATCTGAATATATATCATTGAGGCACTTTAACACAAAACACGGGAGGGGAGGGGGGAGCTAGAATGGATGTATCTTAGTGCCATCAAAATTATCATTTTGTGATTCCTTCAAATCACTTTTGAAGACAATTTGATGGACAACATCCAGGAAAATGGATTAAAATCAATGCTAGTTCTGACGGAAATTAATCCTTTCTCAGTCTTACTAAGCTTACCTAGCTCTAGCTGAGACTGGAAGGAAGTTATTTTTGAGTTAATAAGAATGGAGCTAATGGAATAATAATAATATAGAATAAATTTATAGCCAGAAAGTAGTTGTAACATAGTAGTAGCAAAGTTAGACAAACGCACTTTTATACAGTGGGTGAGAAATGAGAAAAGCTAGAGAATTTCCAGTTATAAAAGGGTTCTGAGAGTTCCTTTGGATTTTTGAAAGAATTTTTATTGCCATCATTTGTGTTATGGCTTCGGGCACTTAAAAAATAGCAGACATTTTTAAAAAATTTAAATTTTAGTTTTCATATGATAATTTTAAAAAAAATTTAAAAACATAGCAGACATTTAACACACATTCATACAATGGGTAATAAATGACGGAAGTTAGAGATTGCCCAGTTAGAAAAAGGTTCTTAGATATTTTTTTACATTCAAAGACAGTCGAACATGAGCAGGTTTCTGGAATTTCAGTGGATTCTTGAGAGAATTTTCCTTGCAATCATCATTTGTACCGTGGGCCTCGTGCACGTGGAAAAATTGCACACATTTTTTTCTGCTGACTTTTTTCTGCGGTATCTGTTTAGCAGATAGCAGAGAATGGGAAAATTTGCTAAATTATGCAGCAGGTTATTTCCTGTTGATTGAGATTGTTCTCCTTTCCTACCAAAAACGTTGTTACATCCGGGAGCTAACGAACTTCAAAACCATTTTTCACATTTTCAGGATAAGATCTCAACATCTGGAAATTGAAAAATTTCTCGAACAGACAACATTGGTGGGTTTCTTCATCAAATGTTCCATATTTATTTTATGAATGCTCTATTAAATGGCACATTTTTTTAAATTTTCAACACGTTTTTCTTTCAGTTGCGACGGAATTTCAGCAATGTTGAAGAGATGTATGCAGAACTGAGTAAACGGTATGCCACAGTATTTATTTCGTGCATAGAAAACCAGGTACGGTAGGAAAACAAATTCAGGATAAAACTAGTAAGAGTTCACAGTTGTATTTTTTTCACGAATTTCTGAAAGATTGATATTCTGCGAATATCAATATTTTTCATGTTCTTGTGTATTCGAATGAACCAAGAAAATGCTCGAACTTTCGAATATTCGTGTTTTCATACGAACGTTCGGGTTTTATTCGGTTCTTTGAAATGAGTTTCTTATGTGTATTAATATGGATTATGAGAAAATATCAGAAACCAGGAAATAAAGATGGGAAAGAGCTAATAGACAGAGAATAATCCGCAGTCCATTCCGAATTTCTTTCAACTGAACGATCACTAAACGTATCCGATTGTGGTGAGATTGAGTGCACGTGAAGCTCAGAGGTGACGCGCCCCTTGGCAGACGCGTCACGGTCACTTGGTTGAAGAATTTTGGCGCCGACATTAAATCATGATCATTTCCTAGAATCAAACGAATCGAACGAAGTATGAGTTTTTCAGCATTCCTCCCTCTATTACCTCACTCTTCCTCCTTCTGTTATTAATTATTAGAATAATTATTTTTGGGGAAATTTAAAGAACTGTTGAAAGAGTAGAGATGTAATAATTTAAGTAGAGGAATAGAGGAACCTTTTACTAGAACGATAATTACTAGAAAGTCACAACATTGTTTTGGTCAGGAAACAGCTGATTTATTTTAAAAATATTGTAAATAGTATTGGTAAGGTATAAAAGTATTCGATTCAGCGCCAAGGAGAAAAATGGATCACAAGATGGGTCTTCAAATTACACAGTAAGTCAAATAATTCTCGTTCTTGTTGTTCCTTCCTTCTAAATTATGAATTTATTTTGGTGCATGAAATTATGAGCGAAAGACCTAAAAATAGAATCTCACCTCATTTTCTTCATGGAGATTCCAGAACTTTCGTTCTATGGTGATCCGAAGGCTATGCGACTAATGTTTGTAATGGAAAGTTGGGAATAGTTTGTGCCTAAGATATTTGCGTAAAAAAGTGATTTTGATCGGTCATAAATGGTTCTACTAAATATTTGTTCAAATATATTAGGCACACAGTCGGTAGACGCACGTTTCGTTCCTAAATTTCATATGTTTCTGAATCGAAATGGATGCGGTGACGCATTCTAAACGGATTGATTAACACCAAACACTTTGTCCTTTATCCTTGATCTTATTTACATCATTCTATCATTATTATTATTTTATTTTATTTTTCCTTAACGCTAGATTCTTCCTCCTTTTAAATTAGATCCGCAAGGATAACAGTTTCGTTTTGAAAGATTTTTCGACTTCAGAAAAATTCCACGTCAAAACAGTCCGACACGACGAATATGACAAAGTCGTGAGTTTTTTTTTTCGTCAATCTCAAGTATTACATTCCGTTTTTCTTTTGTTTTGAATATTGGGTTCATCCTGTAAAAAAATTTAAATGTTTCTTTTCTTTTCATTTCAAAAATTTACAACTCTTCCATCTTCCTTCTTCCAGTTACAATTCATCTGTTGTTGGTGTCGAATTCAAATCTTTGACCAAAGATTCACTATCATACGTTTTACACGCTACAGTCCCTTCGCTACAGGACATCATGGATTTGAAAGCACTTTTAACAAGGTAACCTATCAGTACTGTATCTGGAATAAAAGAACAGATTGCTGTATATGTAGATATCAGCCGACTTTGGTGATCTGAGATGCCATGAGATCTTTAGACCCAAATCCGACCTTCCAATACTTTAAAGGCATCACCCCACGAATCTGAGGTGGTACGGATTTCAGGTGGAATTTTCATATAGGGGATCGTAGATTATGGAGAGAAGGGTGATTCCGTCCATTTCTTCCTAATTGCCGTAAAAAACTGCCCGTAAGATACCGCCTCCGGCGCGCTATTTTCTACGACGAGTTCGATTGGAGCGCGCCAGCCGTGTGCACACCGAGTTTCTAGTTAGCGTGTATAGGATTTAACATTTCTGCATGCTTTCCTGAAAGATTAAGCGATAGTTGAGACCTGTGCCAGATTTTTTCCACTGATGTTTCTGCTAGAAGCGAGTCCAGAACGTGTACCTCTGTCATATATGTAGTTTTTAGGAGGATATTGATTTTTCTCGGGTCAACATAAGACCAATCAACATTTTGTCTGCCTTGGTCGATCCGAAGTGGAAGTACGTAACGATTTGAACGTAGCCTATTCCCAGAAGCTTATTTGAGATCCATTAAAAAACACTGTATTCAAACCAACAATAATCAGCGAAAAACTCGTAAACGAGAAAATTTCCTCACATAATGCTGTTTCTTCTTCTAGAAGAAAATAACGACCGTTATTGCGTAGGGTGAGAATGATATGGTTTGAAACTGTTAGCTATCAATACCGGTACAATAAGTACTCCAGTAGAGCAAATTTTCAGCCCCCCCCCCAAAAAAAAAAATCATCTTTTCTTCCAGAGAGTTGCGTTGATTGGGTAGAATCTAGTTTTGACATGTGAGATAAGAAAAATACGATTTCTTTTATTTTTTCGTATTTGTCTCAACTCCTCAGTTTTTTCATAATAGATTAGACGCTCTTCAAGGGAATATTTGAGTTCTTCTTAAACGAAATTCTCGAATTTTTCAAATATATTAGTAAACAAGGGCGGGTGTAGCGCAGTCCGCAATAGGTCCATTGTAGCTGTACGGTCAATGGTTCGAAACTGCCCCAGTGCCAACCAAACCCTTCCACCAATCCCTCTTCGATCCTTGATAAAGTGGTGTCTGACTTGTCTGGGAGGATAAAAACACTGACTTAACACATCGGCTAGCCCCTGCAAGTCATTGTCGAAGCCAACATGCGTTCCAAAACTTCAACGATTACGAATTCCAGTAAAACCCGGACGTATCTCAAGTGATTTGATATGCAAGAGATTTTATCTTTTCACTAGCAAACACGAAAGTGTTTGTTTTGGTAGTTGGGATTCCTTATGAGAATGTTAGGAAAATTATTACATGAAAAATAATAAATTTTGGAAAAAAAATTGTAAAGATTGTTTCAGAAGATTTAGATTTCCTTCTAAATAAAGTTACTTTTTTTTGCAGTGAGACAGAACAGGTTGATCTAAGGGACACAACGAATTATTTGACGACAAATGATTTGGAGGCTCATCGTTGTGTTATCGCAGGATTTCTCCGCGGTGTTCAACAGGTATTTCCTATAACGAAAATCGTTCTAAATTACATGTGATCATGAAAATAACAACGAATATTGCTAAGAAAAATTTCGAGAATTTTATAACCTTATATTTCAGCCATTGGAAGGTATGAATGCTGAAACTACTAGTATTTTCTTAAAACCGATAAGTTTCACAAAATCAGAACGGAAATTCGAGAGAACGTTTTTGTTTCAAACTTGTGCGTTGATATTTCTATTTATTATACTTTGTATAATCTTATTGCATTTTTTTCTAATTTTCTTATTATTATTTTTATTCTTTAAGGCGCTCTTATTGTCATCTCGTTCATAGTTCTATTTGTCACATACAATGTTGTATCAGACGCAGAAATGAAGGTGAGTGAGCGTAGTTGAATTTTCACGGACAGCTGAAATCAGCTATGGTCCCATAGTTATTTTGTGGATTGTCAGACTAGTCCTAACATCTCCTAGAAATTTGTGCTATGATCTCCAAGGATCAAGAATTTGATGAGATCAAGTAAAAAACAATATTAGACTTAAAACTACGAAAAAAATACAAGTGTTTCTGAAAATCAAAGAAAAAACAATATAAGAGTTACTAAAACTACGAAAAAAACAAAAGTACTTGGATTTCTGGAGACCAAGGAAAAAACAATATGAGAGTTACTAAAACTACGGAAAAAAACAAAGACAAGGATTTCTGGAAATTAGGAAAAAAAACAATATTAGACTTACTAGAACTACGAAGAAAAAAAAGTAAAAATTCAAGGATTTCTAGAATCCAGCGGAAAAAAACAATATTAGACTTACTAAAACTACGAAAAAATACAATATTATACTTACTATAACTTCGAAAAAAAAAACAAAAATAAACCCAATGAGCTTCGACATAATGAGAGTTTGAAGAATGCGATTTGCAAAATGTTAATCAATAAAATCAATTAACGACTTCCTGAATTGCTGAGAAAAATCAATAAGCTCGAGACAACTCACTCAATTGTTTTGAAACTGTAACACTCACTTGTTCTGGTAGCTAGGAGGTAATAGAGGATGAAAATAGGAGCAAAAAAAAATTACAGGATTGGAAGCGTCGATGACGTACAATAGCCTAAATCAATTTAATTAGAGTCGACAGGTTAGAGTGTGGGTAATGAACGTGGATTTATGTGATCATTTCATATTTAATTGAACTTAGCTCAATCTGGAGGAGCACTCGCGTTGAAATTAGCTCTTTGGTAATTAAACAACCGTAGCTATAAATCTCCATGATATCCGTAATTCTTGAACCAAATTACTAGTACGACTCTAGTAAATTCCTCCAACTGCATCATTTATGTTGACGAGTTGAGCTATGTCCAGGAAAAAATCTACTAGTACGAGACTTATTTCAATTTTGAATTGTGCGCTTTTACTATTAGAGTTCTGGATAGGAGTTGAAGGGAACTAGCATCCCAAAATTGCTCTTGAATGCTTTTTTTTCTTAAAAATCCCCTAAAAAAATCAAAAAAATGGACTAAACAATTAATAATTTGGAAGTATATAAATGTATTAAAATAATCTTTCTTTTTTTTTAATTTTCGGTGACAAAATTTTTCCTAAGATCTATTAACGTCAGTGATCGTGTTGCAATAGCATTACAATAGTTCTTTTTTCCAGGATTTTCTAATCGTTATGAGCGTACCGAAGTTGGCATTGTTACTAACATCTATTATTGGGAATTATATAAAAACATTTATTAGCCTTTTTCTAGTTTTTATTATTCCATTGTCACTCGATGAGGTAAGAAATGAGTATTTTATAGGAAAGAATCTCAGCTGATCCTCGTTTTTAGAAAATTCTCAAACATTAATCTTATGTAATGACTTTAAAGGTGTAGATGAAACATCGCAAAAAGAAATCTCTATGAATCCGTAGATTAAAATCCATCTCTGCGGGTTTTTTTTGGCGGACTGTCCCTGGAATCTTCGAGAGGACTTCGTCTTGTTCATCTTGTTCTTCTTCTTCTCCTTCTACAATACTAAATTCTGTGGTACCTCACGAAGTTGATGATGACGGAATCCCTCCTCTACGATTACATTGAAGTAGGATGTAGTTTACGGGTATGAGAATGACCTGGATCAATCCCCTCTAATTTATCTGGGAAATCTGGGATGTGAGACAGACCTGGGCGATTTCCTCTACCTGAGCATACAAAGGATAATGGAAGACGACGAAGTTACCAGCGTTCTATCATAAATAAATAAGTTGCATGTTAGGAGACATGGGATCACACAGAGCTGTTACAGGCACCTTTTTTGGATTACTAGGGAGAATTGAGCACGGTCATGCTGAAGGCATATCACATACTCCCGAATTATACTTATACTGTTCTTGGGGAGATTCCATCATCTTTAGTTTCGCGATACACGTCTATAAAGGCAGCACATACCACGAATCTGACGCGGTATGGATTCTCCATGAAAGCTTCTATACACGGTCGTAGATTAAAGGTATCACCCCACAAATCTGACGGATTTCAGGTGGAGTATTCGTATACGGGATAGTAGATTATGGAGAAGGAGGTGATTCCGTCCATTTCTCCCTAATTGCCGTAAAAACGGCCCGGAAGGTACGGCGCGTGCGCAAGGCTGGCGCGCTCCATTCGAACTCTTTGTGGAAAATAGTGCACCAGAACGCCCAAAGCAGTACCTTCCGGGCCGGTTTTTGCGGCAATTAGGAAGAAATGGACGGAATCATCCCCCTCTTCATAATCTACTAACCCGTATACGAATACTCTACCTGAAATTCATACCACCTCAGATTCGTGAGGTGATGGCTTTAAGGAAAACCTGGTTGTTCTGCTCATCTCTAAGGAGTCGCTGTGAAATGCCGAAGCCCAAGAAGCCGCCGTTTTTTTTTCTTACGATAGCATGGACACGCAACGCGCCACCCTTGTGCACGTACCGCTTCAACGAACGAGCCTTGGAGGATTAATAAGATCTCCTCATCGGCCTATTCGAGTTAAGCTAATGAATAAACCGCTGAGGGGAACGGAGCGTGTACGTGGAAGCGCATTCTAACGCACCTCTTAGGGAATAAAACGATTTCCATGCCGTTTCTTACGACGATCACAGAGAAATAGGCGGAATCAGGTGGTTTTCCGCAATCTTTGACCCCGTATTGAAGCTTTCCATGAGAAATTCATACCATGTCAGATTCATGATATGCTGCTGATTTGAAGTAGATCTGCTGAAATGCAAATTAAAACTTTTTTCAATTAAGGAAGCTCCACTCGACGTTACTTTCATAGCACTAGAACTTCTTGGCTTAAATGCCGCCATACTTGGAACATTTTGTGGCACCGTAATTCGATCTACACTAGGTGCTATCAGATGTGAGTTTTCTTTGAACGAACGTTAACCGATTAAGAGACAAAGTCTGGAAGAAAGCTAGATCTTCAGATTTGCTGATCTGAAAAATTTTAATATTCGACAGGGAAATTTCTCGTATTTGTACTGTTTTTTTATTGCTTTGTTTATTGTTGTTTACTGTTTACTGTTATAAACTAAAAATCATTCGATAGATCTGCGCATTGTAGTATCCAAAACAAATTCTTCGGCACGGAACAAATAGCTACGTCTTTAATTTATTCCTTCAAAATTTTAAAATTTAAGTTTTATCGTCGCAGATTCAGCACGAGTCGAAAGAACGAAGAGGTAAGGAAAATTTTGAATAGAGAATTCTTGGCTATTTTTCTATTTATTTAATTTTTGTTTTATTTATTTATTTACTTATTTATATATTTATCTCAGTGATAACAGTGGAAGTATATAAACACTAGCTGGCTGTTTTTCTTTCTATCTGATTATATTTTTTGAGTATTTACTCGCAGAGAAGCGGCAAAAGCCCATAATTTTTTTAAAAATGAATCTCATGAGAAGGAGGACTTTGGTATTTATGAACTTTATTAAAAAAGCAGTCGAAAAACTGCGCAAAGTTGCACGTTACATTTTGATTTTGACTCGTTAGAGTTTGTTTTAAGTACTTTTTTTCTTATTTATTTGCTTTATTTATTTATTTATTCGCATAAAGCAGTGGTGCACTAAAAAAGATGTCTAGTGTGTCTCAAGGTAAAACAAAATTTCTTTCTCTTCACACTTCACTCAAGTTGAAAGATTATTTTGTGAAATCTGTTCCTCAAATCTGCAATGCATTGTATAAGTCAATTTTCATCTTATCCAGAGGTGATAGGAGTTCCTTAGGAGCTTCCGGATGATCTTTGATTGAAACTGCAGCTGTAGGTAGGTGTGGGCAGTAAGAGAGCAATCATTTGGTTATAATAGCGATTATATGTAGTGTTCATAACGTCGGGAGTAAAATGCAGAAGTTCCAAGAAATCCAGGTGAATCCAGATCCAGAGAAAAAAATATCCAGATAATTACAGTGGCGATAATACTGTGGATTCTACTTTTATACATTGGTGTATATTCACCTCCAATAAACGAAGGATATTGGCTTGTTAGTATCAATAACTGGAACCCTATTACTGCCTTTAAAAATATCTTTCAATCCTATCCATACTATGATTTGAGAGGTACATTTTTTTAGTCTTTATTTTTTTTTCGGAACATTCTTTCTTATTAATAAGGTCAGGATGCTTACACATTGTCATCAGGACGATTGCAAAAATGTTCCATAATGTTGTAGATAGGATCAGGGTGTTTTCACACAGTGTTTCCAGGATGGAGATATTTCCATAGGTGCTGTAGGGAGGTGCCAGACTCCCCTCAAGTGAACCCACCCCCCCCCCCCCCTCTCCCCCCCACTGAAGTGAGTCTAACTCATTGAGTGTAGCTTAAAGGCATCACCCCACGAATCTGAGGTGGTACGGGCCCGAAAGATACGGCTACCGTTCTGGCGCGCTATTTTCTATAAGGATCGATTGGAGCGCGCCAGTAGTGTGCCCGAAGCCGTATCTTCCGGGCCGTTTTCTACGGCAATTAGGAAGAAATGAACGGAATCACCCTTCTCTCCATAATCTACGATCCCATATACGAATACTCCACCTGAAATCCGTACCACCTCAGATTGGTGGGGTGATCCTTGAAAGTGGAGGGCTCCTTTCGATAACCGTCCAAAAGTTAAGTGGTCCCTTCGCTGACCGCATAAAATGAGGGGTGTCGGAGCACCGGGTCAGGCTATCGGATCTATGGATGTGTTTTTATGTGTAGATGTGATCCACTGTAAACACTTTTCTGGTCTAGTATTACAATTACTATTAATTATTCATGTATTATTATTTTACTTGTTATTTATTATTATTTCATTCGTTACTTACTATTATTTTGAATTTTACATTTTTTTTTCTCGTATTCCACCCAATTTTTGTTAAATTTTACAGGAACTTCCGTCACTATGGGTACACTGTTTGCTTATAACGACGTCGTTTCACCTGGTTCCTCTATCATTGCACTTGCATTTGATAGTATTCGTTTCATTATTATAGCCACAATTATCGATTATATTGAATGGAGTTATCTTGGATCTAGTATGGCAGCTATATTCAGGAAGAAAGAATTGGTGAGATTAATTATTTGCAGTTACTGATTTTTCATTAGAATCAACTAGTAAACATTTGTTCCATTTAGGAACAATTGAAAAGTCAATCCGAAAGACATTCTTGGCATCAAGACGAAGTGGTACACGAAGAAAAAGCCGACATCGATGCGGCGGATGTGGCGAAAGTATGGGAGAGAAGCGGAGAACTTGCTGTATATCGCTTTGAAATTAGAGCATATCCAGGAGAGGTGAAATATGTTTCGGGACCCATTATATTAGATTTGTCCCATTATATTGTATAACCCATTATATTTGCCCTTAGGGAAAATGACATGATAGGAATAGAACCTTTTTCATCCAATATTATCAGCTCGGCTTGCTGACCTAGTGAAAACAAACCTAGTGAAATGGTGCTCTGTTGTGGTGGGACCTTAGTCGTTAGTTGGACAAATATTTCCAATACGGAGAACGAGTGGAAATGTATTTCCACTTCATGAATTTTCCATTGTATGATCTACTGACGAATTCTTATTGAAATTATTCTATAATGTTATATAGATTTTACACTATTTTGTTTATTATTTTATTTTTTTTATTATGCTATTGAAATAATAATAATAATAATAATAATAACGTTATCATTAAATTATTGATGCATCCAACCTATTTGTCCGCCAAAGCGTGTTTATCCACCTGGATAAATGATACTGGATACGGACTCAGAACGCTATGTCGTTGTTACGCTTAAGGGCATCATCCCAAGAATCTGGGTGGTGCCGGTTTCAGGTGGGTTATGCCTACACGGAGTCTTGGATTATTGAGAGAAAGGTGATCCTCTCCATTTCCTCCTAATTGCCGTAAAAAACAGCCCGGAAGAAACGGCTTCGAGCGTTCCGGCGCGCTATTTTCTATAACGAGTTCGATTGGAGCGCGCCACCCTTGTGCGGCGCCGCATCTTTCGGACCGTTTTTTACGGCAGTTAGGAAGAAATGGACGGAATCACTCTACTCTCCATAATCTACTACCCTGTAAAGGAACTCTCCACCTAAGATCCGCATCACCCCAGATTCGTGGAGTGATGCCTTTAACACATGCTCAACCTATCCTTAGTGACCCTATCCATAATTAAAGTTTCACTCAGTACGGTCGCTAATACCCGCTGAATTATCCATATTCGTGGTTCGTGGCTTGAGATCCATGGATAATTTACAGGATAGTATCAGTTCTATCTAATATACTTGCTGACGAATACCACTACAGGTTTCTGTTCTTCTCGGACATAGCGGAGCTGGAAAATCGACAGTTTGCAAGATGATTTGTGGGATTGTACGACCTACTCGAGGTTAGGAAAGTGTTAGAAAAAACATTACATTACCAGGAAAATCTATTTGTTTCCTTTGATTACAGGACAAATTAAAATTCTAAACAATGACCTATTTGTTTATAAATCTCTATGCCGTTCAAGAATAGGCTATTGTCCACAGAAAAATTTACTATACGATCGAATGACAGTAATGGAGCATTTATGGTTTTTTTATCTTCTGAAAAGACCCAAAGCTAAAAAAGCGAAACAAAAATGGAGAGCTGAAGCGGAGGTTTTAATTCAAAGTCTCGATATGGATAGTTTTAGAGATCAGGTGAGATGCGCTTCTAATTTTCGGAGTAAAAAGTTTATGAATAAGTCCATACAGTGCGCAACGTTGGTCATTTTTGTAGCGATTGCTTCAATTTTTATTGGGGATCAGTTCTCGCCCTAGCTAGAGTTATATACATCTCATTGCGAGAACTTTTATCATGAACAGTGCTTCGTACTGCCAGGGCTGTCAGAGCTATATTATCCTCACTTTTTTCGTACGAAAAAAATTTCATTCAAGGAATAGCAGAAGTAACTATACTAGCTGTACTAGCACTTTTTGAGAGGTTCGAAGGCGTTTGCATTTGAATTTACTACAGTGATTAAAAAGTACTAAGACTTTCCAATTAAAACAAAAAAAAAAGATATTATTTTCCAAATTTTATTTCATCTGCTTCAAAGTACTCTTATTCGGGAGTAATATATTTATACCAATGCTCCTTCAAATCTTCGAAACAATCTTTGTTTTGGTCGATTTCCGGGATGGCCATGAGCTCCTTAGATAACGTTTTTATCTGCTCAGTTCAAGAGGTTTTCTGAGCTCCGGGAACAGACGTCAAACGGAGCTAAATCAGGTGAAAAGGGCTGTTGTTCAACGATGGAATTTGTGGAATTGGTGGAATTTTTGTTGAAAAAGTTGCAAAGAACCAAAGACGTACGAGCATGGCTACGATAGGGAGGAGCCGAACCCTCCTTAGGTGAAAAGGGTCTAACTCATGGGGTGTAGCCCAAGTGATGGGGATCCCTTCGCCAACCGTCCAAAAGTGAAGAGGGTTGGAACACCGGGTAAGACTATTGTAGATACTGTAAGATGGCGCATTGGCGAATGAATTTTTGACGGTCTGACAGCCTGACGATCTTGTCAACGAATTTGAAACAGATGTCAGCAAAAGTAGTGCCAACAATAAGAATTTTTTCTATGTATTTGAATAAACCCGGGAGTTTTAAATTGAAAAGTCTTACTACCGTTTTGATCACGGTAGTATGAGGTTTATAGGCGAAAAATCTCTTTCAAGAAGATATTTACATATTTTCTTTTTTCGTGGAATGAAGAGAAAAATTACTTGATGGCACTGATTTAGCAGTCTCGAAAGCTATCAGAAGTAGAAAAAAGAAAACTGTGTATAGCAATAGCTTTTATCGGTGGAAGTCGTGTTGTTCTACTTGATGAACCAACAAATGGTATGGATCCACCGGCAATAGGATGCTTAGTTGAGCTAGTTCAACAACAGAAAGATCTCAGGTATGTGTTGGATTGATAAAGTTGTATTGTATAAATTCCTTCTATTTCTCAGCGCTTTTATTGTCCCTAATTCTGCCCTATTCCTTTTTTTACCATTCTTTTCTTTTATTTTATCTTCTTGAAGTCCAACGAGAAGTGAGCTGAGCTGATCCAGATACAATACAGTCCCATAACCTAGTTGTTACTGTTTTTCAAACTTCAGAACCTGCTTCGCCGAGATTGAAACCGTTTATCTTCGTGTAGTGCATTTGTTTACTTACTGGTAATATTTATCCAGTAGAGAATTGGTAAAAACGCTCGAATCCCCCTCTTCAAGGGCAAAAAAGGATTCCTTTAGTTTTTGAATGCCTAAAGGTTGAGATAAATGGGCGGGTGTAGTGTAGCGGCTAAAGGTTCCGCTTCCTGTACGGTCGATTGGAGGTTCGAATCCGTCTTAGTCCCCACCAAGCCTTTTATCCCTCCGGGGTCGATAAATTGGTACCAGACTTGTCTGGGAGGGTAAAAACACTGACTTGACACATCGGCTGGCCCCCGCAGGTCATTGTATGGGGTCAGGTTCATAGAACCACAAGGGATTTTGAATTGAATTGAACGAATTGGCGCGGATTCCAAGCGGATTGATTAACGCCAGACGGTTTATCCTCTATCCTTTTAAAAGTTGAGATAAATTCATATTTTTCGTGCTTGTCGCTTGGGTCCGAAGCGATTACAATCGTTTATGATATCCAATATCTTACTAACTCTTTCTAAAATTGAATTATTAAATAAATCCTCTCTTTTTTTTCTTGAAGGACGATAATGCTAACGACCGAACGCATGGAAGATGCGGAAGCAATGGGTCAGCAACTGTATGTGATGTATATGGGTCGTACTGTCTGCAGCGGTGATATCAATTTCGTGAAAAGCTCGTCAGTTTTTCTTTTCAATCTCAGATTAATTTTTAATGAGCTGTACATCATCAGGTTCTTAAATAATCCACTTTTAAATAATTTTTCTTTTCTTTTATATAACTTCCCTCCAATGGGCTTATGTGTGGTTTTATTGATTTCCAGCGAATATTGATTTTATTCTTCTGGAATTGGTGACATATTTTCGCAAGAGCGTTTTGATCCCTCTTTATAGCGACCTACTGAATGTGAGGAACCGAAGTAGATCAGAAAATAGGAGTACATTACTCAGTGAACTAAGAGTTTCATGGTTAAGTGGGGTCCGTTAGTGTTGAAAAACCGGTTAATCCTGGTTCAGGACTTAGGGCCAAGCTACAGGTAGGTCAAAATGACCTAAAGGGTCTGGTCCGGCTCAATTCCATCAGGCTTCAGGTGGTTTTGACCCGGTTGTAATTTTACTACCTCTGTATAATTTTTCCCAGGTGCTGCTATAAAATACACCAAATACATCCATCTCACTTCAAATTTTCGCTTGCTTTGGAACCTCGGCATCCTTCTGTTTGTTTTTTTTTTAATTAGTGTGCCTACGAATTTTTTTAGATGGAATCTTTATTGGCTTGGTGTTCCAGTAGTTCAGTAATAGTAATAATAATAATAATAATAATAATAGTAGCAATAATAGTAGTAGTAGTGATAATAATAGTGATAATAATAATAATAATAATAATAATAATAATAATAATGGTAATAATATTAATTATAACATTAATAATAATAATTGATAAATTTTAAAACGGTAACCCAAGATTGTATTATATTTGACGAAATATATGTGAGATTGGTCCAATCAATCCCTGTTTGGGCCTCTAAGGACGGTGAAAAGCCGTCAGGCAAATTGAAGGTCCCATCGAAAAGCCTCGTAGAAACCCTTATAGAAAATATCCATCTAAACAATGATATGTTATAAATAGTGAGCCACGGGAGGCAATGATCCATGAGATTCCCGACCTCGGCTGTCGACATGCCGGTATTGTCAGAACCCATGTGACCTAAGCTATTGTATCGATATCTGTCGCGTTCCCGGGTGCTAAGTTCCTAGGTCCAGTCCCGGAGGCTCATTGATGTGTGGGTCCCGTGAGAGACTGGCACTAGGACCCTAACACCCCTGGGAACAGCGATGTGTGCGGATCGTCGGGGCTAGAATTTATCCGCACGTGAACATGGTAGCTAGCCAGGGCTTGCGTTGGCATCGATGGTTCACGCTCTACCTCGCGGGTCACTTGCATGGAGGCCCTAAGGCTACCGCCTAACCTCACTGTACTTCCCCCTTACTCTGCCTTCATGCCAGCACGTACACTGTGTTCCGTCACTTGCGAGGCGCCTCTGGCCGCCGCCCCTCGGGCGTCCGCGGCCGGGCTCTTCGAGCCCTGTGGCAAACCCCATACACATGTGGCTTGCTCAGCCACTCCACTGTTGTCTCCGTATATTCAACCTTAGACTGTATTGACACTGAGTACTTACTCAGCCTTCATCCCAAACTACATAAATACACAACAATACAATGTGAAGAGGGCGGGGCCTAACCAGCCACTCACTACGGGCCCGGCAAGCACAAATCCCCGGACGTATGGGCAAAGTCTCGAACGTGGGAGCCTGCGCTCCACTACGCCGGACAGTCCCAGGGACGCCGGTTACCTCTCTATCGTGCAGCTTCTCCTCTCCTTTTGATTGATGGCATTGATCGAAAGAGCGCTGTTGTTCGTATTGATCGCGTCCGCTCCTCGAGCTCGTTCCGGTTACCGCTTGCCAGCTGACATGGTTGACAGAATGTATTCGAAACACGGAACGGCTCCTTTTATAGCGGCAGAAAAGTGGGCGGAGCGAAAATGCGCGCGCCACAGAAGAGAGCTGCGGGACCTTGTCGCGCCTGCGGCACGCGTCTTTTAGATGTTATGAAAGGAGTCGCGTTGAATCCGCGACAATATCATTTGGAATTTTTTTTTCCAGAGAAATGATGAGAAATAAGAGTACACAAAAAAAGCTCGTATTTGCTATTTTCAGACCTTGGATTCTTGTACTTCACTATTACATTTTTGTTTTTGAAGGTTTGCCACTGAGTACATGTTGACAATTACACCATCCGACGAAAATTTCGAGGAAACGGTAAAACGACTTGAAGAAGTAGGCCTTGATCTTGGCATCAGTTTGTGATTTTGGCGTTTTGGTTCATTGTAGTATTATAGGGTGTGAGAGCTATGGTTCCTGGAGCAAAAACACGTGCTAAAGAGGGAGATCAAATACGAATAGAGCTGCCAAAATTGCAAGAAAGGCTGTAAGTTGCTAATTTTCGTCCACAATAAAGTGCTAATTTTTTCTGATTTATTTATTGAATTCTAGTTTTCCTGAGATGTTTGTGAAGCTGGAAGAGGAGAAACAAATGAAATTTGTGAAAGATTATAATCTTACCTATGGAGTTCTGGAAGAAACATTCTTAAAGTGAGGGATTTAGAGGGAATTATAATTTGTTTACGGACAAAATCCCACGTGTTCTAACCTTGATTTTTTTGTGCTTGAAAAAAAAATACATTAGGACATGGTATTTTTTGTTATTTATATTTTTTAAAAGTATATTTTTTAGTTTATTTTTGATAAATTATCTTTAGAATGGGAGAAAAGACGGAAGTGGATCGCAGTGTAGAAATGGAACCGCTTGGAACTGAACCGCCTTCTTCGTTTAAAAGTTTTCTTACATTGTATTAATTAACGACGAAAAAATCCACTCTGATAATTTTTACGAATTTATAGGCTGTCTATGCATGTGCCGTTTCATTTTCTTGTTGTGGAAGAAAGTTTTGCTATCACTTTCGCATTTTCCTCTCATACTATCTCAGGTTTGATGATCCACGAGCGCTTTTATGAAATTCACTGGCTACGATACTATTTTTCCACTTTAGTTGCTGATTCCGATCTTTGTTTCGATATATCTTGGTTACGCATTACATTCAGATACAGAATTGCCTGGTGTCAGATGTAAGTCACAGTATATAAGAATTTTTTCATTAAAAATGATTAAGTAGAAAATTAGTTCCTTTGCGTTCATTCAGCAAGACTTTCATTCGCATCTATTTCAAGTGGACGATTCCTAATATTCAATCCATACAACGAAAGTGTTGTTTCAAGCTCGGCTATAAGGACTGTGAACAAATATCAGCATATAGAGGTAATATACAGTAGTACATGGAATTATGTACACAATTTTTTCCATGATCTCCAATCTTTCTTTGACCTCTCTTATTGGACTGTTAGCAAAATGAGTCGATAGTCGATGCCAACAACTTTCAACCATATGACCG
This sequence comes from Necator americanus, assembly GCF_031761385.1. Classification (NCBI taxonomy): domain Eukaryota; kingdom Metazoa; phylum Nematoda; class Chromadorea; order Rhabditida; family Ancylostomatidae; genus Necator; species Necator americanus. The sequence goes on from NC_087373.1 coordinate 4,374,352, forward strand.
CGACGCGTCTGCCTTACGTGCGCTCGTCTTCCGCGTGGAAGGGGTAAGATTCTGGCGTTGATTGTATACGACGTTGTTGTATCCCAGCAAATCTATTACACAGAGAAATCATGAAATCTTATATTTCAAATATTTCAACGTGTAAGCATTTGTGAGGGATAAAAATGTTCTAAGAATTTGGTTCTCCTAGTATCAAACTCGATCTCAACCTCTGCCACCACTATATGTCACTTCTTATTTCTCTTTTTCTTCAGTGTTTGTTCCGTTTGTCGGCGTAGTCCTTTCTTCTGTTTAGGTAGCGCCATTTCACGAGGTTATGTGCTTGATCAGGGTGAATGTCAAGCATAGATGCGATAGTCGGAGCCAGTGTTCCGATCCCTTTACTTGTGAATGGTTGGGGAAAGCATCCCTTCACTTTTGCAGGGTTCACGAAGGGGTCCTCATCACTTGAGCTGCACCGCATGAGCTAGACCCTTTCATCTGAGGAGGGTCCGGTTCCTCCCTCTCCCTCTATGATATCAAGTCGCTTCGTTTTGTGAATCGCAAGAGACCAGCGCTATTTCTGGAATCTTCCTGGTCTCTTGCCAGGTACATCTAGATCTATGCCAATTCTCGTTCTTCTCAGGTGGGGAGCCATAAGTGTCCTCGTTGCGGATGTGATCAAGACGAGTGATGACAATCGTACATCGCAGCATATTCATCTCCCTGAGTTCGAAACGACGTTCCATTTCTTGGTTCGCAGGCTGGCCCAAACCTGATGCGCTACACGCGGAATCACTGCTCGATATAACTTTGCCATGAGACGGTTAGGCATACTTCTTTTTCAGAGCACACCGGCGGTTGTTAGTCAGCCATGCAGTATTTACACGAATGTTGACGATGGCTGTCATCTCAGACGATAACTGAGATTTTTAAAAAACGTCGGTCTTCGAGAGGACAGTGCCAATCCTGGCCGTGCCAGTGTCGTTTACAATACTCGTCGTATACTGAGTGTTTTTGATGTTGAGACGTGCACCAAACCTGAGTTTGAGTCCAGTTCTTCTTTGTGTTGAGACGCCAACATGACGTCATTGCTATGCCTTTCCCTACCTCCAGGATGAAAACAGCAAACTAACTAATCTCAGCGACAGTTAGGGTTGAAAAGCAAATGCTGGATTCGGTACAGGACGTCTGTGATCAGGATTCCACGTCTTCACTTGGGATACGGGTACGAGATCTGCTGCTCTTTATTCGATTAAGTTAGCTATACCCGTGAGTAACTTCTGTGCCAAACCCTCAAAGAATCGATATTTCCCTCTCTATCACTAAGAAATCAATGATCTTTTCAGGTGCTGACCTTCAACGACAATAATATCGAATTACATTGGCCAAAGGATTGGCCATGGGTCGTCGGTGGATTGCTCATAACGAAGAAAGATGCGTATGGAGAGGTCTGTTCTTTTAGATTCTGTCATTTTTACTAAATAATAAGGGGCTACTTTGCGATTGGTCGACCCCCAGCAAAGTTAAGCTGTGAGCCTACCTATTCGCAATTCGCTTTCTCATGATGTACGGATAGGAGACTTGGGCACCACCACCATCTGCAGTGATGGAGAGTCTTGATTGCACGTAAAAGGAGCTGCTTAAACTACTACTTGGTTACTTTTGGCCTAGGGTATGCCACAATGAAGATCTTTACGCAGAAATTGATGTGGTTTACCGGCGGATGACACGTGGAAGATATCAACATCTTGCACCGCCATGGAAAATTTGTAGACAAAATCGTCAAACGATGATATCAGCTCGCCGATTAAGTCAAGTCAAAATAGGGGCGGATGTATACAACTGAAGTTCTACAAAGGCCGCATCACATCTCACCTGCGGACACACTTTTTTTAGACACAGACACTGCTTGACTCAGTTGAGTGCAGAGCATAAGTCAACTCCATCCGGTTGAATAATTTTGACAGCCACTGTATACAAGTTTATCAAGTTGGGACCTGCCTTAGATATTTCGATACACCCATTCTATTTCCAACCGTTTCGTTACTGACGGACATAGAAAGAAATCGGATCAGTATTATTGGGGATTTGTGCAAATACAATGTGACGGGTCCGAGCAGATTTTACGCTCTAAATACGCTGTAACAGCGGAACCTCTGTTCACCAGTTCAATGCTGTGTTTGTTACTGACTAAAATTGTGGATTGTCCAGATCATTGTTTTCTTCCCTCATTATATATTGATAATGATTAGTTACTGAAGCTAAACGATCAATATCGCTGAGAAGTAAGTAAAAAATGATAAAGTCACTGTCGTATCAATTCACTTGTGATGCGCCAACGCGTTTTACAGCACTTCGCAATCATTGAGGTTTTTCGAACGTGTGTTGGCCTATACAGTGCCTTTCATGGGGGCCAGCAGACCATCAAGTCAGTTTTTATGCTCCCAGACAGGACTGGTACCAATTTATCGACAGCGGAAAGACGAAAGGCTTGACTGCACTGGGACGGTTTCGAACCATCAACCATGTGGCTACAGCGGACCTCTAACCGACTTCGCCGCAACCGTCCCTGATCAATATCGCTATTCTTCATGATTCAGATGTTACTGGTTTAAAGGCAGCATAAGGAAGATGCGCGCGTGCACAAGTCTGGCGCGAAATAAATGGCATATGCTGGAATCAAAAAGAAATTTGTAGACAGTCACACACAAATTATCAACCAAATTACCGAAAAAATCTGAGCTTTGGAAGGAACTTACAGAAATTTGAGAGTTTTCTTCTTCCTGTCTCATCGTTTATTGCTGACATAAAAGTGAGACTTGGATAGGCAAATGCTATGTAGGAAATCTTAATAAAGAAGTTATCAGGACTGTATTCACGTATTTATAAGATAAGGTGAAAAAAATCTAAAAAAATCTAACAGCAAATTAACGCTGGATTAAAGGACCACCGTACGACCCCAAAGGAATCTGAGGTGGTACGGATTTCAGGTGGAGTATTCGTATACGGGATCGTAGATTATGGAGAGGGGGTGATTCCGTCCATTTCTTCCTAAATGCCGTAAAAAAATGGCGCGGAAGATGCGGCGCCGCACAAGGCCGGCGCGCTCCAATCGAGCTCGTCGTAGAAAATAGCGCGCCGGATCGCTCGAAGCCGTATCGTCCGGGGCGTTTTTTACGGCAATTAGGTAGAAATGGACGGAATCACACCTCTCTCCATAATCTACTATCCCGTATACGAATACTTCACCTGAAATCCGTACCACCTCAGATTCGTGGGGTGATGCGTTTAAAGAATTAGTTGTGAGCTTCCTTTCAAGCTAAAAAAGCACCTTGAAACAAAAGTATTAACAAGACTTTAAGCTCCATTTGATAGAGAATTCCTCTATTAACGGAATAAAGCTTTGTTCAAACATGCGGTTTTTCTGTTTCACCGAGTATTTGATCTGTGATCTACACCCACACGTGCGTAGTTGTGCTGAAGCGAAATTTCTTGATCGATTGATTGCCGGGCTTTGCTTCTTTTCCTCACTTAAGAACCGTGTATACAAGTTTGATTGTTACTTACTACTTGTTACTCATTTACTCTTACCTGTTAGTGGCCGTGCTTTTACTAAACGCTCTCAGGGATCTGAGTATACGTCCTGAGAGGGTGCGAGTTATATAAGCTGCACTGTTATATGACGCAAATTTCCTAAAGATAGCAAAATGGTGCTGTCGTGCAACACCATGTCAGATCCTATACCCTGAGGTGAAATGCCTGATGGAAAGCTGGAATCTTTGGCTACAAACAAACATTCTCGTCACTTATGCTTATGCATATATTTTGATTTCTTGAAATCCTTGTAGTCTACAACTCTACAACTCCATTACTTTATTTTATTGTGGATGTATTTTCTTTTTCGCTTTTATTTTCCTTTTCCCGATTCATCGGAAATATTATTTGGTTGAATAGCGCAATAGCACAATTTTGCAGCAATCTCAATCGACTCTATTGTTAGAACTGAGTGATATCCACACAAGTTAAAGTCAATGCTTATTTTAGGGCATCAACAATCTACGTATTGAATTCCTCTCTCCAAAGTATATTTCACATTCTGACCTACTCATGATCAATATTGCAACAGATTTTTTATTTGCTGGAGGTATTTGTTCCTGTTTTCAAGGTCCCATTCCGTTCAGTATCATTTGTTTCCTGTTTCATTTAAGGCAAACTAAATTTAAATATCGATTTTGAAATGAGACTAAGAGAGGATAAATTTGATCGAAGTAATTTCATTTTGGTTCCGTTCATTATGATGTTTATATGCATCTTGCTGACGTCATCCTTCACAATTATTCCTGCAGAAGAGCAAAGTTGTCATTTCAAACATCTGGTAAGCTCCACGGATTTTGTTCTTTTCTTTGAGGATCTTTATGGTCCACATAGCATTTAGATGTATTTTATATATGACCATCGTGATTCTGTAAGAACAGTAACCTTTTCAAATTTTCAAACCTAGAATTCTGTGAATCGTGAATTTTCAAGTCTGATGTGAATTCTTAGTTCTTTTAAATATGAACGTTGTCAATAAAACTTTAGAAATTGGTCAAATTTAGTCCTAAAAAATTCTGAAAATCGCGATCAAATTCTCTTTTTTTGCTCATCTTCTATGGTGTAATTGCAGCTGAATCATTGAAGAGCAAATAGCTGTTATAATTAAATATTATTATTTAATTACTACTTAAGTTGAAAAAACACCTGAAAGGACATTTAAGAATCCTCTTCTTTCGTTCTTTCAATTTTGTTGATGTTGTAAAAACCGAAACCAGTGGTCGTGTCCATAGTTGAGTTCGCTATAATTGATTGATCCCGGTGACGCGTTTTGACGTCCACGAAATTCGAAACATGTATCTTAGTTTGAATCAATGGATCTTACTAGCCTTCATTCAGGATGAACGTGGGGCAAAGATTTGCAATGACGATTACCCGAGAATATTTTGGTTAAATGTTACTATTACTTTTGTTTTTATTCTATTTCTAGATTTCTATACTTTTTATTTATTATTGCTTTTTTTACACACATATGTATATTCACTGCTATTTTTATTTTATTTTTTTTGAGGATATTTCCTAGTTTGACATCATAAAAATCGTATTTTGTTTAATTAAATGGAAGTGGGAGTCAAACGGCTCAAAAACTTTATTTTATAACAATTAATGTTAATGAATTACAGCAATTAACGACAGGATTATCCACATTCCTGTACTGGTTTGTTACGCTGTTATATGATATCGTTGTAATATTTGTCGTATGCTCTCTAATTTTTCTCATCCTCTTCCTCTATGGTCGCACCATTTCAGTCTTTTTCTTGTAAGTTATCTAAGTATTGAGGAACAAAATTTGTATTTGTATTGTAATTTGTATTTGTAATTTGTTTTATTCGTTGTGCTAAAGTGGAAAGGAAAGCAAGTGTTCAAGCAGATCGATTATTATGTACTGAAGCCTGGAATATTTTCAAATTTTTGGTTTAAGATTAATTTATGGACTAGATTCTTGGGCAAAATCTCCAATTCTTGCCGTGAATCTAGGTAATAGCTAGGAGTTGCGTGATTGGGGAACAAAAAAAAACGGGATTGAATAGGATGTGCCTTGTTGTCTCGGACGACTCGCGGCATGCCGGAACCGCTGCTTTCCACGCATCAAAATATTCTCCTTAAAGGCAACATACCAGAAAATTGACGATGTTAGGACCTCTTCACGAAAGGATAGGATCAGGAGGTGCAGATCACGAGTATAAGCTTGATTCCGTTCAATTCCTCGTAACCGTCCTCCTAAAAAATGGCGTCGGAAACGGTTTTCGAGTTCGAATTCCCCTACGAGGCACGTTAGAACGCGCCGCTTATGTATATGAGGCGTGTCAACAAGCGGACAAAAAGGTTCAGCAGTTCGTCCATGTAAAACCAATGAACAGGCTGCTAAGGAAGTCGGCGCGTGCCCAATCGGTGGCGCGTTATAAGACGCTTCGTAGGAAAATTTCAGCCGATTCTCACATATTTTTTCATGATGAGTAGAAGGAATGAAACGAAATTGCTCTCATACCCGTGATCTATAATACACCCTTAACTTCATCCTTTCGTGGAATTATCCCAGCATCGTCAATTTCGTTGCATGCTGCCTTAAATAATTTATGACAACACTAGTAATTACTTTGGTTCCTTCGATTTCTAATAACACAAGTAAAATGGGATGTTTTTTTTAATAGCATTGCACCTCTCAGTCAGTTTTAAAGTTTAGAATCCTAGAACATAATAATTTGTTTAAGGTGTTCATTTCATAGCTTCTTTTCTCGGATCATAAGAAGAAAACAGGCTTTCAGGCTTCTCATGGTTTTGTACTGTACTATATGTTTACCGTTGGCATACTTGGTATCGACATTGTTCAGTATGGCAGGCACTGCTTTTTTCCTCTTCGTCATCTTTCAATCGCTTGCATTTATCCCTCTTTTCCTCGCTGATGGCATCATACAACCACCGGTAAGGGGTCTTTTTTCAGTTTTTTTTCGTCTTAATAATTGTAGCGAATATTTTTGAAGTTTTTCTTCACTTCTGAAGTTGAGCTCATGATCACTGGCACAACGACGCTCTCTTAGTACGCCTTCTTTGGGTGTGGAAAAAAAGAAAACTGAAAAATATTGGAATGGAACTATTATGCCATGGGAAAAATATTGAATCATTCCGTAGATACGGACGAGAATTTGCTGTTTAAAAATAGCTCTGGAAGTAGTTTTCTTCTTGTTAAAAGTGGTGAAAAACGTGGTGCGTTTCATGTAAAAATCCTAGTAGAGAATTCGTCTCATTTAGCCGTAATGAGTAGCAGTCACCTCTGAGTTAGCCGAACCACCGAGAACATAATCACTCAGCATATTCTGCTACACCTTTCTGATGTTTTTATCAGTCTGAGGCGAACCTCCAACGTCTTCCACATCTCTTCTTGTTTGTTTCGAACATTTGTGGCGCTCAGAAACTTGTGTGCCAGACTAGTTTTTACGATCGTCCTATTTTTGTCGTTTTCCAAATTTTTGTGACCGTTTTGTCGAACTCCGTGAGGTTAAAGGCATCACCCCACGAATCTGAGGTGGTACGGATTTCAAGTGGAGTATTCGTATACGAGATCGAAGATTATGGATAGGTGGGTGATTCCGTCCATTTCTTCCTAATTGGCGTAAAAAACGGCCCGGAATATATGGCTTCGAGCGTTCGGGAGCGCTTTTTTCTACAACGAGTTCGATTGGAGCGCGCCAGCCTTGTGCACACGCCGCGTCTTCGCGCCATTTTTTTTACGGCATTTAGGAAGAAGTGGACGGAATCACCCCCTCTCCATAATCTACGATCCCGTATACGAATACTCCACCTGAAATCCGTACCACCTCAGATTCCTTTGGGTCCTTTAATCCAGCGTTAATTTGCTGTTAGATTTTTTTCACCTTATCTTATAAATACGTGAATACAGTTCTGATAGCTACTTTATTAAGATTTCCTACATAGCATTTGCCTATCCAAGTCTCACTTTTATGTCAGCAATAAACGATGAGACAGGAAGAAGAAAACTCTTAAATTTCTGTAAGTTCCTTCTCAAGCTCAGATTTTTTCGGTAATTTGGTTGATAATTTGTGTGTGACTGTCTACAAATTTCTTTTTGATTCCAGCATATGCCATTTATTTCATTGTACTCGCTAGTATCGGAGTGGTTTATTTATTTTTACTTGCTTTATATGAACTTCATTTACATACATCGATGATGCAATTGCTGAAACAGAAGAAGTTCTCGGAGGTTGGGAAATATTTGTCTCATAAGACGGTAAATGAAATTTAGCCCAGGTTCTCTGAAACATAATCGCTATACAGCCAGATGTCCTGCTCTGCTGGCTTTTCCACTATTACCAAGCTAGTACAGTGTAGCCCAAAGCTATCCTCTGGAGATGGCAGAGGAGAATTTCCGGAATTCTTCAGAATCCGAACATTTTTGGGTAGTTTCTGTGTTAAGTCCCTGGATGTGAAAAATGAGTTAAAAATAACGTTAAAGAAACGGTAATGTATGAACTACACCTTCCTCTGAGATTTGCTCTAGTTCCAGCTGTTACTTATGCAAACGTAACTCTTAGAGCGTTGAAATTCCTAAGTAAAGATCGGTTGTCTTGTGCTTAGGAAATCTAAGAGAGTATGTTTAAATATCGAAAGGTTTGTTTTTTTTATTTAAAAAAAGTAGTGGAAGTGTAGAATACCACATTGTTTATGGAATGAAGGTGAACATAGATGCTACCTCCTATTGCCGTTTATGTTTGCCATATATTTTTGTTTGACTGTTCCAGTTACACTTTCGCTATTGAAGTTATACCCATTCATGAAGATTCAGGATAAGACGCAAATACTATCATTGGTTTGCGTATAACTCGTCGTTTGTTCCACATAGGAGATTTGCTTCAATCGAAAGGGGTAATGTTAATCGCTGAGAGGAAAGAAATATCTCGTCATCTAAAAGCAGAAGTTCTATAAGATGACTGAGCTGCCACAATTAAGTTGGCTTACTTCTTGACATGGCAAGAGTTTCAAAATTACGTTATCATGAATTTGTGCTGGCATCCAATCCATGAATGAAAGCACTGGCACGTAAATCCATGATCTACAATTTCTAGAAGCAACTTGCGCAGTGCGCCGACCGACCTTTAGAGAGATCGATCACAAGAGATTTTAGACTTTGGTCATGTCCATCTTGGCGAGTCCATCCCAAGTTCGTCTAAACTATTAAAGAAGTCACAAACGCAACCTGCTGGAGAGTAATTGCGAGGTGTGCAACAGAAAACTACCCCTTACAGTTTTCGTTCGACTCTTCATAATCCGTTATTCTACAAACGAGCTTTCTTGCCCACCGTATCTAGCGGCAAGGTGATCATTGTTTCGATCTCCAATATACAAACACTATCATTAGTTTAGTGTATGACTCGTCGTTTGTTCCACATAGCAGATTTGCTTCAATCTGAGAGATCGCGATCCTTCGTCCATTTCTCTCAGGTTTAGCATCCAATTAGGAGGTAACAGAACCTGAACGTACGCTTAGCGTGTTGCAGGCTTCTCCATACGAAAATTCACAAAACGACAGATTCATATGGGCTCACACACATTCAGCAGATTTGCTCGTATTGTCTTGCTAATAGAGCTCATCGCATGCATTCGAACATTCAATTATTCGAGCGAAATTCCGAAATAATGTTTGAATTTATTCGAAAACGGTGCTTTTATAAGTCGAACTATCGAGAAAATAGAATCCTTCAGAAAGGCAAGATTTGGAATAATTCCAAAGGAAGTATCCGAATAACGGTATTTTCCGCTAAAAGAATTGTGTGTATCAGAACACGTTGATGCTATCTCCTGCTGCCGTTTATGTTTGCCACATATTTTGGTTTGACTTGCAGTTACACCTTCGCTATTCAAGTTGTTCCCATTTATGAAGGTTCAGGATAAAACGCAAATACTATCATTAGTTTAGTGTATGACTCGTCGTTTGTTCCCCATAGGAGATTTGCTCACGGCCTACCTCGGTGGATCACTATACCTAGAGGTCCTAAGCTACCGCTGCACTCTATGTGCTTTGCCCATATCTTGGTTTCTTGCCTGCCTGCCTTGCGTTCGAGCTGCATAGAGCTCTTTGGGATATATGCATAGCACCTCCTTGTGGCACACGTGTACTCGACTAGAAACAGTATAATTACTCAGTCTCCATCACCGCTCTATATGTACACTACAATAAAACTGGGCAGGGACTAACCAGGCACTCGCTACGGCAAAAATCACCAGACGTATGGGCAGAGTCTGGGCAGGGGATATCCGCGCTGCCGGTCAATCCCAGGAACGTCGGTTACTTCCAGCTAGCAACAGGTTCTCCTCTTCATTTTGGGCTGGTGACGCTGCTCGAGAGTTCCGTTGATTTTCTTGAATGATCCCATTCACTCCTCAGTGCCCGCTCCATTCGAGTGTTTGATAGAATCAATTTCGAAATACGGAGCAGCGGCTTCTATAGAGCGGGAAGTGGGCGGAGCAAAAGGCATGAACAATGGAGGTGCGTTGCAGGACCATTTGGCTCCCGTGCCGTGTGACCTTTAAATTAAGTATTAAGAGTAGCCTGAAATCCGCAACAGAACCAATGAAATTGATATTAATTACGAGCTGTAGCTGAACAATCTATTTTTCTAGAAGTTTGATGTTCCATATGGTAACGATGTACTCGCTGAAAAGGCTCGTGTATCCAGGCCAGGTGGAAATGAAGTTGTTTTAGTGAAGGTGAGTAGAACTTTTGTTCAATATTAGTCGTTATATATCCACTTGTTTACGTATGCATGGATATTCTCGAAAAACTCTTTTAAAACTATGTCTGAACTTGCGGCTAACATCCCAGTTATTGCGAATAGAAACACTTGAACCCTGATTTCAGCGTATCATGAAAATGACATAATACGGAAACCCCAACTAACTCAGAGTTCGGATTGTAGACTACGGAACCCAGAGTGGTTCAGATCAACATCCCCTAATTGTCGTAAAAAAAAATGGCGTTTTAGACGGAGTTCCTTCCTACGAGGTAAGTTGGAACGCACTTCCCTCCACCCGCGCCTCGTCCATGTGGGAGCGATCGAGCATCAGTTACGCATCCTCGCCAGCCTATTCAAACCACTGAAATGGCTACTGAGGGGACTGAAACGTGTATAAGGGGACGTGTTCTAACGTCTCTCGTAGGAACGAACGCCGTCCCCAAGCTGTACTTTTTGACGATTATTGGATATTGAGCGGAGCTCGGATTCCGTAATCTACAATCCGATTTCAATAGTTTTCGTACTAACGTCAATTTTGTAGTCACCGCCTTCAAAAAACAAGGGGACTGCTAATTCCTTGCTAATCGATAGTTAGGGAAGTTCAGGAACTCGCTATTGATCTGAGGTCAAAGTTATTTAGGGATTATTTTATGGCAATTCCTCATTCGCCAGTCTAAACTATCTTTAAATAAGAACTTTTAACCACGCCTTCCTCCCAAAGAAATAGTGACAGATCTAACTCAAATTATTTTGATAGAATGAGGGTGCCCTCAGAGCTTTCTTGTGCTCATTTCATTGAGAGAATACAACGATTGAAGTATAAAAAGAAAACGGTGGCAATAAGTTTTATCTACAATCTCGATACGCAGCACTCTATTCATCTCAGTGCCAAACAATGTAGAAGCTTCTCCTCTGAGGATATGCGGATTTGTTATAGGGGTTCTATTGGGTTTACTTGTGAGTTTATTTGATCTCACTGCTTGAGTATATGCTAGTACTCGGGTGGCTATGCTTCAGTATGGTCTCTACGCTTAGCCGATCCTTGATACTTTATCACTCATCTCTTATTATCTGCTGAGTTTGTGTCTAATATATTGTCCTTGGGAAGATAACTGCGATAGAAATACGGTCAGTGTTCTTAGCAACTTACTTTTTCCGGCTGCGCTACCGGTAAGGAGAGTTCAGGCGGAATCTCAGCGAATGCTTCCGAGATATAACGTGCCCCCTAGATATGCCCGGGGTTATGCGAAAATATCTTGACACTAAGTGCGATAGGGAGAAGCCGGACCCTCCGCAGGTGAAGGGATAGTGCTCATAGGGTGCAGCTGAAGTGGTGAGGATCTGTTCGCCAGCCCTCTAAAAGTGAAGGGGATTCCTTCGCCAACCGTTCAGAAGTGAAGGGGGGAGGGTCCCTTCGCTACCTTAACGAGGTCACGCCTCAGTCGTAAATGGAGACGTAGACAACCGTTCTAGATGCTTTTCTGGACATAGAGGCGCAAAGAACTGCAAAGTTGTAAAGAAATATGTAAGGAAGATTGATTTAAGTTGTCGAAATTACCGAATAAATAGGAGAACAATGTATTTAAAAGTATATGTCAGTTTGTGCGGTGTTCTAATGAGAGAACGGGAGGGAGTTTTTTATAGGCAGGAAGTATAGACATCTTGTCAAAAGAACTCTTTTTCTTACACGAGGTCAGTGATGCAGAAGGTTCTTGTGTCCGGAAGTAAATTAAGCTACAAGAAAGTTTGAGACTTACAGGATAACATAATCCTCATTTCCGTTACTTTTGAAAGCTAGTGTTCCCTGTTCTTGCGAAAATCTTCATATGCCTAATTTGAGGCTATTAGATGCATCTTTCTTTCTTATTTTTCGTGAGGATTTCTCTTATTTCTGCCACGTGTACAAATTTGATGTCACCTTGGATGAGTCTGATTCTCCAAAACAAGTTAGTAGCTCGTGATTTATATCCTCAGCCGGCGCGTTATTAACGGAAGGTAAACAGGGCCAGCTATTTAGGTGCCAACGAAGGTGAATTTCTTCAGGATACGCGTAATCGCTATTCGTCTGCCCAGGCATTCTTGAAAATCCGCCGGCATCCTCTTTACGCGTAGGCACGCTACCCAATACCACTTGTTAGATTTCTTAACGCAAACTTGTTGAACTTGAACGGTGCTTCGTTGCGGGACCTAGTGTTTTTCGGACAAACTTATCCCCATTACTAAAGTAATTGGATGTTTATGCGGAGTGGTGCATCAATTTGTGAACAAATTTCTATTGAGCAGTAATATAACGAATCCAATCCTATTCATCTGTCAAGGTACGTTTATCCAGTTGGATAAGTGATAGGGGTCCAGGATATGCATAATCACATCAATATATATATATACATATGTATAGGATCATAGTCAATTCTAGAATTTTCAGGATCTTGGAAAATATCATAACAAAACGTTCGTGCTAAAAAATATGACATTCGCATTGGAAAAAGGAGATTCGTTTGGTCTGATTGGTGTGAGTGGCTCCGGAAAATCGGTAGCATTCAAGTTGATATCTGGTGTTGATCGTCCTTCGTGCGGGAAGGTATTAATACATGGAAAAGCACCGTATCAGACATCAGTAAGTGAAGAAATGAAAATTTCCAATAGGTGATACATGCATTCCCCTCAGTGCTGGAAGCAGATATGCTTCATCAAACTTCAGAATTAGCCGTGACATTGAATTTCTGTCATTTATTTTCACAATTAACGTGTATTCGTATATTTTTAGTTGGGATTCTGTGGATCGTATGACTCACTTTATCCGCGATTGACATGTCGTCAGAATGTAATAATTATCGCCGGAATGCTTGGTAGGTCACAACCACAGTTACAGCCGTAGGAGGTCGTACCCACATGTTTATTCGGACCACAGCGCACCTTTTGCTGAAGCGGGTGGAGAGAAAAGGGGGTGGCAGAGGAACCAGGCGTACCAAACAGAGAGGTTGCGCTGTGTGGCGGGCGCGTCGCGGTCACCTTTGTAAACATGGGCACTAGCGGCTTTATATGAGGTATTGTACTTGCGTGAATCTACTACTTTTTATTAAGGATACCGTGGTGTTCGTCAAAAAGCTGATAAGCTTATCGGTTTTGTCGGTCTTCGATTGCACGGTGGAAAATATGTAGCCGACTGCAGGTTTGATCGATTGAAATAATTTATATGTAAAGGGGAAAAATGGTCAGGCGGGTTGTGTCAATAGGTTTTTGTCTACCAATAATAGAAAAAAAAACTTGAAAAAATCAGTAATACAGTGTAAACATGTTAGGTGAAGAATAGCTAGTAAATTGATTTATAATTTTCGTTAAAGAGTTATTCAAATGCTGTATTGGTGGAGTATGAAGTATAAACTTCATTCTAAATGATATTTATTTTAATTCTTTTCATATAGCACGTTCTAATTATGGTTAAAATGAATGAAGCATTATACGTAATTCATCTGACGGTGTCGCGTACGAGACGCGACTTTTTTACATTCCATATAAAGGGTCCGTTGGAGCGGGCATAACAAGGTACTGCAGCGTTCCCACATTGCGCGCGCTTTACGCCCCGCCCATTTTCACCTCTGTAAAAGTAGTTCTTATTTCGTCATTCATTCGACTCATTGTTGGGTCAGTGGGCGGAAAGAGGAAGGAGAGCGGAAATTAGCCAAACGAACAACAGGCGCAACTCTCGAGCAGTATAATAAGCCAGAGGAGGAGCTGCTGGGAGCTCGAAGTAATCGATATTTCCGATACTGTCCGGCGGAGTGGAGCACACGCTCCTGCGTCCAGACTTTGCTCATACGTCCGGGGATTTGCACTTGCTTGGACCGTAGTGAAACGCTGGTTAGACCGCGCCTCTTTTATATTGTAGCATATATATATATATATATATATATATATATATATGTGTAGATTGGGATGAAGACTGAGTACCGTACTGCATATAGTACACAATGAGTGAATGAGTGAATACTCATCGTGTACTGTATGCAGTCGAGTACTCAGAGCCACAGAAAAGTTGCGAAGCAGTCCATATGTATAGCAATGTATGCGTGTATTGTGAAGCGGCTCAAGTAGTCCGGCTGCGAGCGCGTGCGAGTCGGCGGGCACAAGTGCCAGAGAAAAGTGTACGAGCCGGACAGAGGCCAGAGTAAGGGTAAAAAACAGGGAAGTATGGCGGTAGCCTTAGGGCCTCCCAGTAAGTGTCCTAGCGAGGCAAAGCGTGAACCATCGTTGCAAGTCTAGTGGCCACCGTTTTCTCGTGCGAATAAACTAACCCCGACTATCCGCACACATCGTTTTTCTGAGGTGTTAGGATCTCAGTACCAGTTCCTCACGGGACGCACATCAATGAGCCTCCAGAACTGGACCTGGGAGACTAGCATCCGGAGACGGGACAGTATTAGGAAGTCACCAGTTTCTATTACCGATTCTGAAACGTTTTGATTCTTGGAAGAGCGTTCAATTTGACTTTGACGAGCTTCCGCACTCTTCGATCATTTCTTTGTATTGCGTTGAATTCGCTAAAGTTTAGTTTAAAAATCCTTTGAGTTATTAATCTTTCAGCGAAAGCCAGAAAAGGCGTATCACTGTTGCACTGGCGTTGATGACTCGAGCACAATTAATTGTAATGGATGAGCCAACTAAAGGAGTCGACCCGGTTGTTAGTGAAGTTCTTTCTCATTTTTTTTATCATCCTGCAGCGATTCACTGAATAGTTAAAAAAAGAACAATGATAAGATGGGTAAGGATAGAGAGATGGTTTTTCTTCCAAAAAAAAAGAAAGAAAAGTGATGGGAATGGAAAGTAACCAGTAGTACAACTGCTGGATGTCACGATCATAGATTCTATATTATTGGCACAAGTTCTGGCGATAATCGCGCATAGTCGCAGCTAAGTGCATTGCTTGCGTTCGAAATATTTCTCGTTGAAAGGTTAAATGGGATAGAAGGCAAAATTATCGGCCTTTTCATAACCTTTTCTTTTTTCCAATCGCCTTATCCAACAAACTTAGTGCACTAATGCTTCGTTGCGAGACCAGATCATTCGCTCAATCAACATTTCCTAAAACAAGCGTGTATGTATTTCTGCTGCGTGATGCGTTTGTCCGTCGGTAAAGTTCTATTGGATAGCATTATGTTCGAACTTAAAGGAATCATCCCACGAATCTGGAGTGGTACAGATTTCCGGTGGAGTATTCGTATATTCGTACGGGGTCGTAGATTATGGAGAGTAGGGTGATTCCGTTGATTTCTTCTTAACTGCCGTAGAAAACGGCCCGGAAGATACGGCTTCAAGCGTTCTGGCGCACCATTTTCTACAAGTTCGATTGGAGCGTGGCAGCCCCGTGCGGCGCCGCATACGGCAATTAGGAACGAATGGACGGAATCACATCCGTCTCCATAATCTACTCTCCCGTATACGAATACTCCACCTGAAATCAATACCACCTCAAATTCGTGGGTGATGTCTTTAAGGTTCTTGATTGTCTTTCTCCAGAAGGAGCAGTGGTAATGGATGGATCCAGTTGTTGATTGAGCACGTCTCGGTGCATTATTACTTACTTAGATGACCCATCTTCACTGGACGTACGGGTCCCATCATCTTTCCCACTCGTTTCGTTTTCTCGCCATTGTCATCCAAGATGTTCTCAAACTTTGCGAGTAACGTTGACAATGTCCTCGACCCCTTTCTCCAGTTCCAACTACAGATCCACATCCAGATCCAGCTCCAGCACTCACATGGTCCATCCGTGTAGCGAACGCATCACCCAGTCTCGTTGGCGGCCCCCCCTCCCTCGATGGTGTTAAGCATCTGTTGGGATCCACTCTTGCGTTCTTTTCTAGGAGGTGTACTGGTAATGATGGAGAATTAAATCTCAATAAATAAAACACATCAATCGCCTGAAGATTTCGAGGCTCTTTGGAAAAATGATAATTTAAGCTTCTAAGAAGAAGCATTTTCTTTGTTCTTTACAGTACACACTAATCATTTAAGGCTCGCCGTGATATTTGGAAACTAATCAGAACCACACATCTCAATGATCGAATACTACTGTTCACCTCATCGTCACTTGAAGAATGTGAAATGCTTGGATCACGTTATGGTGTACTGTATAAAGGCCGATTCATATCAACGGGAACTACGGACGTGTTAAGAGGACAGTGAGTGATGATCTGACGGTTGTGCTCTTCTTTTTCCCCAAAAATGTGTAAATTTTTCTAATACGAGCATAATTTCCAGTCATTCACGATTCTGTGTACTTCATATGGAATTGACTGATGTTAAACGAAAACAGAAGGTTGGAATGATTTTTTACGATCATTCAGTTTAAATAGCGTAGTTAATTTTTTTAAAATCAATTGCTAGTTACTATTTTTTTATCGTTGCTATTATTTGCTATCATGTTATATTTATTACTATATTATATTTATTGTTATATTAAGTTTTTTTTTTAAATAAATTAATTTGAAATAATTTTAAATAATAATTTTAAATAAATTTAAATTAAAAAATAACAATTACCACGTTCTATTTGTTTATAATTTACTTGATTTATTATTTTATTTTGGTTGGTGTGTATCTCGAATTTTATTAAGGTCCTCGATACCGTACATGATATCTTTCCAAATTCAAATCAGGTACCTGTCCCTGAGAGTACAAAACCGCTTCTGAAATGGCGTGTAAGTTGGTTTTTCCTGCTATTTTTTTAGAGTTCTCTTAGTTTTCGCATGAAGTAGCGATAAATTCTTGTCGATTGGCGCGACATCCGGCAGGTTCTGGCACGGGTTTATACTTAGCATGTGAATTAGAGTCAGCTGACGTTACCAACAATTTTGGTTGCCGTCAGATAGCTTAGATAGTGGTGTTTAACACCATTACACCAAAAGGTCTAAGTATACTTTAGAAGAATTTCTGGAATATTTCGATTTTTTTGTTTTTTTTTTTCAAAATTTTTCTGGGACAGTAGCGTCTACGATTATTAATGACAACCTTTCGGGGTCTTGAATTGAACGACACTTTTATAGGGAAACTCGATTTTTTTAGATATGAAAATTCGGGATTTTTTTCCCGTGAAATCGTGATTGATATGGAATGAAAACCACTAATTTTTTTTCTTCTAGATTCCAATGTCCGAAACGGAATCATTATCCGTATTCTTCCGTAAAACACAACAATTGGCAAGTTTTATCCCGGCAAAAGATATTCGTCTTACACAAGCAACGTACGATGATGCACTTATCACTCTTAGCGATAAATTTAGTAATCTTCAAAAACGAGCATCAGAAAAAGAATTAGTAAATCAATTGTTAACAGTAATTGGATAGTAGTCGGAATAATCCGTCAATGTTATTTTATTTTCCCATTGCGACAACGAAAAAAATATATATCGATTGCCAGATTCGAAATATAAATCGTTTTTTGTTCAATTGTGTAATTGTAACAGTAGTGAAATTGTTTATATTTAGTATGTTTCTGAGAAAAATCCTGAATAACGACGTGAACATCATTTTGAGTGAATTTTTCGGGGATTTCCCCGCGACTTTTCGAACCTGGAAAAGAACTGTGGATAGATATAGGTGGTTTCATTATAAAGTGTAGGGGACCACTACATATTTCCGCTTTTCTTCATGAGAAAAAGAATGAAAGTTGGTCGGCCTGTCAGAATTTATGCAGAAGTTCTTCTTTGGGAATTGTAGAAGAAGCGAGGAGACTAAAATGAGGTTCACTGATCAGATTCCTATGATAACATATGTGTATGCTTTCTGTTTAAGGAACCCTGTTGATAATAAGCCGAATTTGACGATACAGGCGCGAAAATTCAGCTTCAATGTTTGTGCTCAGATCGTCAAATTAAAATTTACTGTTTTTCTTGTCTTTTTGGTTTTGGTCGTGCTATGACTAAATCGCGTACCCATCACTCAGCTGGTGATTTTTTGATCCTTGAACTCATATCGATGCTCTTTGTCGGTTTTTTTTTTAGCCTGTGAATCCTCTTGCTAAGTATTTGCGCGACCCATATTCTATCTCACTTAGATATACAGCTTCTATATGGAAGCGTTTAGAATTCTGTTTGAAATGAAAATATGAAAGAGTATTTTTAAGCCAATTGTCTTTTTTGATAAAAAAAAAACTGACGTATAGAATACCGTGTTGTTTATGGAATGAAGCAATGAAGTCGATATTTATTATAAACAGTAACTTAGAGGCATCACACCTTCGAATGGTTCGAATGGTGCGGTGGGTTCCTTTCAGTAGTATATTTCAGGTGGGCAATGCCTATACGGGGTCGTGGATTATGGAGAGGGGGTGATTCCGTCCATTTCTTCCTAATTGCCGTAAAAAACGGCCCAAAAGATGCGGCGCGAGCACAAGGCTGGCGCGCTCCAATCGAACTCTTTGTAGAAAGTAGTGCCCTGGAACGCTCGAAGCCGCATCTTCTAGGCCGTTTTTTTTTACGGCAGTTAGAAAGAAATGCACAGAACAACCCTCTTCCCCTACAATCCAGGATCGCACCCCAGATTCATGGGGTGATGCCTTTAATGACGTTTTTTTCCAAAAAATTTTTTTGTATTTCTTATGATAACGACGTACTCGAGGAAAATGCTCGTCACCACACGGAAACTTGATCACTTTTGAAAAATGACGCTCTTTCTATTCGAACGTGGACGTCACAGAAATTAATATGGAACTTTTTTTGTTTTGTTGGACACGGTTTTCTTTGATGTACTTGCATTTTTCATGTTGATCAGCTTGCAAATACGAATTCATATTCAAATTTTGATTGTTAGAAAATCCATGAGCGTGATCAGTACTAGGATATTTTTTGTTTTAATAAATTTCATCGAATTTACATTCAAATTTTTCACCATTGAATTGATTAAATTAATTAATTTTCATTATGCCATTAATTTTTCATTTCTTTATTATTACGTTTGTCTATGCATTCGAAAACCTTCCAAATTCACTTATGTAGCCGGACAATTTCAGGAATAGGGACAGTTTCACTCCTTTTTCTGTAGAGGATCTTAAAACGTTTTTCCGATAAGAATTTTTTTATTTATTTATCTCTACAAATAATGATAATGTACAGTTCATAAAATCAATTAGGGCGGAATCACATGACAATAATTTAAGGAACGTCGTTAAGGGAATTTAAGGATCAATGTGGCTTTTGACCACTAATCTTGATCTGCTGCTACTTATGTACATCTTACGCAGAATTCGCGTTCATTACGCCACACAAAGAATCCTTTAATCTCCGATGTGATTCCGCCCACACATTTACGATCAATTAATCGATTTATATGAACAACAACAAATAACTCGATAGCAACACGAATAGATGAATCGTATGGATTTTATTAGACAGAAATAATCAATCTCGTGTACCTCGAATAAGGTCATAGACGCAGAGGGATCCGTCGATGTCCTTTTCTTATTGGTCAAATGCAGAGCGCAGGGGAACGAGAGCACATTTATATGCAATTTTAATTGAGTTCATCTATTTTTACGGATGTGTAGCTATTAATTGAAATAATAATAATAATTACAAAGAGACAAATGACGGATTCCTCTGAAAACTCGTCCATAATAAGGATCAAACAAAATTCAAACCAAATAACCTACTTGATCAGATAAACAAGCATGACATGGACAAATCAATCGATATTCACCTTATACTTGTTAATCTACCCGAAAATTTTCTAGGAAAAATCCATATTGACCAAATGACTAGATCAGTCAAAGCCTCTTTACACACTGGGAACAATGTAAAAATGGTGCTAACGGTCTTCAAAAGGAGAGAATTTGTAACAGATGTCCGGGAAAAATAATCCCTTTCAGGAACTATTCGGCACTTAGAACCGAAGCCGAAAATTTTTGGAAAAAGTGACATTACAATTGTGCTCATGTGTGAAAAAAAAACATCCTCGTGTAAAATAATATGTAATTAATCATGGACTAATTCACACTGTGATCAATAATCCAATCGATAGTCAATCCGATCAATAGACTTGAGGTGGCAGCAAATAATTAGTGGTGTTCTCCTTAGGTCCACTGCTTTGTGACATCTCATCTGGTGTAGGTGAAGCGGACCTGAATGGTGGTAAGATACGTGGTATCTTCGAAAAATCCACTCCTGTCCCCCCTCCTCGGAAAAAAAGCGTCCTCCAGAAAAAAAAAACAAAAAAAAAACCCGTACCTTCTGCTGCCGCCGTCCGCTACACTTCCGTCAGAACTGACGTCGACAGACGGTCGATTGCGAAACGCATTACTAGATTTACGTTGCCGTCGTAGCTCTGCGTAATAACCGTCACGAACCGCTGAGAACACAAATGCGCTTAGCGTTGACCTAAATATATAACATTATCTTGTTCCATGTGTGTCCCAAAACTTGCGCATGGGCTACTAGCACTAGTCTGTGTGTCCCAAAACTTGCGCATGGGCTACTAGCACTAGTAAGCCATAAAAAAGATAGCCATAACGTGATATGATTTTGACAGGAAAATGTTTTTGATAGAATAATTTTTTCATATTTATAACTATTTGTGGGATAATAGATTTCTTCAATTGTCATTGTGATTCTAAATTGCTTCTGTATGACCGTGAAGTATGTCCCAAAAATAAAGCATGGACAAGCGAACTTTTTCCATTGAGAAACAAAGATCATTTTTCTTTCTCGCGCAAATTCTGACTCATTACGATTTTCATTCAGTTTTGGTCGTTTTCAATAACACTTTTTTTTATTGCTCGTAATACCATAACCAATCGATAGTAGATTGATCGTTGTGCTGTTATGATCGTTGTGGATATTTGTAAGCGTTTAAGCTGACTTGTAAACCAAGAGATCAGGGGAACTTCTGTAAAGTCAGTCAGGCTAAGGAGAGAAGAGATTTTCCGCTGCAGATATCTCAGAGTAGGTCAGTTTTCAGTAGAAATCAGTTGTCCATGCGTGACTTATGGGACAGATGCTTTTCTTTTGTCCATATTTTCAGTTACGTTTTGATGTTTTTCAGCAAGCAATCGAATGAAAAAAGTCATCATACCATGCTCCGGCAGTTTCACTTGGCGTATGTGTTGCTTGATCAAGGAATGTGCATTCCGTGGTTACAGCATCAGCGGTACATGCGAAAAAATCTGGTTTGAAGCCATACGTTCGGAATGGGACATGAAAGGCGCCGAATTCCTCCGACATCTGGAACAAAGTGATGTTAGGACGCGGTCAGTTACACTGTTTACAGTTATTTTGATAGCGCTTGCTTCAATTTTCGCTGAAGACCAGTTTTCGCTCGAACATGTATGTGTCACAGGGGACCAGTTTTCGCCCGAATTCGAGTAACAACTATTTCAATGTGTGAAATCCACGTTGTTTGTATTTTTTTCGCGGAGTTTTTTTTTGGCCATTTCATATATTAGTGCCTGAAAAAAGAACATACCCGTTGAATTTCCTCTGAGTCCATGAGGTTGTCACATACTCCGTTGAGGAACACTCGCAACGCATCAGAAACTTCGACGCGTTGTGCCTAGGAAACCAATGAATTACTGTAGGAGTACTACAGACGTGAATGTGACTCATGTTTTAGTGAGCATCTGGGAAGAATTCTATGTATTATATAAAAAAAAGAGACGGTCCTTGAGAGCAGTACAAAACCTCGGGTCTCAAAATTCCACTCGGGATCATCTTGAGGACAGCACTCCTCCAGCGGTCCAGGACAACCTACTCCATCCGACCGATCATTGATGACGCTCACATAACGTATCAATCTTATGCCACAACCTAATCTTTGTTGTTTTTCCGGCGTTGTGTGACAGGCGTTTGTAGTCCTCCGCTAGTGTGTCCGCAAATTTGCGTCATCACGATTTTTTCGGCCGATTCCCAGCCCCCGCGCTTCTTTGGGACGGCGGAGATCTGATTGATGTGTACCGAAATAGCAACTGTTGCTGGTGCAGGCTGCTAATAGATAAAGTGTGATTGGATCCCTTGTCAGAAGAAAAAAACTATGGATTCTGTAAAATTATGGAACCTAAGGTTTTGAAGCATTTATTTGACATGATTTTAAATGTGTCTGCTTAGTGCTCGGCTAATAGCGCTGGGGAATGTTTAATTTTATGTTTTCATCCGGCTTATAAGTAGTGTTCGATGAAATTTTCGACGTTTCCACTTTTAGGTAAAGTTCGGAATGTATGTAGTTTTTAGAAATAACGACGAAATATTCCCTGAAGGTAGAAATATAGGATAAATATAGGATTTAAGGTAGAGATAGAAGCCCAAGTGCTCAGGAGTATCAATAGGGCTCAATTTCACCAACGAGGCAATTCTTTGCACTAATAGGTCTAATGACGAA
Organism: Necator americanus; assembly: GCF_031761385.1. NCBI lineage: Eukaryota > Metazoa > Nematoda > Chromadorea > Rhabditida > Ancylostomatidae > Necator > Necator americanus. The sequence goes on from NC_087373.1 coordinate 4,397,042, forward strand.
ATAAAACATCGTTACGTGGACAAGGCACTATAGACGATAAACTACGGGGCACAATAAACTCTTCACAACTCTTTCATACTAGTACGAATAATAAAATCAACCTTATGCGGTTTCATTTCGTTAGTTCTTTGGATGTAAAGAGTTGCATCGTTTGGTAAAACAAGAGCTCTGATTCATGGTCTCTGATTTGATATAGAAAAATTGAATTTCGGAAAATAAAACGTGTAAGAGAAAATTTCTCCGCCAGTAGGTAATTTTTACTTATGTGGGTTCATTGTGTTATCGTTCAGGAAGAAAGAGAAACTAAGGAGGATGGGGAATTCACTGGTTATGCATTTTTCTCTATTACGAGAAGGCGTTGAAAAATGAGAAAATTTCGACGACGCTGAAGATGTTTTGTGTTTTGAATCCTGTAGGAAACTTTTTAATATTTAGTTCTATCAATTTTGGTCTAAAGTTCAGCTAGTTACTCCCAAAATAGGCGAGTACTCATTATTATTTGTTCCCCTCAGTTCTTCAGCTCCTTGCTATCATTCTAACCTTCAAAAGATATTTTTTAAAGATTGTTTTAAAAATTCTAATAGAATAAAACAGTGAATAATAAAAAATCATAACGAAACACTAGTATTTTTTTACTAATATGATTCCAACAAAAATCTTACTTCTCCTTTTTGAACGCCTCCACCTTCATCATTACTGTTGTTTAAATTTTTTGAATGGAGAGATTCTAGATTGAGAGTAGATAACCTCGTTTACATTTTCTTTTTTTTTTTTTTGAATTGCAGCATAAAAGTCAATTAATTAGTTAATCAATTAATTACTGGAATTATAATCTCTTTTTTATTACCAGATATTTCGAAAATCATATCTCTTTTTTTGTACTTATTGAGAGAATTCCGAAAATAGAATAATACAATGTATTTTTTTTTAATCCCTATTTTGCTCTTTTTGTATACTTCATTGTATTTTATTTGTACGCACATGTAGTGAGGAGAAATATTAGCTTAGTTCTACATTAGAGAGAAAAATTTAAAGTTTCTATGTCCTTCGCGATTTTGCGCTATTTTTTCGACATCGAGAGAGCGCTAAATAACTTACGCTCAGAGATGGTTGGTTAGGAAAATGGTCCGCTTACCATTCCTAACCGAAGCCTGATATGATTAGATGAGTACTTTACTCTTTATACATCTCTGATTTTTACTCTAACTTCTTCCCTCTTTTTCCTGGAATTTCGACTACTAGATAGAATCTAATCCTGCTTCGCTAGTAGCGATATCCTTGAAAATCCCAGAGTTTTAGTTAAGAGTGATTTTTCGACGTTGTTGCTGTTGTCGATGCGTCGTTTGTTTTAACGCGAGATTTGCGTCATCTGTCAGAACCACTAGAAACAGGAGAGAAGTGCAAGGTGAGGCAGTTTTATTATTATCCTTGATTCCGAGGGATATTCCACTCGTAGACGTCCCTATATTGTGCTTTTCTCGCCGGAAACACCCAGAAGACCGATCATTCAGTCTACAGCGACGTCAAAAACCAGTCCATGGCGCACAGCTGTTCAGGCACATAGGCAATCAATCATAGTAATCAATAAAAAAACGACTATAACCATGTGAATAGGTTGGGAACTCATTAGAGTTTGGATTTATTGGGATTCAAGCGACTAGTTAGTTTTTCTGCAACCATTAATTGTTCTTTATGCTAGGAACTGCCGTTCACTTTTCGGAAACGAAAAACGAGAAGTAAATTGAGAAAAATCGGGAAAAATTCCCTATAATCATGGATGAGGTGGTTTGAACGAGTTTTCTTCTATTTGTAGTTGGAAAGAGAATACATGAAACCTTGTTTTGTTTTACCATATGGACGAGTTTGAAAAGTACTGGTTACTGGTAGACAAAAATCAATAAATCGATCGAGAGTCAGTAATTTGGGGTTTTTTCCGTTTCATATTAACTTCATATGGGTCTGCGGAGGGGCTTAAGCCCAGTTGTTCGGATGAGATGACTACTTGAAGGATTTGCTCCTGGTTGGATTACTGTAGACACATGGAGTGACATGCACTACAAGCGAAACGTTATGAGTTACGGTACTCACCCTCGGTAGATTATCCAAAAATCCCTTAAAGTCGTCCTTCTTCTCCGTTGCTCGTCGTATAATACGATCAGCTGAAGTGTGTGATCAACATTTGTGACCATAATCATAGATATCGATTAGCTTCATCGATTAGCACTCACCGATATCATCCTTGGAATTATCGATGCAGTACTTGATAATAGCTCGTTGACTCACTGTTAGAATTGGTCTACGATTCCCCTGAGATGACATGGATGCTCTGAAATAGGGATCGATATATCGATCAAGCGCATATAGATCTCCAAAATATGTTAGAAATTTGGAAGGGATTAATGTATTTTTGTATGAGGGATAATCACTGCAGAATTAATATTACCAGCGTTTCATTGATCGATAATTGATCGGAGGACTTACTTGCTGTCAACGCTGTGCAGTTTCCTGTGAAAATAACAAATACAAAAAATGAAACTTTTTTGCTAAATTAACAAATATTGATTTTTTTGTGGGAAATACCGTATGAAAAACGGTTGGGTTAGTTCTAACGAATGGTTCGAAGGAATTGCAGATCATTCGAATAATTAAATATAATTATCCGATTAAATTATAGTTAATTGATCTTAGCGATTGGATAAGTAAGAAATTCTGGGACGTAAACGCCCATCATGCTTCCTTCTCCCCCGGGAAAAAAATTGACTCTTCATAGTGAACAACGGGTGACTTTAAGGTACCTTTCATTGATATATACATATGTATTGATGAAAGTAGATAAAAAGGGACCAATGAAAATAAATATGTGAACATATGAGATTCTAATATGGTAGATAAATACGTAAACAAGTAAATAAACAAGTTTGCAGCCGAAAATCACTGATTAGTAATTTATTTTGATAAATCTTTCGATGTTATTACTATCAAGCTAATTTTTGTTTATCTCTCTGAGAAAAAAAGGGAAAACTCGAGAATTACTCCCATCTTTTCCAGAGGATTCAAAAAGCGATGTCTTAATTCACAACTATTATTTCTTGATACGAAAAATTTCTGTAAAAAAACATAGTAATTTTCCTTGAAAAATCAGTATCTACCTGGACATTTTCTTATGAGTTGGTGAGATTTTCCTTTCGGATTGACTCAATTTCGGCTTATGCTTAGTCGTTTCATCCTTAAGGCCAGCTGATTTAGTATTCCCCATTCTTTACGCTGATAGCTGATATGAATAGACACTGAAAATGAACGACATCTGTCACAAATCAATAAGTCAATACGTATCCGCAATGTAGCGATGAAGCGCTCAAGAACGAGCGAGCGACGAAACAAGAAAATCAGAGAGAATCAGGCGAGTGAGAAGATTGCAGCAATGTGGTTCTGGTTAAATGTACTGCAACATTAAGATGTCTGTTAATGAGTGAAAAAAAATCCAGACAGCTGGCAGACGAAGCTGTCTTGAAGAATGATGGCGGGAATTTTTCCATAGAAAATTCTTCCTGAGGCAAAAAAACCGCACAGTGTAAGAAATTTTACTGAAAAGTTACGGTAACATTGTAATACAAGTAAACGAAGTGGTGGAAACATTTATGAAATAACATTGAAACCTATGAAATATTGATTGAAATGATCGCGGTATCGATCAATCATGGGGAGTGTTTTGTTGAAAAACTACTAGCAAGTATAACAATGGTGTGTTCAACGCATAAAGCGCACAGTATTTCTGTTCCTGAGAGAAAATCCTCGATTTTCACTGACTGGCAGACTGTCTTTGTTGCTGAACTATAGCTATAACCGGTGCCGAGGAGTGAGTTCAGCTGTTTTAGCCGGTCATGCGTGATTTTTGGGACACTTGTGTGGTACCATCTTGAGCATAATCTTTTTTTTTTAGAAATCACGAGATATATTTAGTATTTAATAATATATATAGTATATTTTAATAATTTTAATGATACAATTGTAAATTTATTTAGTAAATTGAAATTTTAAAAACAAATGAATTTATTTATTATAACTTAATGTATGTATTTTAATTATATATATATATATATATATATATATAGTATATTTTGGGATCAAAAAAAAATTATTTTGGGATAAAACAAGATCTACACATGCATTTTGCTGCTGCAAAATATGCACTACTTCTGGGACAGGATGAAAATGTCAGAACTATAGATTTTGTAGGATATCGGCCAGATTATGCGCCTTGGATATGTGCCAAGAAGTTTAGCACCGTAGAAAGTGAGATTTGAGACGCTTTTGAGAAAACTTAGCTGTTTTTTCTTGAGCAACCATAAAATTTATTTTAAATTTGTATGATGCGTGGCCACCTTAATGCGAAACTTTTGGGACAGTTGACAGAATTCTCGGAAAAAAAGCGCTAATAGTTGAATGCACGTTTTTCGGTTGAGTGTGGTAATAGAAAGATAGAAGAATGTGTGAGTTAAAACGTTAAAATTGAAAATTGTTCGATTAAAAATAAGCGAAAGCGAATAGTTTTTTTTTTGCCTGTATCATCCGTAAAAATTGTTGTTGTGCGTGTCATATTATCCGTTCCTAGGCTTATCCATATATACAGCCTATGCTAAGCCGAATAAATAGCCAAATAAACAGATTTCGCGGCGCGTAATAAGCAATACGCGATTTGCTACTAACCTACAATATTTGTTATCGTCGACGAGCTACATTGCGAGTTCAAAAAATTGTGGGGGAATTGTGTGAGAAATTTCCTGGATTTGAAAGTAGTCAAAAAATTTTCACATGGATTTAGGAGAGATCATTGTGAAACGATTTTTTTCCTGATTATATTATTTTAGTGGAATGGAAATACACAGCTGAAAGTATTTTTAACATCTTCCTGATTACAATTTGCAGCAGTGATACGGTAGTTTTTTGAAGAATACTGTAGCTATGCAATCCCTATCTGAGTCTAAATAATTATGGGAATCCAGTAGCAGCTGTATAACTCAACGTTTGCAGATGTGAAGCAACGAATCAGAAACAGATGTCAAATAAAGTTTCGTTCTTTAAAACGTTTAAATGTGACGGTTTTTCGTTCAACTTCTTCGAAAAAGTTAAGTGTTCCGGGAAATGAGGAGTTTTTGACAGAGAAATAAACTCGGAACTTGAATGATTAATGTTCCAACCTGCTCTTCGACAGAACCCACGAAAAATGATTAAATGGGAACTCGTTTATTCTCTTCAAGTAAATGGTTCGCTTTCACTTTAAAAAAACTTTGTTTTCGAAAGAAAAAATGTAGACTGGAGAAATGTAGAGTTTTGTTAGGAAATTCTAAGTGTTTTCTCCGGCTTACATGGAAGAATTTTAGGTATTTTTCTTGGCTTACGTGGAAAAATTTTAGGTGTTTTCCTCGGGTTGCTTGGAAAAATTTTAGGTACCTTTGCTGACTTACGTGGAAAAATTTGACGAAGTCAGTGTTAGACTGAGACTAATCAGCTTTTCTGAACCTTTCGTCTCTTCCACTACTGCTGAATCTCATTTTGCTCCCAGTAATCCAGGATCGTTTAGGAACCAAACAAAATGCAAACACTTAGCCGTTCCCGACTTTTTGGGGATTTTGCAACAGCATGGAATGTCTCTAGCCGATTCTACAACATTTCCAAAAAGTGAAAACCTTTTTACTTGAAAAAATTCGATGTTTTTTTGCGATTACGGAGCAAATTTTCGAGCCGTTGGGTGTGTGGAAATTATTTTTTTTAGTAAGTAAACAATTTGGTGTGTAATGAAAGATGATAATGTGATAATTTCTTGAATCTACCTCTGAAAAAAATCTTATCTGTGTTATCGATCTATTATCTACGAAAAATCCAACTTTTAGTGAAATTACGTAGCAAATTTATGAGTTAATGGAAAGATTTGGAAAAAAAAACTAGTGTGAAAACCAGGAAAAGAAGGTTTCCTCTATATTTTATTATAATAATTTCTTACTTTCCAAAAGAATAAAAATAAGGGGGAAATTAGTAAGAGGAACGTATAGGAAAAGGTGAACATATACACCGGATCGGACGAACGGAGAACTCAACAGATAAGTGGGCGGAGCTAGTCGCCAGAAGCTCCGCCCACTATGAAGAGCGTCTGAATGAAAAATTGAAAGCGATCCGTTAGCCGTTTTCCTGTCAGCGTTTCTTATTCAACGAATTACGTCGAGATCAAAAATTTCAGCGATAATTAAATTGAGGGCGGAGCATAGAATTGGTCGCTCATACCTGTGTATTACATTTATTACATATTATTTTATTACATGTCATTATATTGTTACTGTATTATTATCATTTATTGTATTATATTATATTATCCTTGTCATTTATCATATTATTATATATTACTATTATCATATCATATTTATTATTATACTGCTACTCATTTATTATTGTATTATTATATATTATTCTCATTTATTACTATATTATTATATATATTATTGTAATAGCGTATTATATTCTTGTCGTTACGTAGTACTAGAACATTACTAGTAATATGTAAGTTATTACGGCAGTTCACAGACCTACACGACTACATTTTCCTGAAGTTATTGACACTCCGACGGTGTTCAAAGATCCAATGGAACTCGTTCCAAGAACATTCTAGCCTAAAAAAATGATAAAGAGGAAGCTCCGGGTACTGTAGTTTGATACTGTATTGATTTTTGATGAGGTGTAGAGCTGTACCGAGGTTTAATATTATTAAACGAGATAGAAACAGAAACTGCTTGCAGAGTTTAACAATGAAATGTTGTTAGACTCGCTGAGGATGGCTATCCGGGATAAAGGATCAATTAGCTTAATTAGTTTCATTTGAGGTGAACTGACGGGGATCTAATTTGTCTTTAGGTACCAATTAATTAATTAATTAATTAATTTTTCTGTCGAGATAGGAATCTCTGGGAACGTTTTTGAAATTGGGACTTCTCTGTGTCCAGAGAAAACCTGCAGTTTCACGTTCGTGTTGATAGATGTAGTGTGGATCCCATGTGGATTTGATAGATCTGAGGGAAAAAATGCTGCGTAGGTGTAAATTAACGAGATTGGAATAGTTGGGAATAAGAATAATTAAATTAAAGAAAAAAAAAGAAGAATTATGAATTATTAAGTATTAAGTTATTAAGTTATTAAAATTAATTAATTAATTTAATTAAGAATTATTAAAAGAAGAATGTTATTATTGAAGAATTATGAGGTCAGCTGAGGTAAAAGTAAAAAGCTGAGGTAAAAGTGTAAAGGTGAGTCTAAGTGTGCCTTCAGTAAAGAAAAAAAATTAATTTAAGAATAGTCTGACCAATATATCACTGACAGATTTAATTAGCACTAAAAACGACGATATTAGATGGTAATAAATTTTAGCTAGCACTAAAGCATGAGCAGGAAAAAGTTCAAGGATGAAAAATTGGAATTAGTCAGCTGAAGCGATTCAAATGAATCCACCATCCATGCTTATATTAGTGCCGTCCCGCTCTCCTCTCATCATTCTATAATTTTAGCCCACTATGTTGACCTTAGCGTCACTAAATACACGAATGAGGAGCACTTGAAATCCATGAAAAAAACTCTATTTTTAAACAAATGACTCAGAGGGTTTTGGAGGAGATTTGTGCGAGGAAAAACCGGCAGTTCTCAGCTCACTGAGCTGGTTTCACAGAATAATGTCAAAGAAGAAATGAAATTTGAAAAAAAAAGAGAAAGAAAACAGACTTAAAATTCTATAACATTTCTACTATGGATTAAAGAACTACTAGAAGAAATTCACTAGTGTAAGTTGGGTAAATTCGAAAAAATTCAAAATTACCCAATTTATTAGAGAAATGAAATTACTTTTACTAGTGGGTAGCTCAAAAAAAGAATAGGAGAGAAAAAAAGTTAAGACAGGGATGAATTTTAAAAATTTACAAAAAAAAAACAACTACCGATCACAGATTGTGGAAATTCAAATGAATGCACAGAGAAAATCCGGAATTTCACCGGCATGCTGATAGATGTAGTGTGGGTCCCATGTGGTTTCGATAGATGATGATGTGTGGAGTGTATAGGATGGAATGGCTTGGATAAACAATGAGTTTTTTGATCAGAAACCTTTGAGAACGTTACGGAGGAGAGATAAAAACACGATGATCTTCGAATAAAAGTGAATTATTGGCGCGAATGTCCAGTAACCGACCATCCATCCACTCCGGAAGATAAATTCAAAAGCTCAGAGACCATACGTCGGTGGTGGTGATGATGGTGGTGTAATAGCAGCTCTAGCAGCGCGCTCTAAGAGCTGCTGAGACACGCCCAATTTTCTTGTCGGTCCGAGAAAAATACACTGATCCATCAGTCGGACACATGCATGATATCCGCCAGCAAATCTGCAAAAGCATATAGCATTACAGGGAAGGGCGGCGAGAACTCGTCCCCGAGCTGGGAGAACTCGTCCTCGACGTCCCACCATAATGATCCTTCAAAGCTGTAAACGTCACATAAGTTGAGACACATGCATGATATCCGCCAGCAAATCTGCAAAAGCATATAGCATTACAGGGGAAGGCGAGAACTCGTCCCCGAGCTGGTGGAACTCGTCCTCGAGTCCCATAATGACGATCCTCCAAGCTATAAACGTCAAATCAGTTGAGACACATGCATGATATCCGCCAGCAAATCTGCAAAAGCATACAGCATTACAGGGACGGAGAACTCGTCCCCGAGCTGATGGAACTCGTCCTCGAGTCCCATAATGACGATCCTCCAAGCTGTAGACGTCACGTCGGTTGAGTCTAATAACGTCATGTACATTAACTAATGAACCTCAAAGTGTCCGATGAAGCTAAAGACGCCATCGAAAGTACAAGTATTTTAATAATAGATCAAGAAAAAACGTAAGCGTGACAAATGGGCGGAGCTTCCGATATGTTGCCAAGCGAGGATTAAATCCGTTTCTGAGGGATGGAAGCTGAAAAACACTGACTTCGTGAGTGTTCAGAAGCTATTTCGAGACCTAAGCGCGCTAAGAAAGTGCATATTTTTCCCCTGAGAAAAATAAAGTGATACGGAAAACCCTTTGAAATTTGATATATCTCTGAAAGTTGCTAGTTTCCCGGCTTCTAAGAAACATTGATCTATTTTTATTGGAATTTTTTCTTAACACCTTGGCGACAACGTGGTCCAAATATTGACTACATTTTTTTTTGGCCCCATGGGAACGTGTACTCCACATGTAGACAACACTAGTTTTTCTCTTTCTTTTTGTTTTTTTTTTAAATTTGAGTCGGCTATTTTCCCACTTTTGTCACTTTTGCCTCCTGAGTAATTTAATTCTATTTTAAGTGAAGCTATATACTGTGATCTCAAAAAATCTTAATTTTTTTTTATTTTAATAATAATAACACTAATATGTGGGCTTCAGTCGCGGACGGAACAAAAGTGCTCGGTCTAATTTTTCCCAAAATGCGATCGTCGTCAACGTTAATCCTTTTTCTTGGAAACCAGTCTGTGATGTGGAAAATTGATTGGTCAGAACAGAAACGACTAGAAACTCAAAAAAAAAACTCAAGGGTTTTTATTATGAGGAAAATATGAGGAGGAAAAAAAGCCTCCGGCGCGCTACAAAAACTGCAAAATTAATGCTGGTAACAGGATTGTTACAGTGGAAAATAAGTTAGCAACATTACTCCGAGGATGAGTTCGAGAAGGATGAAGTATTCAATAGAAATGCCAAAGAAGGAATGAAATTTGAAATAAAAAAAGAAAACGGAGTTGAAATCATGCAACATTTCTATTGAATTAAAGAAGTAGCAGAAGAAATTTACTAGTAAATTTGATAAATTGGAAAGAAATACAAGAAATAGTTGAGAACGAGGGTGAATTTTGTGAAGCAAGAAAAAAAATAATTTTCTGTAACAATGAGCTTCCAGGTCGTTGCTGAACATTAACATTCAACCTTTCATCCGAAAATTACAGAGATTAAGGAAAAAAGAATAAAATGGAAGAACGAGCGATGAAATTCATGGAAGAAAAAAGGATTTACCTCTGAAAAATGAAATTAACAAATAAAGGGAGTAGGAAGAACAATCAAGGATAGGTGCGAGAAATAAAACATGGATGAATGACCCGAAAGATTGAATAAATGAGCAAGACAAGTGGCTGAATGATCGAAAGAAAAAGAGGATTGAAGGAATGAATGAAGAATGAATGAACGAAGTGATGAATGATAAACTATTGAATGAAAAAGATGTGATTGAACAGCTGATCGCTGAGTGAATAAAGACAATTGTATGTGGAAAAGAAAAAAGAAATGAATTGAATCGAACGGAAAAAGATAAAAAAAAGGAGATAAGTTTATTCTTGAGAAAAAGATGAATAATGCTAGCTAAGAATAACAAATAGCAATAGAATAACAATTGCTTTTTTTCCCCTCACTTTTTTTTTCGTTCTGTTTGATCTCATTTTATACATTTTCATAATTTCTAACTGATTAAAAAAGTAATCTTTGTTTTTCTTTTCCTCCTCCAGAAAAAAATTAGCAGGAACCGAAACGTCGAAAAAAATGGAATTTGATGTTTTTATGGATTAGGTGACAATTTTTTGAATTTTCAGTTGAAACGCTAACGAATCGACGTCAGCGCCTTCTTGATGTTGCTTTCCCCTATTTAAATCCAGATGAGAGTGGAGGTTCTGGAATTTCTGGAATAACGGATTCATAAAGTTGGAATTATTTTATCAGAATGTATTTAATATTTTTTGTTATTATGTTTATATAGTTATTTTAAAATATTTTATTTATTTATCAATTTTATATTGTTATTATTTATATATTTGTTAAGATTAGATGATTTTTGTCGTACTAGGCATGAAGTAACAAGGCAAATGAATAGGCGATTAAAATAAAATTAATGAATAATAATAATTTATTAAATAGAATTGAATAAATATTTGATTGGTCTAATTACTGGCATGAGTAAGACGTTCTTGAAATATCGCCTAAGGCTATTCAGTTTTTCTATAGATCTGGCACGTTAGAGCTGTATTTTTTTTGCGATTTTTCGCAAAAAAAGCCTAATAATAGAAAAGAACATTGGAGATGATATCTGACGACCGATGATAAATACAGTGCCTATGTATTTATAAAAAAAAAGTGCAAAATTACGTCAGGATCACATGACTGCACGACGATTTTCTTTTGTGGCGGAGGGAAAGGAACGGAGGGGAGGGAGGTAAGGGGGGGGGGGGTTGCACTTTTCACGCCAATATAAACTTGAACAAATCAACGTAGTGCTACGTAGCGCTGTATGTATAGAAGTGCAGCGAAAGAATAAACGCACTGATGGCTTAGTCGCTATAAGCCGAGCATAACAGAAGAAAACTTACGATTCAGAAGCGGGACAGGGGTAGATAAAAACGTTATCAGTAGTAGTTATAAAAAAGTTAAAAAAGTTGTAAGTTAAGTTAAAACAAAAATTTGTTGTAAAGAGTGAATTATCATATTAAATAAATTAATAAGTGCTATTTAACTAAATTAAAAAAATATCCTAAATTATCTTATATTATCGTATTATCTTGTATATACATATTACTAATTGCGCTAAGGATTTGGCGTCGTCACTAACTTGATCCGTTACTGTTAATAATCTGGTAATAATGAGTAAATACTAATACTGTACGTATTAAATGCATACACCTTAAATATACTTTTAGAAATAAATGAAAATTCAACTAAATCATAACTAACAATTATTGTTATAGTTTGCGGGTTACAGTAACAGAAAAATATTTTTTCCCGGTGATTATTTTAAAATATTACAGTACCAAAATATACCATATATAGTTCTACTTATATTACTATACATACTATTTAGTTAGTATTTATATTTATTTAAATTTTATTTTGTGTTGGAGATTTTCGAAAATCCCATCGATCCGCGAATGAGAAGACGGCCATCTTCACGTGTGTGCGTTTGTTTTGCATGTAAACATTGACGTGGTTTATTTAAAAGCTCTACTGGGTCATTCTCCAGAAATACAGTCTTATTCATGCTACTTTTAGGATAAAAAAAAAGAGAATTAGTCTTAGGAGATCTCTTGGCGCAGAAGAAAAGGGTTACGGTAATTTTTATATGGTAATCAAGCTAGTGTTAACACTATATGCTTTGCTACTGTCTAATATTTATTGCACTTTCTTATCGCTTCAATAAATTTTTTTGCAACTTTAGGATTGTTTCTGCAAAATTCGTGAAAAAGACAATGTTTTTCTAGCTTATTTTTTTTTGCATTTTTTAAAATAGATTTTTCTCGTGATCTACAAGTTACAATCAAGAGAAGAAAAAGAATTTAAATAAATAGAATTTTTCTGGTGTAAATATAATATTGAGCATATCCCGTACTACAGGCGGAGAAAAGGTGCTCTAATGTGAAAAGTCACACTTTTGAAAGCTGTCCGCTATCGAAGGTACGCGTGTTTTGAAGTTAGAGCACCTTTTATTCCCTTTGTAGTACAAGTTATGCGCAATATTATTTTTTTTTAGTCAAGAAAACGATGTAATATCGACTAAATAAACTTTCTTTTCTTCGAGGATATTATCTTCATATTTTTTTATTTTTTTATTTTTTATTGGGATATTTTTTTATGCAAGATCATTTGAGAGAAAAAAAAATCGGGATATTAAAATGACCTCCACTGTGAGATTCTGAAGATTTGGAAAAAAAATACAAATGGACCAGCTATTTTTCAGCAATTCGACATCTGATATTACTTAATACAGAATCATTTTGGAGAAAAAATATCCAAATTTTAAACCAACCTCCAATCTGGAAGAGTTCTGAAATGAATAGAAAGAAAAGAAAACAAACAGCTACCAGCTCATTGATGCACAACTATACGATTCCAGATGTGAAAATGAGTTCGAAATGTAAGTGGGGCACGAAAAGTGCCCATAAAACAGCTCATGAACAACCGTGCGGTCATATGTTGTTTGTGGGCGTGGCCTAGCCGGAGGCGATTTTCACTGTCAGCCGAATTGACGAGTTGCTGTTTTGACAGTCGCTGTGTTTGATGTGTTTTCGTCAAGCGAAAAAAAAGTGATTAGTGACAGTTGTCCTAAGAACGTGCGCTCACGTTCTTAGAACGAATTTTGCCGTGAAATGAGCGCTTCAGCCGGGTGAACGAGCCACTAAAGTGCTAGTTAATCGACGATTAAGTGCTGATTATATAAAACCGAAAAAACCGTTAATTTACCGTTATTAACGCATAATTGCAGCTTTGTAGACTTTTAGAAAAAAAAAGACAAATGCACAGCGATTTTCTTACAATGTCTTTCGCAGGAATAATGGTGAATTAAATAAATTTAACTAAAAAAAATTAAAATTAATTAAATAACGTTTAACGCAATTGGTGATTTTGGGATCTTTCCTCAAATAGAAAGCGGGTTAGGTGTAGTTTACGAATATAAATGTGATCACAGTTGATTCTTTCTGAGCATCCAGAAAAAAAATGTGTGCAACAGTTTCGTGCTTTGCAATTGCAGCTGTGTGCTATGCACTCTCCGCACTACGATGCAACTTATTACGCGATAGAACGGGGGCACTGTTTGCAGTCCACAACTAATATAAGTCAAGTAAAGCAGCAAAAATGGGCCTGCTCGCACAATCGTGGACGCGTTGCTGATTGCTCGCATTCTGTTGCCCGTAATAAGTTGCATCGTTGAGCGGACGGGATCACACCAGCCTCTTTTCCCGCGCGTTTTCTTGGATTATTTGGGGAGAATTAAGCAAGATCACTGTCGTATACATAAACTGCATCCATATCTCTATCTATTCGTCGAGAGATCTCAACATCATCAGCTTCGTGATGCCTTTAATAGAGGAAAATTTGCCTGATATTTAAAAATCAGGCTATTTTTAGGTAAGAACAAATGAGCGCTATGTAGCCGTGATACATACATATAAGAATATCTAAATAAATATAAATATCTAAATAAATATAAAATACTACAAATAGAAGTATTTAATAAATTCATGCTATTAGTCAAGTCATTCAGACGTTTTGCCATAGGCTATTTTTGTTCCTATTCTGTTTTCAACAAATTTTAACAAATTTTTGCGAAACCCCATTGAATTGTTGTTATTTTTACGGTGTTATTATTATTATTATTATTATTATTATTATTATTATTATTATTATTATTATTATCACAGAATTATTACTATTATTATTACGGTACACTTATCATACGTTTTGCTCTTATTCACATTCATTTTTCATCTTTTTTTTCTTTCGTTTGGAATTCTATTCTTTTTTTTCAACCTAGACTTCTTCCATAAGGCAATTTCTAGGATTGAGAATAAAAAGTGAAAAAACCAAACATTTTTAGAAGTGCAAAAGTTCGACTTTCCTTGAATCTTGGCATAGAGATTGCAAGATTGGTTGATAGTCGAATTTAAGCAACAGCCAAGATTGTTAACAAAATTTAGCGACAAATAATATCCTCGATATCCGCTAACATCACGGCAACGCGCGGCTACTGAGGCTCTGACGAAGGCGACAACGTCGAAACGTTAGCCGTAATACAGTTTGTTAACAATCTTGGCTGTTGCTTAAATTCCTACTAATGAACAAATATTTTTATACTCAGATTGCTTTCCATTTTTTCTTCAGAGTACTTTGTTCGATTCGAAGTTAATCGAAATGGATGACGAAGCTTTAGGCTTGTTGTCTATTTTCTTAAGAGTTCATAAAAATATCACATGGGGGTGGTGGTGGTGGTGGAGGATCACGAGATGATTCTCGACCCTCCTCCTCCTCCTCGACACAAACACACGCACCCGGGTTGAGTTAATTGCTAGCAGCAAGTCATGTGCTGCTGTGATGAAAAAAGAAGCATGAGCATCCATGAGCTTCGAACAGCTCAATGTAAAGCAATAAATTCCATCTTGCAGCTGATAATATGTGGTCCTGGAGCGATAACCGAATCAAAATAAGTCAGAATAAAGTTTTTAAAAAAATAAAGTAATAAATCAAAGTATTACCAATAACTGGTGACAAATAAAAATATGCTAATAAATAATGACAAATAATAATAAAATAAAAATAATAATGATGAAAATAATAAAATTAGAAAATACTAATTTTAATAATAATTGTACAATAATTAATAATAATAGTGCAATTTTAATAATAATAAAATACTAATAAAGTAGGTTAAATCAATTATATGTCAAATTTAATTACTCAAGCTCTTATCTACTAATTACTATCTATCTAAATAGTAATTCTCACTAAAGTGCTCTCATAATCGTGCTAGCCGCGCTAAAACAAACAAAAATAATTTTTAGTCTTGTTTAGAGCAGAGCTATTGGAAATCTACGGTATCAACGCATTGAGGGAAATCGAGGGAGGTCTTGGCGCGAAGTTTACCCGACCATAGACCGACATTTTCTAGATGATTGTTGAGATTTCTCCGGCTATTTGCTTCAAATGTATGTGCATCAGCTCCGTGCGTATATTCCCCAGTGAGATCCAGAAAAAGTGAGCAGGACATCTATTCAACGATTCTCCAACACAATGAGCGTCACGGAAAGAAAACACGTCCATCCATCCATCAATGGAAGAGTGAAAGCGGTTTTGTTGAGCTATGCAGAACATTACTATTGTGATGATCTACTCCAGAAATTGTTCTGGATCAGATGGATTGAGGTTCCTAAGCTTCTTTCGTGGATGTGGTGTACTGTGACACCATTTAAATCTTTTTTTAAAAATTAAAAATTTAAATATCCCGCTGTAGCATAAATCATCCAGAAAAAAAAACTACAAAAAACTGAAACTAGAACTATTTAATCACCATTTTACTACAGTCCTTCTTTTATTTATCTATTTATTCATGTTATCGTTTGTATTTATTATTTCTTTATTTATTTGCATTATTATATTTATTTACGATTACTTTAGTTTTTCAATTTGTTCAAATTATCAAATCTGAAGTCAAATAATGAAAATCCGTAGATAAATACGTTTATTTATATGTTAGGTCCACCTTTTTCAAAAAATGTATTACTGTTTAATTTTTGAATAATTCCAATTAATTTATAATTGCGAAAAACTCTTTAAGTAAGGCGCTGTTCACTCCAACTATGTATTATCACATTATCTGTCGCTAATAGCAAAATCGATGTGTATAAGTGTTTTTTTTTTCATCTTTAACTGTTCCAAAATCTTTCAAATGTACGTTTCCTAACGATTATTATATCATTTTAAACTTATCATAAATTCCATCGGAGACGATCAATGAACGAAAATAAAATAAAATAAAATAAAAATCGTGCGTGCACTAGTTCTTTTCACAAGAATTGCATGAAATATGCGAAAATCGTGGAAAGATCTATCGCGCTGCGAGCTCTTTTGCCGCAAATCACGAGGTTTGTTTTTTTAAAATTCATTATTTCAGTTTTATTTGTCATCATTTATCAATATACTCACGCAATGTGTTTTTCACGTCACAGTTGAGCTTGGAATCTCTGAAAAAAAGGAGGATCCACAGATAATTTCTGGAAAATATGCGTTGGAGTATTTCATAAATAATACAATATTATATGAATAATTTATTCTTTGAGATTGAAATAGGCAAAAAAAAATGTTTTTTCTTTCTTTCTTCTTTCAAATTTTTTTTTTCTAAATTCAAATTTACTTTGAAACGTTACTTATTTTTATTTTTATTTATTTTTTTTTTGCATATTCTTCTTAGTTTTTTTTACAACTCTATTTCATCTTCTAACACAACACAACTCTTCCAAAATTCTGTCCCACTCACCCTTTATTTTAAGTTGTAGAGAAAAATTAAAATAAAAAAAATCTAAAAGAGTAAAAAATGAAAAAAAACGAAATTGAAAGAAAAAAACTGCATTTTTCATTAGGATTCATCCGTTATTTCGCTATTTTTTTCAACTGGGATCATCCAGTATACTGCTGGATTGACGAACATCATTGAATATTTACAAATTTGAGCTGGTCGTGACGTCATAGCAATATATGACATTTGAAGCGCTCATATGGGGCTCATATGTAATCAACACCGAACCCAATCCCCCGTTTCCATAACGAGAGACAAGTGCAATGGAAATTTTTTCGGTTTCTCCCGGATAAATCAGGGGATGACGACAAACGATGCCAAATAAACGTCGCGAATGACGTCATCTATGAGATTTTTCGCGTTTATTAAAGGCATCATTCCACGAATCTGAGGTGGTACGGATTTCAGGTGGAGTATTCTTATAAGGGATAGTAGATTAAGGAGAGGGGGTGATTCCGTCCATTTCTTCCTAATTGCCGTAAAAAACGGGCCGGAAGATACAGCTTCAAGCGTTCCGGCGCGCAATTTTCCACAAGTTCGATTGGAGCGCGCCAGCCGTGTGCACGCGCCGCATCTTCCGGGCCGTTTTTTCACGGGAATTAGGAAGAAATGGACGGAATCACCCCCCTCTCCATAATCTACTATCCCGTATACGAATGCTCCAGCTGAAATCCGTACCACCTCAGATCCGTGGGGTGATGCCTTTAAAGGATTTAATGAATGCTCACCTACAGTACTTCACCTAAAGAGAAATCTTATGAGTTTTAGTGTGAAGGATAGAAGAACAAAGACCATTGTCACTAATTAGGCGGTAGTCATGGAATCTCGGATCTGATTGAATTCTCACCGTGGGAACAATCAGAAATTTTGCGAAGGTATTGCTGAAATATGAATATTACGTAACGAGTATCCAGTAGAATAGTATGGGAACAGTGCAGGTAAAAAAGATGGAAAAATAAAAAGTGAAAAAAAAATGAAGAAGAGACGACAAATGAGTGATAGGGTGACCGGAATGTTCGACTTAAATGATTAAATGGATGGAATGTTTGGTTTTATTGATTGGATGACCGTTATAAGAAGCGGAAGATTCCATTCATAAAGTTCCATCGCTAAGAAATGGATCTAAATTTTAAATATAAGGTTTTTCTTGTTCATTGGTCGTAAAAGTTGAACATGTGGATAATATTAGACTTTTGCGAGAAAATATAGACCTATTTTTTTAAAATCGAAAACTATGCTATGACCTAGACATATATGTATTAATCTTGTCATGAAAAATGTTCAAAAAATCCCTCAGAAATTTTCAGTTAGTATTTAGGAGCTGATATATGACTAAATTTTAGCTCTTTAATACTTTTGGAAATTTTATTTCTAAATGCTTCTGATTTTATTTATTTATACGCTTTATATTTTATTTATACTTATTATCTGTTTTATTATTTACTTTATATTTATTTATTACTATTTATTATTATTTATTGTTATTATTTATTATTATTATTTATTTTATATTTATTTATTTATTTTTACCATTTCATATCGTAAATCCACTGATACATAAAGGCTTAAATATACTGTCCTTGTTCGCCGAGAAGGAGCGGAGGCTCGGGACGATGAAATTAAAGTTGAAATTTGTGGCGGATGCGTTGCGGTTGCATTCGTCAACATATAAGCGGATTATAAACGTGTGAAACGCTGACGCTGATTTTCTTCAATAATCGATTTTTCTCTGGATCTTTCATCGAAGATCGATATCATAAAATTAGGGAAGGATTTCAAAGGGACTTACTAATTCTGAACGACTTCTCGTTGCCCCTCATAGGATCTCATCAGTTCTCTACGCGTTCCTTTTGTAGTTGGTTTGTTGACGTACTTTTAGAATTTTCCAAGGTGTCTTTGTTTTTTTTCTTACAAAACTGGGTGGACAGTGTCTTATGAGTTTTTCAAAAATATCACATCATTTAGAGTCTGGTCTTCTTGAATTGAATGAGAAACAATTGTTCGGCTACTTTTTTTCACCGTTTTTCTTCCGTGGTGTCGGTTTTCCTTCGTTTCACCCGCTTCCGATCCTATCGCGAATCTAATTTACTTGTACTTTTACGCAATTCCCTTTGATTACTCTTCATTTAATTTTGTAGATTTTCCTGCTTTCTTCTGATTTTCCAGGTTTATGTTTGCAGGAGAGATGGTTGCAGATTTTTTTTTCTTGAAGCGAGAGCGAAGCGAGAAATAATGAAGTGTGGGCTTTGTAGCGAAAAGAGAGCAGCTTCGATAAACAAAAACAATAAACAAAACTACTAATGGGGTTGAATATGGGAAAAGAACCAACAGAATTGAAGAACAAGAAATAATAATAATAATAGTAATAATAATAATAATAATAATAATAATAATAATAATAATAATAATAATAATAATAATGTTGGTGATAGCGTGGAGCTAAAAAGGCCTTTTTAAAATTATTAAAATATTATATGGAAAATATTAATAAAATATGGAAAATAAAATTATATTAAAGATATTTTTAGCAATATTTCTAGCAATATATTCAATCACGAACTTGGAATATTTTTGGTCCATAATAAATAATTACCATGACCAGGAAAGTAATTCAAAGTGAATTTTCATTTTAGGGAATTTTAGGGAAGGAAATAAAGATGATGAATAATGGAGGAGGTTAAAGGCAGGTGCGGAATTTCTGAAAATATGCCTCCACCTGATCAGACCAGGACAAAATGTGGAGCAGAGCAAATAAAAAAATAAGAAGTGGAAATAAAATAAGGGATAAATGTGGAGATTTTTGAATTTCTTCACGTTTCTCAAACCCATACTGATGAAAAAAAAATAAAAGGAACGAAAGCGCATGACTTTGATGCGAGGCTTATGAATGGATTGAATGGATCAGAAAAAAAATTTAGCGGATCAAATTTCCTGTCCTTTTTTGTTGTTGTCACGTGTGAGACACGAAAAAGACAGGAAAAAAGATTTTCCGTCAAATTGAAAACGAGCACACTTGACGCTTTTTTTTTCGCGAAAATTTCATTCAATTTTCGTTTCAACGCGTCAACGTCACATGATTACGTTTCACAAAGGACACGTTTAAGCTTTAAGGAAAAAACTTACAAGGGAAAAAACTTTCACAAAAACCCATCGATTAAGGTGAAAATGGCCGGAAAATGCGTTTTTTCGGCCATCATAAACTCTACCATTGTTTGCTGCTGAGTGATTTATTGATTTTCATTTCCTGATTCAAATACTTTGACGCTTATTTTACCATACAAATGAGGATATGATTCGATTATATAAAACTTTTCTCCATTTATTGTAAATCAACAAACATCTACATATACCCTGTCCTTTCACGACTGAAAAATGGGACCTTTAAAAATTAAATGGAAATAATTCTGGCTGACTTAGTTCTAGCACTTTATTTCAATAATGACAGTTTTTTTTCAATATATATTCTTGATAATTTTGCTCTGAACTCAGTTTGATTGCAGCCTTTAATAGAAATTTTCAAATTTCCTAACAAATAAGAAATTTTAAGCAATATTTTCGGGAAAATAAAGTACGATTATGAAAGCAGGAGCCTAATTCATTTTCTACTTTTTTTTCGCCTAAATTCAAATTTCATATTATCTATGTACAAAATGTTCGATTGCCAGGAAGACGAGCTTTTACAGTGTTCCTCGACTGGGACGTTTTATTGATGCGATATGTGATATGTGTGATTGTTTTCAAAAATTAAACGAGAATAAAAGAATGAATCCAGAATCCGGATCGAACTCCATTTCTTTAAAACTAGAAATCCGAAAAGAAATAAGTTTAAGTGAATAAATAACTTTAAAAAAATATAAAAAATATAAATTAATAAACATAATAAATGAGCAAAGTGTTTGTGTAGTAATTTTTTTTTCAACACTAAAATGAATGTGATAAGCTAACCTATAAAAAAACATAGCCTTATTGAATTGTGTGCTTCAATTTTGCGCGTTTTTAGGAGGAAAATTACTTGAGCGAGCTCGAATAGTTGGAGATTTATTTAATTTATTCATTTTAATTTCTCATGTGAAATTAATTCCCGTAAAATCCTAGTCCAGAGTCCGCAAAACAAAATGAGCGCTATCAGTATAGCAATGACTATCCCGAAATTATTTAACTTAGTTCTTTTTGTAATGGTGTTTTTTTTTTGTTTGAAATAAGAAAAGCTCGTTAGAAAACCATTGACAAACAAAAGCAAGAAAAAAGCATGCGTCTTTCCAGAAAAAAAAATGAAGTTGAAGTTGATTGTAAATGCATAGTAGGGATGCTATTTTTCTTGAAAATTCTATGAGATTTTAGGATACATGCTTTGTAATTTTTTCTTATTTCACCATTTTAACCATGAAAATACTCGTGAGATTAGGAGAAACGTCAACAATATTCAATGTAATTTGTTATTCAGCACCAATTACGGGAAACAACGGGAAAACAAAGTTATTATTGTCTTTCTGATGAAATTTGATACGAATCGCGTAAGTTGTGAGTATTCGTTCGTCATTCCATTGTTATCATTACGTTTCGGATTTCGTGAGGGTTGTTGAGATTTGAGAAAGTTTGGATTTTCTGAAGCTCTTCCAGACCTCTATCTTTACGGACCCTTTGCCGTCTCCCCGTCTCCCTCGCTTAAAAGTATCACCCCACGAATCTGAGGTGATACGGATTTCAGGTGGAGTATTCGTATACGGCATAGTAGATTAAGGAGAGGGGGGTGATTTCGTATATTTCTTCCTAATTCCCGTAAAAAAAACGGCCCGGAAGATACGGCTTCGAGCGTTCCGGCGCGCTATTTTCAACAAGAAGTTCGATTGGAGCGCGCCGCATCTTCCCGGCCGTTTTTTTTGCGGCATTTAG
This sequence comes from Necator americanus, assembly GCF_031761385.1. Lineage (NCBI taxonomy): Eukaryota > Metazoa > Nematoda > Chromadorea > Rhabditida > Ancylostomatidae > Necator > Necator americanus. Next base: position 4,418,815 of record NC_087373.1, read on the forward strand.
GAAGAAATGGACGGAATCACCCCCCTCTCCATATTCTCCCATCCCGTATACGAATACTCCACCTGAACACCGTACCACCTTAGATTCGTGGGGTGGTGCCTTAACACTTGTGAGACTTGTCGACATGGTTCACTGTAAGAGATCAATTGATTGATGGGTGCTGTCCGAGAAATAAAAAAGAGACATAACAAGTAGCGCGTCATCCCAAATTTCTAAGTGATGAATAGTTAATAAATAGTCGGAATAGATAATAACAAGTAATAATTTTAAATAATCTAATTTTTCACTTGGATAAATCAAGATCTCAAGCAGAATTTTGGTAGAGAAGCACAGGAAGTTTACCAAGCAAAATCTATGGAAAGGGTCGTGGAAAATGAAAGGAAATCTGCTTCAGGTAAAAAGAAATGTGTGGCTTATGTGAACCATGAGAAATAAGGAAATTATAGGAAGACATTGGATGATTTTAGGATGAGCGGATTAAAAAAAGTCGATCCTAAATGTTTTCGAATTGTCGAACATGGAGCGCCTCTGATTGTTAGCAACAAAGACAGAAGAGAGAGAGAGCGGGAGTGTGCATCGCTCACTGAAAAGGCATGAGCTGCGGCGTACGCGTCGCGGTTGTTCGGCTGAAAAAAACTTGGGGCCATCTATAAATAGGTGTGTTTCATTGAACAAATTGGCTCGTAGGTGATTGATGTGTACACGAAATGCTGTTTAAACCTCACCACAACTTGTTCCTCATCAAGATGATGAGGCATTTGTTCCAGTGATGGGTGTCTACATCGCATGTGGAGGAAAAAAAATGACCTCCCAGCTGACGATCGCTTTAAAACATTGCGGAAACTGGTTTTATGAATAGCGAATGATACTAAGAAGGGATATTGGTGGAAATCGTTACATTATTCTATAAAATGTATGGATTTGTTTTATTTTTTCATTGCTATTTTTAGTTTTCTTTTATTTTGCGGAACGATAGAGATATAATTAGTGAAATTTATTATTTATTTCTTGGTATTTCTTGGTTGATTGAAGATTTAAGAAGAAAGATTCAAATGGATTTTGATTTTTCTTGCAGAAAAGATCCGATCCGATTTACTAATTCGTTCGAACATATCGAGTTAATTTAGCAAAAATAGTGACGAAAGTGATGATTCGCACGAACGAAAAATGATATTTTCGCAATTTTTTGGCGTAAAATTTTCGAATAACATCGTAGTACATAGTTTTTTGTCACGCGAACGAGCGACAACACGCAATAGCGACAACGATAACGTGATAAATTATCGCTCTCAAAACGTGGCGTGTCTGAAAATTTCAAAAGGATATTTAAGTCGCTGTACGAGTGGATAGGGGTTGAGGTATGTAGTTCACGCGTATGAGAATGGTAATGCCTTCACTTCCATCTGATAATCCAGAAAAACACATGCGAAACAGTCCTCTGCGTGATCTCCTCCGCCCAACGATGCAACTTATTACGCGATAGAACGTGGGCATTTTTCTCGTTGACGAATATCACTAATCGAACTAATATGGAACTTAGATACGCAACAAAAACACAAAGCTCAATTTGCACAATTGTGGACGTGTTGCTGATTGCTTTCGTTCTAGTGCCCGTAATAAGTTGCATCGTTGGAAGATATGGTCACACTGCTTCCCACGCCTTTTTCCTGCATTATCAAGGGGATTTGGGCTCAGTCGCGGTCGTAGTCTCAACACTTATCAATTCGTGGAAAGATCTCGAAAATGTTTTTCGATTTTTTTTACACACTGTCTTTGACGCGTGAGTTACGGAGGCGTTGGATGCGTGCAATTTCTAGAAACACATAGCTGAGTGGCTGCAAATAATTAATCTATGAATAAAACACCTCATTCTCATTATGATGGTAAGAGGAGATTGGCAATAGGCAATTTTTTTCCCATTTTCTCCAATTCGTTCTTTGCTCATCGCCTCAGATTATCGTTTTGCGTCATCCTCTGACGTTTCAGTGTCATTTTCAAAATAAAAAAAAACGTTCGGTATTGAAACGAAATGTCAACGATGAGGCGCGAATTGTTCCAGAATTCTTTTTCTTTTGCAATTGAATCCATAGATAGAAATACGAAGACTTATTCAAAATTAAATTTGACCATAGCCGTCGGATAGGCAGAATCTACGTAATATAATAGGAACCTCGTGAGAGCTAGGGATTCTGTGAATTTTTTTTTAACCGGACACAATTTATCGCAAAAGATTTATGGATTGATAAGCTGGCTCCGAGAAATGAAAAAAGGGGGCACGAGAAGTTTTGCGTCATCCCGTAAATGATGAGATTTTTTCGGCAGTAACATAGATAGATAAACGGCGTTCGACGACAGCGCGGCTCAACTCGGAGCTGCGCTTTTTTTTTGCTCGTATGGGACAATACCGTTCATCGATGGGTCCCATACGAGTAAACGATTATCTTTCATGATTTTCTAGTTTTTTTTTTAAAGGTTTTTTTTGTGCTAAATGGGTTTTGTATCTTTGAATATAATAATTACATGAAAATTTAATGAATTATAATTATTAATGAATTTTGAATATAATAATTACATGAAAATTTAATGAATTATAATTATTAATGAATTTTGAATACAAGTACAACTGGTAAAAGTCTATCGGCTTTTTCAACTTGTCAGATACGCAAAAAAAAGTGCGCATGCGTCGTCAGTGAGTAAATATTAATTTTTGCGATTATTGAATAGCTGGAAAATACCCATGAACGTCCGTCACCGTATCTTTGTCGTCCTATTAAGTTTACGGAAATTAAGCCGGATTCTCTTAATTCTTCAATGAAAATGTATTAGATTCACCACATTTGAACTGCTAAGTATGTATTTCACCAAGCTTTCTCTTTTTTTCAAAATATTTTGTTAACAGCGCGCTCAAAGAACAACAACTTAATCGAAACTTTGCGGATTTTGTGATTTGAGCAACAATTAAAGAAGCTGTGACAAAATTCATTTAAAAAAAAACAGTCATATAATAAACATTTGGAAATAAATTTGGTATTTCCTGTCAGTTTTTCGGAGGGGGGGGGGGGGAACACCTACGTTTGAATTCAAAACTTATTCCAGTCTCATTTCTGGATATCCTTCTGTTTCTTTCTGGATATACACATATAAAAGGAAACTTTTGCCGCTACAACGAGTTTTGACGCTTTGAATCCGCTTTCGTGGGATCATGGAAAAAGGAGGAATTGTATCTTAAACAGTTTTTTTTTTTGGATATTTTCGATTCACACTCAATTTTTGCAGAGCAGAAACACAATGAGCGTGTAAGTGAGACAGAAACGTGGGGCCGATCAACGTTTAAAGGAAATATAGGGACCCTGAATGCAAACGATTCGCTCCAGTGAAGAAAAAATGACTAGGATATAGCTCGAGGTTTTTCTTGGACGAATTTTTGATGTAGTTATTAAATTAATAATAAAAATCGTAAAAAAGTCGTTGATGTAATTACTAAATCAAAAATAAAAATAATAATGAACTAATAATTAAGAGTTAAATTATTTCCAGGTGATTTTATTGTACTATTAAAAATCGTAAAAAGTAGCCGAGATACTTCTTACCAAGGATTCTCTCTAAAAACAAAACAAGAGAAACAATATAAACATATAAATCGCTATAAAGAAGTTTTGAACGATCGGAAATTACCTGCCTGGGCCTCACAAAAATAAAAATAAGAACGTAGGGGGATCTCATAAAAAAATCTGTTTTTTCCTGCAGAGCAAATTGATTTCAATGAAAATCTACGTTGCCCCCTGACGTATACCGCTGACAACAAGGATCTTATTGATTTTTTTCTTCGTGAAAAATTGTGATATCGAACGTAGAAAAGGTTTTGTACTGTTGCCTCCAGAGGGGATTTTTTTCTGGAGCCAAATGATTGGTTTATTTCTAAAAAGTTACATATTTATGTTTTTTTTTATAAACCAATTTTTTATATGTATTATACATTTTTATATCTATTTTTATGTATTCACTATCCGCATATTCCTTTTTTCTAAATACATTTATACTTATTTTATTACTACTTTATTAGTGCTTACTTTTTATTTATACTACTTACTTATATATTACTATTATTATTGTTATTATTATTATTATTATTATTATTATTATTACTGTTATTATTATTATTATTATTATTATTATTATTATTATTATTATTATTATTATTACTATTATTATTATTATTATTATTATTATTATTATTATTATTATTATTATTATTATTATTCTACTATATATTACTTCTTATTACTATTTTTTCACTTTTTTCTTTTTTCTTTTTTTATTATTTCTATTTCTATTTCTTTTCTCACATATTATTCTTATTCTTATTATTTTTAGAAACATTTTCATGTTACGTATTTTTCTACTCATATTTTATAAGTATGGGTTATGAATTAATATCGGTTATCAATTATTAATATGAATAATTAATATGAAAAAAAGAAGAAAAAGAAGGAAGAAAAAAAAATAGAAATTCAGAAAAAAAAGATAGAAATTTTAAAAGAAGAAAAACCCATAGAAAGAATTTGAGACAATTTTATTCTCTGTCGTGATTTGTGATCTTCTAGAAATGAAGCCGTAAAATGTCGAGAACGGAAGGAAAATACAAAAATAACTAAATAGATTGCAAAACATCCTTAATCGCTTGTTTTCCCCTGGTCATAGATAGTTTTTTTCTAATGTGCTTCGCATTAACTAGCAGGCAAGTTACGGCTATTTTCATCATTCCACACAAAATCCCTAACAGCTGATCTGATCACAGATTAAACACAGGATATCTACGCTTCACCGGTAAACATCATATGTTTCCCCGTAAATTTCCCCTTGATCACAGCTGTGGTGGTGGATTTTTTTTCTTCTGTTCAATGGTTTTTACTGATGCTGCAACAAGCGACAATTGTCACTTTGCTGCGTTTTGTGGGTCCCACGGTTATGGAGCACGGAATATCAATATGTAAATAAATATCGGACAAATATGAATAAAATGCAAATGATTCCCGCACATTTCGTCGGGAAAAAGGAGGTTGGACAACTAGTCCACGATTGGTCCATTTAATGCCTTCGCCCCGCCCACAATGAGAACTTGTCTGGAGCTATACGCGATAATTTAGAGATAGCGTATCACGAAAATGGTAATGTCAAAAGATTTCACAAGGAATAGGTTGGGACAGGGGTGTATCTTGAGTATGAATATGATGACACTTGCGTTCACCTTTAGCAATCCAGAAATAGGCGTGTGAAGTAGTGTTGTGCGATCCCGTATCCCCAACGATACAACTTATTACGGGATAGAACGCGCGGACAATCCTCCTCTAAGTCCTACCTCTGTGATCCAACTAGTCTAACACAAATGAGCAGTAGAAGTTGCCCCACTCGGACAATCGTGCACTCGTTGCGATTCGCTCGCGTTCTATCACCCGTAAAAAGTTGTGTCGTTGTGGAGATGGGATCACACAGAGCTCTTTCCTTTGAGGGTGGGAGGAGGGATTGGGTGGTAGTCATATACTTGATCTCTTCACACGACTATGAAGGTGATCGAGCTCAATTCTTCTTAATAATCCTGACCTAGCCGCATGAAACAGCTATTTGTGAATCCGTGTGCCCAACGATGCAACTTATTACAGGCAGTAGAACGAGGGGTATCCGAAACGCATCTACGAACGAGTGAAACAGTTTTCGCAGCTCAGTTTGAGCTATATTGCGTTGCTAATCCTGGACCACGATGGAGTCGCCCACATTCTATCACGTAATGGAGTTGTATCGTTTGATAAAAAAGGAAACTTTTCGATGAGAAAACAAAGCAACGATAATTGTCGTAAAGCTAGTGATGGCATTTATATTCTAAGAAACCTTATTATTATTTTATCAGCACACTACGCATTTGCTCTTCTATTGTTACTTCACCTCCTACACGAGGATTTGCGTTGCTTTTATTTTTGGTCTATTCCTAGAAAATGAGATTTACGTGAGGAAGGTGGTAAATACGGGTGAGAAACATATTCCCACCTGTTTTGATGTTTTCTATTTGTACTAATTCTATTTTATTTTATTTTTTCTATCTGTAGATTTACACATTTGTGCTGTTGATAGAGCAAGAAAAAAATCCATGCAAGCTGTGAAAAATAAAGCAATTTCTAAGCACTGACGCAAGAGTGTCCACGAATTAACGATGCGCTTAGTAAACGCGTTTCTAATTTTCCATCGAACAGCAGTTATTCCCCCAAGGGTATTTAATGTAGTTTTGAAGATAAAGGATAAAGGATGAGGTGCACGGAATTGAGCTGTCCCTAAAGGGATGCGCGCCTTCGCGTTCGACTTCAATTCAGAATCGTTTGAGGTTTATGAACGTGTGTGCGACGCAACAATGACTTCCAGGGGCTAACCGATATGTCAAGTCAGTGTTTTTATCCTCCCAGACAAGTCTGGTCCCAATTTATCGACCCCGGAGGGATGTGAAGGTTTGGTTGGCACTGAGACGGATTCGAACCTCCGATCGATCGTACGGTCACAGTTGAACCTCTCTCAGACTGCGCTACACCAGCCCCGTTTTGGAAATAAATATTTGAAATCTAATCTTGAGAATCTTGAACATTAGAACAAACAAAAATTTCTGGATCGCGCAAAAAATAGCCTCAGGAGTTCCAGACTTCTACTTCAAACAATCAAACAATAAAGTAGCTGTGCTTCACGTAATTCGCGCGGCCTAAAATTCCAATAATGAGGAAGTATTGTTCTAAAAATATAAATAATAAAATCAAGAAATGATTAAACGAAAAGTGTCTCAAAAGCAGTGTACTAGCAAGGTTTAATGTGATTTAGGTGAAAAACAAAAGGATATTGAAAGGAAAGGTAGAGGGTTATATACAAAAGAGAAATGTTAACGCATTGCTTCGGCGTAAATGTTTGAAAATAATTTATTAACTAAACTTTACTTACTTATTAACTTAACAAAGCAAAACGTGATGTTTCGTGATGATAAAGATACAAAAGATGTGGTTTTCTGCTGAGAAAAATAATTTTTTTCTCGAAAGGAATGAGAAGAGAAGGTGCTTGCGGAAAAATTTGTGAAACCGTGGTGACCATAGAAACGTTTCTCGATGAGGGATTATTTCATGAGAGATGCCTTCCCTCTCTTTCCTCTTAAAATTTTTTTTCCTCGTCGGAGAACCTCATCTTCTATGTTATTTTGACTGAGAAGTGAGCTGTGGCCTCTAAAACATTCAAGAAATCGATTAGATCAAAATTTAATAGGAAAATTATTTAAAAAATTAGTTAAACGAATAGTATTGAGCATGAGAATAATATAAAATAAGTCATAAAAGAATTTCTGGAGCGGCTATGAGGTAATTTTGAAATTGTTCGACCTGTGCTCCTTCACCACGGATCAGCTTAGTTAAGAACGAGGGTAAATCCGAAGTGTAGGAAATATCGGAGCTCAAAAAAAAGAGCATTTCTCGAATGGAATCCTTTGGAATCCTTCGAATTTTTCCTAATTTGCGCTTCAGGAGAAAGTTTGTGCTCGTATCGCTTATTTCTTGCACCGACTCCCGGTTTCTGTTTCCTGTGCTCTAAAATTGAGTGGAATTTATATAAACATACATGAAATCATATGAATCTCATGACTCTACGTGATATAATAAACGGAAACCTTAATAGAATCCCAGAAAGAAATTCTAGAAATCCGGAAATTAGAATGAATCCCGAGAAGTAGGATTTTATGCGCTGCCGGTGTTTCTGAACGTCATCTGCATTACCGGAAAGGGAGAAAAATGTAGGAATTTTTTTTGTGTGAATTTTCCTAGAAGCTAGGAAGTACACTGCAAATTCTTCGTCTAATAGGTCCTGGCATCCGTGCAGCAAATGGAGCAGAAATTAAAAATTAAAAATCATTAGTTAAACTACGTATTTACCTTTTTCACATTTTTTTTGTTTTTTTTTTCAAATTTTCTTCTGTTTATTGGTTAGAACTAAATGCATTTGTTCAAGTACAAGGGGATTTGAATGACCTATTCATTCGATCGATCGATCGATTACTCGGTTGCTCAGAGAAGTAGGATATAAATATTTCTGAATGAAGTTTTTTTTTCAAATTTCAATTTTTTTAAATCCCCGTATACTGTTCATAAAACGTGCTTATTTCATCGAATTTATTTGATTATCTCGAAAAATCCTCCTTCTGTTCATATATTTCTTATGAAATCCCCATATTTTGGTTATGATGGATCCCCATAATAATCCTGACTCCGGATTTGGTACAAGAGGCCTCAGATCTCTTCGCATGCAGTGCGATATTACCGTTTTTACGGCTTCTAATGCCGTGAACCGGCGCAGTATTCTGGATAGTTGAGAAAGAATCCGTGAAACGCTCACATTTAACTCCTTGGTGACCACTTTGTAACTTGTGTTGCTGTGATCTGAATCTCAATCCAGAACAGGATAAATGAACTGTTTTAAATCCGTCCGGACTACCTCACGTCTTCAAGGAACAACAATTTTTCAGGATTTGGATAAAGTATGGGTTTGTGCTGACTACCAAAGTAGTATAATACATATCGTAGTATAGTATATAATATAGATATATAATACCAATGTAGTATAGTACAATAATATTACATATATATATATATATTTATATATATATATATATATATACATATACCGCTGAGTCAAATCCAATGCTACAAAAATCTCGTGGATGGAATTCGTCAATGCATGCGCAGCCATCGGTCGAATCGGGTTGGCGAAGCAATTTCACAGTAAAAAAAAAATTTCACAGTTTTCAACCAGTTTCAGACAGTAAAAATTGGATAATTTATTGTATCAATAACTTTATTAAGGTGCAGTCAAAAATTTCATGTATGTTTCATGGATTCTTGCTCGATTTGAGGCTGTGCCTCTCACTCTCATAAACTAATACCTCATTCCAGTTGAAAGATTTCATTTTTTCATAAGTGGTTGAAAATTTTAAGCAAGGAGGAATGTATTCAGCGGTTAGCGGCTGCGATATATTCAAAGATTCTGTGTTAAACCACGTATCAACTTCAAAACCTACCTAACAACATGAGTAAATAAATATTTAAATAAATGAATGAATAAATAAATAAATAAATAAATAGGAAGTGCACAATGATAAGTGCGAGGTTACCACGGAAGAAGGACAAATTCTATGAGAAAATCTAGGCGCTACATGGAAAAGCGGAGGTTAATTTCCCCTGTTGATGCAGAATTGCATTTTTTTTTTCTGCCGTATATTTTACGCGTAGATAATTCACAGAATTCCTTATCTTATCAACTTATTTTCTACTTTATTTTTTCTTATTTTTCTCGGCAACACTAAAATTTCTTTTTGTTAATCGAGAATCCCCTAAAACTGACAAAACCTTGGTTTTTTCACCAAGAATCTCTCTAAAAATCCTTCGAAAATCTGAATCCTGAAATCAGTTTATCATCAGATTTGGAGGTTTTTTTCCTCTCAAATTAGGAATATGAAATTTTCAAATCTCGGAATTCAGCATAACATAGAAGGATTTTTGAAGAAGAGCAATAAAAAAAGAGAAAAAGGGCAGGTGAAAGGGGATGAAGCGGTGGGCGTGGCGGCTTACGACTTATTACCTAGAAACCATCGTGAAGATTGGCGATGTATCTGATGACACCGTCATTGAACACGCAAAACACGAAGCCCCACCCATTCATCGAAGACATGTCTACGTCAAAGAGTGAAGTAAAGGAAGACTGTAAAGGTTCCTCGGAAAATCGAATTATTCCCCCTCGGATCCGATGGAATTACTACAACGACAATAAAAGCGCCGCCCCGCGACGTGTTGACATTTCACGTTCACAAAGTACAAACAACTCCATTAAGCGTATTGTTGTTGTTCGTGGGCGATCACGAGTGCACGGTGACATCGCGGCGATTTCTCAGCGTCGACACGAACGTCGCACGCAAGCACGACTGTTGAGGACAATTTCGAGGGGAATTCAGTCGAAATGTAGAAAAAAAGGAGTTTGAAGCGTAAAAAATGGGAAAAAATGTTTCTGGAGGAATTAGCTGAGCTTTAAAATACACGACAAATCCAGACGGATGAAATGGTGGACGGATGCAGTGTATAACTGGGTTGAGCAATAAAATTGGAAGCAAAGCGTAGAAGCACGGCTTGCAGTGGAAACCGCATGCATAACATGCATATTGATTGGTTTCGCTGAAGCAGTGAATATACTGAAAGACGGTTGATTTGAGGAAGCGGTGGTTAGAAGTAGGTGGAGGAAACACAACTACAACAGGAACGAGGAAAGTTGATTTTTTGGATGGGCGGAGCAAATTCAAGAAACGTAGGAAGGTGAGGTTGAAATTTTGAGGCAGCCATTCCTCATGGACAATTTCGCGTCCAATTTCTTCCAGTGATTTTCCGTGGAGGTGACGTCGTTTCTATTTATCGCCTGCCCAGGCGTTATTTAACGATACGTTTGCTGGATGACGACGACATCTCGTTCGTCATGTGCCCCTATCCAGAATCTCAATGCATCTTCTTTACAAGTTCTACTATTTTGTACCCACTAACTACATAAACTCCACTCTCGCACTCGAAAAGGCTCACGAATCCGACGGTTCTCCGGATGTCCAGACAGAGTGACAGAGGCAGACTGTAGTCATACTCCGAACTGATAACTTTGCGATTAACTAAGTAATTAACTTTTTGGGGCGAGTTTAGCTTACTCAGCAAAAGGATCGGCTGTGATTGCACGCTCGATGGGTCGAAACCGTTCTGAAGTCAGTCAAACCTTTCGTTCCTCCGCAGTCGATAAACTTTTAGTAAACTTATCTGGAAGAGTCAGTATACTGACCTAGACCATCGGTTACACCTCGATAGTCATTGCAGAAGTTTTGTCGTCCTCCAGATCTCCTCCTAAGCCAGAAGATGCGGCGCGTGCACAGGGCTGGCGCGCTCCAATCGAACTCCTTGTGGGAAATAGTGCGCCGGAACGCCCGAAGCCGTATCTTTCGCGCCGTTTTTTACGGCAATTAGGAAGAAATAGACGGAATCACCCCCCTCTCCATAATCTACGATCCCGTATACGAATACTCCACCTGAAATCGCTACCACCTCAGATTCGTGGGGTGATGCCTTTAACTCGGCGGTAGGTCCTGTGAATCCTGACCGGATCTCACCCATCAATGGCTGCTCTTAGGAGAAGACCCCGATTCGTGGGCTGATGCCTTTAAGCCACCAGATGGCGACCCAGCCCCTCTGGTACCCCCGCGCGGATCTGGATTCAGCCGTCGCCCGAATTCCTCTTCGAGATTCTCGGGACGCTTCCGGAAACTCCCTCCCGCGTGAGTGCGATGCAATAACGCAATTAAGCGCAAGATGATCTGTCCTTAACCAATGCAGTACAAAATTGTATGGTATAAGATGAAGAAAACGATGCAAATGGAACACGATACACGAAATAAGGCCGGGCAGGTGAATACATGGCAGATTGCTGGGATTCACGTCTCTAGATGGATTGATGGCGTCGCGGATGTCCTTCCGCAAGAGCGCTGACAACCAGCGCTCAAATGGTAGGTTTTGAAATCATATCCAAGACGCAATTTAACGACACGAAACCGAATTTAAATGGGAAATATAACTCAAAACTGGGGCGCATGCAAAAGATGACAGAAAGCCGGGACCCAGAGCGATTGGTGCCGGCCCTTATATACTGGGTGGCCATGCAAATTATAATAGAACGGTACCGGCGACGGTATTCTTGTCGTCGCGGCGACTGTAGAAGTCGTGCGCAAGTACGGTAGACTGAACACGCGAACTCTTGTAACTTAAACGGATATGGATTGAAATCGAGCGGAATCGAATTTATAGAGGATTGACCAACGCCATTCCTTTTTACCCTTCACTATGTTGATTTTTGTAGATTCTAAATGGGCCTGGTTTTACCAGGAAAAAAAAAAGAATCAATTCCTGGTGAATGGCTCTTAGCAAAGGATGTGGGCTCGGATAAGGACTTGGGATAGGCTGAAATGGAATAAATTAAAAATTAATCACTTGCGTTACTGACAATTATCCACGATCAGGGGCGGTTTTCTTTTCTATCAATGCCCTCTTCAAATTTTTTTCTCCACAAAAATTCGGGCAGTTTTGACAGATGAAAAATTTCACAGTTTTCTTCCTAAACGCGTCAGTTCTACATTTGGAGATCATTCAAACGTGATCGTATATACGATTTACGATTGTATAAATGATTCGAAGGGCGTGTGTGGTGTAGCGGTTAGAGGTTCCGCTTCTTGCACGATCGATCGGAGGTTCGAATCCGCCCTGGTGCTCACCAAGCCTTTCATCCCTCCGGGGTGGATAAATTGGTACCAGACTTGTCTGGGAGAACAAAAACACTGACTTGACACATCGGCTAGCCACCGCAAGTCATTGTATAAGCCTGGTACACGTACGTAAACCTCAAACGATTCTGAATTGAAGTGAACATAGTGGCGCAGGTCCCAAGCGGAATTGAGCAACGCCAGAAACTTTATCCTTTATCTACAACCATAATTTCAGTTGGGAATGTAGTCACCGGAGAATCGGGAAAGAAGGAAGCTGTTCGCCATAGAAACACCAGAAACTTTCAAATACTCGTTTTTTCTTCGATGTGTTAGAGTTCCGAGATGTAAAATTAGGGGATTGTTGGAGATTTCCACGAATAACAGGAATAGAGTCTTTGGAATAGGGGAGTTCTACGGAAGTATTTAGTGTCCCGTTTTTCCTTTCCAAGGAGGCGAAATTGAGGAATTTTTCGAGGAAGTCGAGGAATTCAAGTTTGAGGAGGTAATGTATCCAAATGTGCTCGGTTTTGACCGGATCGGCCATCTAGGATTTACTAAGAGATCAATCAGTTGGAGGCTTTGATCCAGGAATTGCTCAAGGATCTGTCACTGGGATTCCGAGCAGAATCGAATAATTGGCATAAAAATACGGCAACAGAACCCTACGAAAGGAAGGAAATAGGAATATAGAAGGGAAATTTCGGAGAAGAAAATTAGCACAGCTAAGCATTTTGAAGGAATCAGCTAGGAATGGCAGACTTATAGCTTGGAACTATTGTGGATAACGATGACAATAATACTACGAGTAGTGATACGAGTACTCTAATGAAATGGATAACAGGAAATGAGTAATGTGATGAAATTGCGGAGAAATATATAGAAAACATTGGAAAAGAAAAAAGAAAACCGCGCACAAACTTGTACAATCCACGTCCGAGTCCGCAAATCGTGGATCGTGGAGAATACTGTAGATGTGCGCGTGCGGGAAATTTTCTCGAAAGAAAGAAAATTCTATTGTATGAGAGTAACTTAAAGGGTTAAAAATAGGGAAAAAACCGGGATTTTCGCGCTCTGAGAAGAAAACGAAAGAAATTCGAGAAGAATGGGTTTTTTTGTTTACTGGGGAAGCACCGAAGTGCAAGGAGAAAAAATGATTCGACGCGAAAATGTGCGGTTATATTTTGACGGCGCAAAAAAAAAACGTTATTACGGTAATAACGGGTGCAGCTGTTTTCGCTGGGCTTTCACGCTATTAACACCACTTTGTAAAACGGAAACACTAATGTGAAAAAGCTGTGCGTGTTTAAAAAACACTTAAATGTCAAAATATACAGGAAATCTATGGATTATCCTAGAAAGTTCAGAAGTTTCTTGGTGAAGATTGTGATCAGTGTATTTGAAGAAACATTACTGGTCTTGTTTACGTGGGTGAATATTTGTAATATCTTGGTAATTGCTTGGATCCACTTTCCACGTTCATACCCATGTTAAAGGCAAAACTCCACGAATCCGAGGTGGTATGGATTTCAGATGGAGTATTCCCATACAGGATCGTAGATTATGGAGAGGAGGGTGATTCCGTCCATTTCTTCCTAATTACCGTAAAAAAAGGCCAGGAAGATACGGCTTCGGGCGTTCTGGCGCACTTTTTCCTACAAGAAGTTCGATTGGAGCGCGCCAGCCTTGTGCAGCGCCGCATCTTCCGGGCCGTTTTTTTGCGGAAATTAGGAAGAAACGGACGGAATCACCCCCTCTCCATAATCTACAATCCCGTACACGAATGCTCCACCTGAAATCCGTACCACCTCAGATTCATGGGGTGATGCCTTTATGTTCACATCAATAACGTCGATCGATATGAAGCAGAGGAAAAGCTTGCGACACCTGGGATTCCCCGTTTTTATTTAAGTGGTCAGATCGGATTGGATGGCGTGTTTTCAAGGTGGTATGGATATAAGCGTTTGATTTCCTGCAATTCCGAAGTTTGGAATACCCTTGGATAAGAGTATGCGTGGGAATTCGCATCTCTGCTGAACATCTTTGCTTTTTGTGTTATAGTAGATGTTGATGCGATGTGTTCTGGATCGTTTTGGGATTGAAGACGTTTAGTGTAGAGATTTTAAGTGTTACAGCAAAAGAGGAACTAACGATAAACTTCCGGAATGTTCCCAGCTTTTCTCGCACGGCCTTCCTATTGCGTCTGGTAACGGATAAACATAGTTTGCATTTATGATGAAGATTGATGGAAGTAAACACCATTAGTTGGGAGAAAAGCGCATGGATTTATGTTTTGTTGTCCGGCTAACGAGCGTTTGGTGAAACATTTTTTTTTAAAAAATATCCTGAGGTTTCCGCAACCTCGTCGAATGTGAACCTCGTTATAACAACCGTCTCAGCAACTGGTGGGGTTGGTGAACCATCGCATTCCTACAGACCGTCCATCCAAGGCGAAATAAAGAAATATCATTGCTGGACTGTCCATCCAAGGCGGAAAATGACAGGATGGTCCGGAAGGATGCACGGTTATCTGCTGTCAAGCGCTTCTTAAGGGACTGGGGCAAGCTGCGGGCTTCGCCAGAACATACTGTAGAGATGCGTGCCGGGAATTTCTTCCAGCGCACATCTCTACAGTATGTTCTAGCGAAGCCCACAGCTCGCCCCATTCCCATAATAAGCCCTTTACAGCACATAACAGTGCATCCTTCCGGAACATCCTGTCATTTTTCGCCACCTTGGATGACAATCTATGAGAACACGGTGGTCCACCAGCCTCGCTACCCGGACACTGATCAGTTTGTTTTGCATTTGGAGTTCTTGCGTAATGTACTTGAAGCGATTTTGAGGTTTGGGAAGGTGGAGAGGAGGAGTTTGATGGGACTTGCATAGCATCAAAGACCTCGAACCATTTTCAGGATTTGGCGATAAAGGCGAGGTTCTCAAAATGTCGGGTCAATAATAAAATTTCACCAAAACCTCATTGGTAAAACAAGAAAACATAAATTCACTTCACCAGGTCAAGTTTTTAAGGGAAGAGGACGTGAAGATTGAGAAATTTTATGTTTTCTTATGGGAACCGAAACCTCAGACACCGTGGACAGCTTTAAAAAAAAACAGAAAAAAGGTAAGGAGATTCAAATAACGTGTGTAGCACGTAACGCAGCTTAATAAATATCTCATAAATAAATAAATAAATAAATAAATAAAAATTGATACTAGTATACAAGAAATAAATATAAGTACTCTCATAAATAAAGCAGTCTTCTGCGTTTTGTTTTAAAACGTTTAAAGTTAAATGGAATTAATTAGTTAAAATAAACAAAGCTTCTTTATCTAGTATAGAATATACCCTAATTCATTTCTCATAAACTTCTTCCATATTTTTATTTCTTATCATCTTTACTATTATTTTTACTACTTTTTGGAAAATTTTTTTCCAGAATCTTCTTTCAAAATTCACTTTTACATGACGAAAAAAGTGAAAGAATAGTGAGAATGATGCGAATGAAAATTCATATAATCCAGGAGAAGATCCAGTATCCAATTATTGAGTATTCAAATTGAAAAGAAAAGTTGAAAAAAGTTAAAGTCGGAAAAAATTAGTTTGAAAACGCTCTTTGAAAGCGAATTTTTCAACTTTTGAAGATACAAATGATGAATGAATAAAATAAATGAAAAAAGAACCAAATTAATTGACTGTTTGATTAATGAGTGATGAAAAAATGAACAAGTGAATGATTGATTGAGGGCAACTGCGGCTGCGACACGTAAATTTGCATAAATTTTCCAAAATTCCTTCAAAAAACTTCCGAAACTCCAATCACTTTGTGAATTCTTCTTCTTTTTCCTTCTATCCTTCCTATCCTTCTTTTTTATGCATTTATATTTCTTTATATATTTTTTTATTATATTTATTTATTATATTTATTTATTATATGTTTTTTTATTTACTTTATTTAAAGATTTAGATATCAGCTTAGTAGCATCAATAATCATTTTTTTTGTCATATTTATATTGTATTTATCTTATTTATATTTCTCTGTATATTCGTGTGCTTCCTTTCTCTTATGGATTGCCGAAGATTTCGTGGAGAAAAAAAATCTAAAGGGAAAATATGAACACCTGATTCTGTTTATTTTAGACGTCAGTTTAATACTAAAACGAAAAAAAGTCAATGACTTCTTTGGATTTTGAAGTCTCATTCATCAAATTCACATTATCCATCATCCATGCAAAGGGGAAAAAGAATGATTGAGAGAAACAGAAGAGAATGTTTTTTGAAAGGATTTCGAAAAAAGATCTTTTTTTTCGTCTCCAATTTTTTCTCTCCTAGCCATAACCAACTGCTCTGTAAGAGCATTCAAATCACCTCTATTACATCGAAAGAAGGGTAGGGAACTAAAAAAAAACTAAACATTTTTTCTTATATCTCTCAGAAATTTTGTTCAGAGAAAAAAATTGGTTGAATTTTTGAAAATTTTTCCCTGGTAGCCATAAATATAGTAAATACGGATGTATACGGATCAAAATGACTGTTGGACAATTTTTTTCCTCTTCTTCTTGAATATACTTTTAGAATTTTTTCGTTGAAATTTTATGGTTACAGTATCTTTGCTAGTTAAAATTCTGCACATTTTACGACGAATGTTTTAGCGGAGACGACTAATTTCATTAAAGGAAGCAGACGGAGTCAAAATGCCTGCGGTAATTACTATGAGACGAGAAGTTTCTCCACTAATTTTCCCCGTTCATATGAATTGAGCATTTTGAGTGACTGGAATTATTAAAGGTTACATACATAGTTTTTTTTAGATATTGAATATAAATATAAATAAGTAAAAATGAAATATGAAATTAAATATAAATAAATGATATAGATATTAGTCACCTAATGACTGGTGGTCAATTAGATATACGAGATATTCCTTACAATTTTATTTCATTTTATTTTATTTTATTCCTATTGCTTACAATTTTTGAAAACTTTTTTATTCCTATTCCTTAGAATTAGATATTCCTTCAACGAACGAGGAACAGATAACAAAATTATTCCGTTTTGAAAAAAAAAACGCAGAATCTGGAAAATTCCAGGAAGGAAGAGGAAATGATAAGTAGAATATGAATTATTAAATATAAATATAAATGAATAAAAATGAAATATAAAATTAAATGTAAAAATATATAATAATATGATATAGATATTTGTCACCTAATGGCTGGTGGTCAATTAGATATTCGAGATATTCCTTACAATTTTATTTTATTTTATTTTATTTTATTCCTTTTCCCATTCCTTACAATTTTTAAAGATTTTTCTTTAATCCTATTCCATACAATTTTTATTCCTCACAATTAGATATTCCTTCAACGAACGACGAACGATGATAAGAGAATTATTCCGTTTCGAGGAAAAAAACCCCCTCAAAATTTGGAAAATTCCAGAAAGGAAGAGGAAATGAAATAAGGAGCGGTGGTTACATATTTCACTTATCGCCGGAAAAGTCGATTTAGATTTTCATTAATTTGCGAAAAGCAGGAAGCGCAGCTGGTCGCAGAAACATTAACCGATTAGCTCTAAAGCAATGCTTATTTTCGTGTCGCAGATTTATTCGCATTTGGGGGGAAATTGTTTTCGAAGAGCTGAACATTGCTGCTTCCCGGGCACATGCCTATGTTCATTAAAATCCGAACAACACTTGTTCATGAATCAAAAAATTACCGAATCGCTCCAATGAAGAGATTGGAAATTTTTAAAATTCGTTCCCAGGTGGATTTTTTGAGGTTACCTCACTTTTTTTGTAAGAAAAACTGCGAGCAGATTTCAGCTAACCATGTCTAGCCACTAAATTTTTCCGAATGGGCGGTGAGGTTGGGATAAAATGTTTCGAAAATTGTTTGAAAAATCGAAAATAAAGTGGTAAAAATGGAAATAAAATAAAAATACTGGTAACGCGACTCTTACAGAATGTGGGATCATCCCAAAAATTGGAAAATTTATCCCAACACTTGATCAAATTTTTCCTTTTGTGGCTTAAAATATCTTTTTCTTTCTTTCTTTCCTTAAAAAAACGCACACATTCCTCAAAATCCTTGAAAGGAAATTCTTCAGTTTGCTGAAAAATAGCAATCACACTCTAATTTTTGCCCTATGTTCGGTATTTCTACAATATTTTCTACACAATTTTTCATTTGTTAATCAATAAGATCATTCCAATTTTGAGAAAGTGAGAGGTTCCTTGGTTTTATGGATTTTAGTTAGTGCTCATCTTCCAAAACAACTCGATTAGTTGGAGAAAGATCAGGAAAAAATTCCAAATTTCTTCTACAAGTGAATTTTTCAAAGTTTTTTTTGTATTTAATTTTATTGTGGCTTTTACCATAGCTTATAACATATATTTAGTTAAAGAAAAATCTTGTTCATTTCTACATTTGTCAATAATTTATTCATCTCATTTTTTTTTCTCTCTTCGCCTCCATCTTCCTCGTCCCTCGCCCCTAGTTATCGCTCTAATGCACAGGAATAATACGTACGCGGATAACAGGAACACAGCTTTCAAGCGACGAAAAAAGAGCATAAAATTTAATTAATTCCATACAAATCAAGTAAAAGTCATGTCGTGGAAAGTAAGTGGAGAGAATGAAGTTAGTGGTGATTTTTTTCTTCTCTGTTGAGAAATTCTGCAAATTTACGTATGACGTGAACGCTAAAATTCTCTAAACAGCCAACCCCGTTAACAACAACAACAACACGCTCCAACGACGCATCCTAATAGGATCAGTGTTTCGACGACGACGACGACGACGTCAATGCCGAAGATGTCACAAGATGAATACATACGCGTTAACATGCGGACAGACAGCAACGAGAAACGGCGAGCGCTCGCCGACGGAGGTGAACTGCACCGCGGATCGCAACCGCAAGCGTAAACGTATGCGATTAACTCAAAAATCGATTAATGGATGCACTTTTAGGGGACAGAAAATGAATTCGGTCCACATTTCAGGGCAAAAGTCACATCGATGCATACGAATTACTGAATATTCTTGGAAAAATGCACATTTAACTCAAAAAAAAATCCGCATAAAATAATTAAAGATTGATTTTATTTCGTTATTCCGTTTACTACTATTTATTATTTTATTATTTTATTTTATATTTCGTTGTTTCGTTTATTTTCATTTCTAATTTGTTTCACTAATCCAGAATTCCATTTCCTGATGTAAAGACCAAAATTTGAAAAGGAAAAATGCGCTAGAACTAATGAGAAATCCATAAATGTTGGTGCTTAAACAAATGTTCACTTTAAGGTTTTCACTGTGTTCATAGATCACCTATATGGGACGCTAATAGCGGCTTTTATTTTCGTGCATGTTTTCTACCGTAATCCTGGTGAACCAGAAAATTTGGCACCTTCTTAGAACAGCGCGCAAAATGGTAATTGTTACGTTATAAGAACGGTTCGTGCAAAATCCAACAATTGCGGAAGTATGAACGGAATGGGTGTGGTTTATTCGACAACCGTAAATTCGAAGTCCAGCAAATGGATGGTTGTAGGTTCGCTGAGTATCCATGAATGTGGCGGGATAGAAAATTAGGAGATTCCCAATATTTTTTGCGCTTCACAAGGGTTCATGTTTTTAGTCAGCGTAAATAAAAACGAGCTAAATACTTTTATGGGGGTACTTATGTCTTCCAGAACGACCGCGACGCCACCGCAGTAACTCACACCTTTATTTTCACTGAATTCGTCTATTTTTATAAGAATTTTTTGTAGAAGAGTATTTTTGTGACTAGTTAATACAAAAGTACAATACAAGTAGAATACAAAAGCATGTAATACTAGTAATAATAATAATAATAAAATTGACAAGTAGTAATAATAAAACTCCTTAAAAGTTACTAAATTCACCATTAAAAAAATTACAGAAAAATTCAGATGCTAGTGAAAAATTATCTGTGACGAAAAAGTCGTAGCGAACGAATAGTTCGCTTGCAGGACTTCCGCAGCAATAGTATTTGATCAAACAAAGAGGAGTTAAACAGAAAAATTCATAAGACAACCTTGGCATAAATATACAACTGGAAATTCCAATTTCGGATGGTGAGGAATGAGGGATTATCGCGGAGGCTCAGCTGAGGAAATATTTCCTCTTCAAATTAACGCAGCAAGATTATAAACAAGAGGGTTGATGAGTTCCAGATATGTAAAATTTGACCTGACGATATATTAAACTACAGTAGCACAGTATATATAATATAATATTCATGTAGTGTAATGTAGGGAGACGAAAGCTACCTATTATCGATTAACTTCCTCTGCGTCTCCGCCTTCACGCGTATTCCGCTTATAGTGGATTTTCGAGTTTTTCTTGTGCGAAGAAGTGCGGTGGTATAAATGAAAATTTCACGAGAAAACTCGTAGAGAGAACGAGAAAAATTCCCAAATCCACGTTCATATACTGTTATTATCAGTGAGTTTGGAAGAGAGGGAAAACTCGTCCTCCAAACTCACTGATTATCGATAATGGCTGAATTGACGCAGATAATCAAGTACTAACTAGAAAGCTCCTATTTGCGAACAAAAGAAAAAACCGGACATCTGTGAAAAAATTCCAAAAATACTGTATTGAGGACGAATTTGGACGTATTTCACCAACAATGTATGTATGAGGAGGGATTTTATGAGAGCTCGCAGGATTAACGGACAATTCGGACCCAGAAAACTCCTAGCGTTATACTTAGCGAAACGCTTATTGGTTATATTTTTCGAGTAGGACAGTAGAGAATCGACGAGGACCAGTTCTCGTTCAGTCATTGATAAATCTTCTTTTTCAAAATCAGTTTTTTGGATCAAACCTTACGTTTTTGATGGGTTTTGCGTAACCGAAACTCATAAAAGGGTAGAAAAAAGGGAAAAAAACGCACCTTAAAGAGAACTTTACTAAGAACTAACTCACAGCGTTATCCTTAGCGAAATGCTTATTGACTATTGTTTTTCAAATAGGACAGCGGACAATCGTCGGGGATCAGTTCTCGTTCAGTCAATGATAACTCTTTTTTAAAGCAGTTTTTCGATTAAGTCGTACGTTTTGGATGGGTTTTTCATGACTGAATTTTATAAACGAATGAAAAAGGGAAAGATCACCTGAAAGAGAATTTCATCAGGAACTAAAACGAAAGTTATTAAATCCTAAGAAAAAAAAGAGTAGGAATAAGCCGTTTTGGTCACAAAATCGCAGTCACAATAGTTACAATAGTCAAACAAAGAAAATTTAGTTACAACAATATAAATAATAAATCTATAAAACAGAAAAAAATTCAGTTACAATGGTTTTACGCTGCGCTATTATTTTAGGAGGACGTAAAGACGATGATCACAGGCGAAACAACAACGCTTTGATCCTTTCCGGGTGACAATGTCGACGCTTGTGGAGCGCATCAGGAATCGAAGAGAATAAACGTTGACGAGGCGCGCTGAACATCCTAACGTCATCGTCGCATCAAAAACCAATTACGGACAACTGACACAAATGGTGCTTGACCATGGTGGAGTTATTCAGTAAGTTATATAAATAATTTATATTGTAATGAGTCTGTATAGGTACATAGTCGGCACGAAACGCTAATGATTATTAATTTGGTCCCCCCCCCCACGCATGGTTCCATGTTTTTGACGAATTTTTTTCGGGAAGTTTCCTAGGATCCACTACGGATAATCAGTTACATTAGGTAATCGGGAACAAACGAGATGCTCTACGTATGTACGTCGAGGAAGTCTACATATATAAACAGTGAAAAGGGGCGGATCTTTCGAAGAAAAATCTCCGCCCATTTCATGTTTGAAAATTCAAATAGCTGGAGAAATAGATATGACATCGTCCCGACCACGCCCCTTCACTCGAACTCGTAACCGGACAACTGTCACCGCAGAAAAAAGCCGGTCCTCGAGGCACAGCTGTTCTAGTTTGGATTTTTTTTAAAAAGAGCTGAAAATGTTTGCAAAAGCAGCCCTTTGTCCAACTGCAAAAGCGTACAACAGCATGAATTTGAAACGGCGGGGAAAAAATGTAATGAGACGAAAGCTAGGTATTATCGATTAGCTTCCTCTGCGTCTTCGCCTTCGCGCGTATTCCGCTTATAGTGGATGTTTGAATTTTTCTCGTCCTAACAAGAACACTGCTTTGGATAGAAATTTCAGGAGAAAATTCGTAGAGTGAACAAGAAAATCCCCACATCCACATTTGTATTCGCCTGCACTTATGTTTACACGGATAACCGTTACGCATGTGTGGTCGCTTCTTTTGTTCTGTCAATCTATGAGCACTCAGCAGCACTCAATCATCTCGCCAGGCTCATCTTTTCGCGGTTATTGTCCTCTTTTTCTTCCTGGAGAAGGAAGAAGTTTGAAATTTCAGTAGAGCTCCATGCATACGCAGACGCAGTGTAATTCCCATCTGGAAAAAATCTGAACTGACTAAATCACCAGTTAGCCGATAGTTTAACCCTACGTCTCTAGCATGGACCTAATTTTTCGTTTATTACACCTTCTCTTCCCTCCCTCCCTCACTCTTCCTCTACGAGTATGAGAAGTAGAATTAAAGTATTGAAAAGCTAAGAAAAGGAAAGTTAAGTACGTGATTTGAATGAATTCTGACTTTTTTTTCTGAATATTGGGATAAATCAACAAGCATTATTTTATTCTATTATTATTTTGTATTTATTTTATTTTATTTTATTTTATTTTGCTATTATTCTATATTTATTTCATTATTTCTATTTTTTATTTTATTTTATTTTATTTTACTGTATTTTATTTTACTTTACTTTATTTTATTATTTTATCGGGAAGAAAGTTTAGTTGTATTCAACTTACTGATAAATACATACGAGCACAGCTCTAAAATATGCGCCGCAAATAAGATTTTTCCTCGGCTGAGCGTTTCCTTCCAAACTTTTTTTTTTGCGCAACGTAAAGGATATGCCGCCGTACAGTATCTGGTACCGCCCATCTCATTGCGGCGTGGTAATGACATAGAAGCGAAAATTCAAAAATGACATTTTGAAAAATCTATTATGAGCCTATGGAGTTGGTCATTAGAATTTGGTCTGATTATTGATTTATTTATTGAAAATCTCTGGCATCAATCAATCCGCTTGGGACCCGCGCTATCTCGTTCACTTCAATTCAGAATTTTTTGAGGTTAACGAACGAGTAACTGGCCTATACAATGGCTTTTGCGGGTTAGCGGATGTATGAAGTCAGTGTTTTTATCCTCCCAGACAAGTCTGATACCAATCTTTCGGACACCGGAGGAATGTGAAGGTTTGGTTGGCACTAGAGCGGTTTCGAACCAACGATCTTGAAGCTAAAGCGGACCTCTTATCGACTGCGCTACGCTTGCCTATCATTTATTTATTATGATTATTTATTTACTAGATTATTATTTGTTCATCGACACCGGAGAGATGTGAAGGTTTGGTTGGCGTTGAGACGGATTCGAACCTCCGATCGACCGTGCAAATGGGGAAAATTCTTGCCGACTGCGCTATACCTGCCTATCATTTATTATGGTTATTTATTTATTTGATTATTATTTATTTGTTATTTGTCATGATTATAGATATGGGTGAGTTCGACAATCGATCCAGAGGTTCGAAAACGCCATAACGTTATAAAAAAAATAATATGTTCTTATTATTCTGCTATTCCGTTATTAGTTAAAATTGTTCTCGTTCCTTTTTTTTTACCTTTTCCACTTCTCCAGAGTGCTCTTTTTTCCTTTGAAAAAAGTGGCACAAATATTTTCGAAGGGCAGAATTGTTTGAAGACAAAATGCTGTCTGCGCTGGAAATAGTTGCGCTCGAGCTTTACATGCCCTATTAATTTTATTTACACGGTATTGTACTAATTGTTGACATGTCTGTCTGTCCGTCTGTCTGTCTGCGGCTGTTGCAGAACGAAACGTAGACAGCGTAGCGTAGCTACGTAGGGGCTGAGCTCGCTTTTATCCACGCTTCTTCCGTTCCAATTCGTTCTGAATCAGAAACTCTTCAACAACAACAACAACAACAACAAACAACTCGTGTATGAATAGGATGTAGATCGTCACCGGCGAGGGGGGGGGGAAAAACAAGTCAAAAACTGCCAAATGCAGTCGGCCTGGCTGCCTCTACACGTCTAGGATACGACACGATATTTTTTTCCTCCGATCATCTAAAAACACCTGCAACTGCTATTCATTAATGGCTGTACGTTGACGTATTGAGTATACGGAAGTGGATTTCCCATTTCCGTGTTACCCGTAGCGTAGAAAAACGTTATCTCTTTGCTAATATGTGATTTAAATTTTGAAATTTTTCAATTTTAAAAGAAAAACATGAAAATGTTAGCAAAATCGTATACCGATAAGATAGACTACAGCTGATAATTACTATAATTACTGAGTATAGTATTATAATCACCGGTTGTTTTTTTTTTCAAAATTTTTTTTCAGAAATTTTCATAAATGTATTATTTTTCATATGAATAATATGTATTTAATATATATATATTTTCTGAATTGAACCGGGTTTGATAACTTGATAAATGATTTTTGTTTCTTTTGAGAAAAAAAAACCTATGATGTGGAAAGAAAAAACGACTGTCGGGCAGAGATGAGGTTCTCTACTGCAATTTTCTGAATGAACGTTTTTCTAGAGTTAATTAATTTTTGAACATTTTTTTCTCTCTCTCAAATTCGGATTGCAACTTAATAAGTAAAAGTTTTCAGCAAAAAAAAAGATAGACGAAATCGAGGATCTTTTTTTTTTCGTACGGCTGACATGATACGTAGGTTTTTTTTCAGAGATTTCCATACTTTAAACTTTGAAATTAAAAAAAAAATTAAACGACGCGGAACTTATTTCTGGGATCAGTTGGAACCCGCCTCGTTTGTTATTTTTCTTTCATTCACCTGCCTATGAACGTGCAAACACAAAAATTATGCCAGAAATTCCCTTAAGAATATTTATTGATCACAATATTTAATATTTTACTTTATACGCTCTCTACAGTTCATTGCAAAAAAATCAGTTGTGTAACAGAAGCAACGAACAAAAGGAACAATTTCTTTATCCAATAAGCTGAAATCTCTGGATGTTTCCCATCTTTTTCTCTTTTTCTCGTTTTTTTTCATTTTGAAATTACCAGTGTAAAATTTTATAATCCAGAATGAATTTTAAATAGCGAGAAAAAGGAAAACTTTGGGCTGCTTGATAATGAAATAAAATAATAATAAAATAAAAAATAATAACAGATGTATGGTTGGAGAAGGCGAAGTTTATGAGGAGCACATCTTCACCTCGCTAATTCCGGATCAACAAGGATTACTGCCAATTTCCCGAAGAAATTGGGGGTTGTCTTCTGGATGAAAAGTTTTTTTTTCACAGAAGAAATTTATTTTCGATTATAAAATTGTTTGCGTAATGGGACGGACATGAAAAAAATGCAAAACAATTGAATAACATAATATTTTTGTGGAAAAAAATTTGAAAGTTTCGAATTTTTAATGTTTAGTGATATTTGGAATAATTCAGCAAATAAGGAAAATTTGATTTTATGAGATTCGCCTCAGATTGTCCTTTACTACTAACAAGGGGGGAAAGGGGTGGGGGGGGGGGGGGAGGTTGGGGCGAAGGCGTAAATTAGGACTACACGGTAAGGAAAACCCAACACCGGTTAGGATTACGGTATTTCTTGTACGGATTTCGAATCGATATCACCTGGAAGCGCTATTTGCGTGTGGAATTAAAAGGTTTGAATGCCGGACGTGTCTGGGGATCAAAAAAACGTAACATGAGAACTATTTTTTTTCTGATAAATCCCATTAAACTTAGCATTACGTTGTAATGGTGCCATTATTTTTTTCTTGCTTGATTTTAAGAGAAAACCAGAAAAGGTTATTTCGTGGATAGTAGAAGCTCATTCTATAGAGATGTTTTCTAATTTTGTGACGATTTTTCACACGTGACCAGATAATTTCGTATTAATGAGCTATTTTCATGTAATGAAAACATCTTATAGCTATCAAATGTTTTGTATTTGAAAAAATGAGAACCGCTAATGAATCTAAATCTAAACCAAATGGAAATAATATGTATACTGTACTTGTATTTATGTTTGTGTGACTGTCCTTGAATGTTTCCATGGTGAAAACTCAATTTACTTAGAAAATAAATGGTTTGAACAACCATTCTATTATACGTACCGCCTCAATAAATACTCAATAACTTTTCATTGATGCCTTCATTACGTGGAGGGGAGGGACCAGGACTACACCTGATAAAAATTCCTTGACCACTTAGGATGATTCCGTACCACAATGGCGAAGGGTTGTAGTCCACTAACATGAGTGTAAAAATTCTGAATTGTGAAATTTTGTAAAAATTTCACAATTCCGCCCGTTCAGCGATACAGCAAATGGCGTGTGAAACAGCCCGCAGTGATCTCGTCTCCCCAACGATGCACCACATTACGGGATAGAACACGGGGCAACTTCATCGTTGTCAAACGTTCGCAATTAGACTTCAATTAATTAATATAATTTCAAATTCAATTAGTATAACTCAAATAAGCAAAAGTGCTCCTTCCGCAGAATTGTGGACGCATTGCGTATTGCCTACCTTTTAGTACCCGTAATAAGTTGCATCGTACAGTGATGAGACACTTTAGATGGTGAATCTACCTTGATTGTTCTGTCCTTTCCGCCCCTGACGAAAGCGGAAGCCTAGAAACTTCATCCGCTGACAACATATTATAGATTCTGACGTTGTATTGGATCTTGTTTTTCTGGACTTTTTTCACCTGCAAGCAGATGAAAATAGTTTTTTTCTCATACGTTAACATCGTTTCTAGTCGCTGATGAAGGGATCAAAAAACCAAAATAAGAAAATAAAAAAAGAAACTAAACAATAAGAAATAAAATAAAATGGAAAGTAGAATAATATAAATAAAATAAATAGTAAAAATAAGTATATTAAGAAAATAATAAAATAATTCAAAATAAGAATTATTTCTAAACGAATAATTGGACACTCCTATTAGTGCGATCAAGTACTGTAAAAGAATACTAATTTACTTCTTACTGCAAATACCTGTTTCTATTATTTTTTATTGTTTTTTATCCGAATTTGTCATTCATTCATTCATTAGAGTTAATCTGGGGGAAAAAGTGTCATAACTATAGTATTCATGTTGAACGACTTATTAATTTCTTATTTATTTTTATTTGCTTGCAGTACTTGCGTAAATGAACGTAACGTAATGATATACGTGCATTTTCGCCACCTGAGCTTTTATTTGCACAAAAATGTGGTTGAGGTAACCGCTGCGAATGGTAGCCGATGGAAACTGTAGGATTTCCCAGCGTATCATCAATTCTATTCATTTAGCAAGTCGTTTAAATTCGTGACGAGACCCACTTAGTGATCAGGGTGAGACTGATATGATTTTAAGGTACTAATACTATACTGTTTAATAATAATACTACTACTGTAATACTGTATTTTTTTAGAACTTTATGTTATATTATGTTTCTGAGAAGAGGACATCCAAGATAGCTAGTATATTTCTCAAAAAATTAATAAATTCTGACCGAGAACCTTCCAAAGACCGTTAAAAAAAAAGTTATACTGACAAGTAGCTGCGCTTTTTTTAACGCTACAGTCAGCAAATGATTTCACTTACTCCTAGCAAAGAATCCTCAATGTTCCCATACCTTAATTGTTTACTTACTTGTTTGTCCTTAATTGATTAATTAATAAATAACACCATAATTTACCTTCATTTGCGACAGATAATAAATGCAATTCACTCCCACATTTTCGAGGAGGTGGCAGTACCGGCTAACAAACAAGTAATAGAATTTACAATCGTAGGAGGGATATTTCTGGAATGAGAAAAAAAAGAAAATAGTTTTGCGAAAAATATCAAGCCCACTTTTACACGTCATTTGTCATTTTCTTTCCAATTAGCAAAAGAAATACGAGAAACGTAAAGAATGATGGTGATCGATGTAAGTGGATGGTAAGATAGATGGAACATAAAATGAAGCTGCAATGACGTATGCTGGAAAAATGTTTGGAAAAACGAGCACAGCCATTAGAAAAAAAAGAGATATGTCAAGGGAATGAAATTGATAGCTACATATATGAGAAAAGAATTGTAATTCTCTGTCAAATAATCATGACCATAGCTTTTTTTTAAAAGGATCCACACGCAGTAAACAAAAGCGGCACTAAACAGTTGACGGTATTTTAGACATCAACACATTGAGTTCAACCAGACCGTCACCGTTGTCCCACGTGCGCTCTACTGGATAATACCATTTTCCTAGCATATCGGATTGTTATTCGAGTCCCATCTTTGTATTTGCGTCAATTCCGACAATGACCACCTGCTAGGATGGGTAATTTTGACATTAAAGACATTTAATTCATCGTTAATTCATCATCGAGTATCCTTATTGTTGTTCTCAGCGTTTTCCGTAGGTGTACAGACAATTACGATCCAGAGTTCACGTCCTGTAAGATCCCGCAGTCGTACAAAGGCGGATCTAGACGAGGTCGAGCCAGATTTCTCCACATTCCCTCCTATTTTCTTTCGATCAGCATCGCCTCAGTGTAGATGGTGTTGTATCCGATGTTGATGACGGCCCTGTCTCTGATTTCCTGCAGCCCAACAAACGGCACACAGAGATATCGTAAAACTGCGGTCAGGGCACCAGGTTGTTGTAATCGTTTCTCATAGCTATTGCGCACCGAGTGGAACGAAGTTGTTCGACACAAATATTGGAATGAAGTTCTTCCTTTAAGCAGCTGCAAGATATAGTCTGGTCAATCATGACGGTTGATTCAGTTGCGTAAACGAATCAGCTCGAAGCGGCGAGGATCAGCTAGAGGTTGGGATCGAAGTGCGACTGTCACTAGCTTCACTCGAACTATCTTTACATGTGACATTCGAACCATTCGCCCTCGTGATCGATCAGTCAGCGGTGTAGTGTAGCATTCAGTGTAGTCGCTAAATTGGTGATTGAAAGTAGGCGTGGAGTTTTTCTCAGATCAGTTGTGGAGAGGTTGGTCCTTTAAATTGTAGATTGAATATCGCCCATTTCAGGCTCTGAAGAAGGCGATATTGCCGAAACGTTAGCCAATAAATTTATTCAACAACCTCCTGCACAGCTTATCAAACTCGATACTATCTTTACTTTATTATCAAAAAACAGTAAATTCCTCACTTATGTTCGTTTCGCTGACCGCGACGCACCAGTAGAACACGCGACGCGGCCATACTTGCTAACATAACATATTGTGCTCCCCCCCCTTCGCAACAACATTACTCTCCTTGTAGACGGATTTGGTAGCCAAGGACTCAATGGCTTCTTCGTCTCCACTTAGATAAAAATGCGTGAAGGAGTGAGTGATTAGTCCAAGAAGAAGAGAAATCTTGAGAAAATCTGTTAGAATCTATTACTTTAACGAGAAAATAAAAGAAAAACATTGAGTAGAGTGGTCCTCTCTCCTCATTTTCGAGTTCGAGTGTGAACACGAACAAAGCACAAATGCATTAAATCAAAAACGATAAAGAAGACCGTCAGCAATAAAAATACTGCGTCAGCTGCGTTTCTGGGCTGCTTTCGAAAAGCTTCCTCTATGAGGAAATCTGAGAAACTGGCCGAAAACATTAGCAGAAAACACACTACAATCAATTCTTGTCCTTTAAACAGCGAGCTGCTTCAGGATTCTAACAGCGGTGGGCGCATTTTCTTTGTAGGAACTCGAGCTCACACTTGTTTGATGGATTTTGTCACTTGGTATACGTGATATATTTCATTAGGTGATGTAAAAAGCACTGAGCGTTTTCCTTAGATGTCCTTAGCGATTCTATTGCCAGGAACTGAAGATTAGCCAGAAAACCGCTTCTGCAAACCATTTCCATAAGGCTGGTCTCAAGAAGAATGTCGATGTGTGGGTGCCAAGTACTCAGAACCTTTTACTTCACCTAACATTATTCATTTGCTATTGTGGATAGTAGTTCTTTAAGTATTTTTGACACCATTAGAGCCTCCTGTTATGCATTCCATCAAATGTTATTTTAATTTTAATATTTTATTATTATTATAATAGTTAAAATATTTCTAGGAAAAGTTGTTGATTAAATTCCACGGAGCAGAAGTAGAAAAAAATGGGAGAGAAACTATTTCTCAGGTTTGTTTTGTCTCCAAGCTAGTGTTAGGATTACCAAATCCTTGGAAATTTCACAAAAAAAAAGTCAGAAGCATAATTACCAGAACTACTAGTTACTCAAAAAAAGTTTGGTAAGATCAAATGCACTACATGTTCATTTTTTTCTACCCATTCGTATTGTTAAAAGAGAACTTTGAGATGTTTGAAGGGGTGAAGCTCCAAGAAAAAAAAAGATGAGGGTTCTAAAAAGCGATAAAGAACCACGAGGCAGCCATGAAACTGATGACATTGGGATCTCACCTCGAATAGATGTCGGGGTAGGAGTATAAATCGCGAATATGAGCATGATTACGCTCAATTCCTCCGCTGTAATCCAGAAAAAGGCCTGTGAAACAGCCCCCTTCTGTGTAATCCTATCTTTCCAACGATGCAACTATTTACGGGTAATAGAACAATGATTGTTCGCAACGAGCACACGGTACTGCAGCTTATGGTGCTTTTGCTGCCTATTTAAGTAAGATTGGTTCGATTACGAGCGTTGGACGACAACAGAGTTGTCCGCATTTTATCTCGTAATTAGTTGCATCGTAAGAGGGACCTGTACAAGCAAGACTACTTCACAGGTTTTTTCTCTGGATTATCAGAAGAATTGAGCGTGTTCGTGAAGAGATTCCGCCATTAATTTCATGAATATCGATTTCAATGTGAATTTCGTGATATGCTGCCTGTATAAGAAATGAAGGAAAGCAGGTTGATCGTGGGTGATCTTCTACTTTGAAATGACACCCTTGTCCTTAAGTTTTTTTTTCTTGAAAAAAAAAATCGTTTGATATTTTAACGAAAACACAATAACACTCTTACGTGCTTTAGTTAGTTTAAGGCTTAAAAATACTTTGCTGGATTGATTAGACAAGAAATCTAAGCTTAGATTTATTTGTTTGACATTTTCCGGAGAAATATTTGTCGCGGGTCAGATTTTAAAAAAGCAAACTTCTATAAATTTGTAGATAAAATAGGTGAGGCTAATATTCTAGCATACTGGTAGTTAAAATCTTTCTGTGAGAAGAAAAAAAAAGAAAAAAAAAACCAAGCACAGTTATGGATATAGGCGTTCGAGGCAGTACGTAATTACGTACATACTCCATATTTATTTCCATATTTTTGAACTAGTAAACAAGAAGAAAGAATCGGTATTTTAAAAAAAAGAGCTGTTAAAGAAATGTTGCTGCTGAGCACGGTTGGACCCACGGGTGGTTTAACGCGAGAGATCAAAAATAACGCTCCGGTCTCATGTCCCATACTAATTAAAGGGTGGGTAGTCGTAAATGTGCCAATTTGTGCAAAATTACGGATTTTTACCCATCATCATTAATGTGGAGTCCTGGATTGATTACCCACGGATTTCATACCGTATATCGGCCTAGTAATTTCTTTCTACGTTAACGGCATCACCCCATGAATCTGAAGCGGATTTCTTGTGGAATATTCGTATACAGGGTCGTAGATTAAGGAGAGGGGGTGATTCCGTCCATTTCTTGCTAATTCCCGTAAAAAACGGCCCGGAAGATATGGCTTCGGGCGTTCCGGTGCGCTATTTTCTACAAGAAGTTCGATTGGAGCGCGCCAGCCGTGTGCGCACGCCGCATCTTCCGGGCCGTTTTTTACGGGAATTAGGAAGAAATGAACGGACTCACCACTCTATCCATAATCTACGATCCCGTATACGAATGCCACACCTGAAATCCGTACCACCTCAGATTCGTGAGGTGATGCCTTTAAGGAACAAGAGAAACGGCACTTCTTGTGAGACTGTGTGCGTCGCGCAGTCGCGACAACAGCAGGACTACACTTGGCTGGTAGCTTTTTTCTGGATAGAATTTCTGGATAGGACCGTGAAGATACGCTTTCTTTATCTTACCTCAACGACACCTGCTAACGATACCTGCCTCATTTCGTGCAGATTTGATAGAATCCTGTAAACAGATGGGACCTTCTAGGACACTAGACAGAACAAATATGAAGGAAAAGAAACGACACTCTTGATTTGAGTTGTATTTCAACCCACTGACGACAGCGCAGTTTTCGCATGTCTGGCGCGTGGGATTTTCTGGGATTTTTCTTTTTTCTGATTCATGTTGCATGTAATAGTAAAATAGCAAATAATGAAAATTCGACGATAACAAACTCATTACGTACAAAAAAAAACTTTCTAAAAAATCAAGAAATCATTTAAACTGAGCGTTGAAACGTGCGCGAGATGTGGGATGTGGGATTACCGTGGGATGACCCGCATTGTACGATGCGACCGAAAAAACGCGGCTCAGCGATGAGCTGCGCCATCGTTAAGAGATATTATCCTTTGTAATTTAATAAAAGGCTCGATTTTTTTTTGTAAGTTAGGTAAAACTGTAACGTTCTTCCCGTTTCTATTCCCTTGTAATTTCATAAGGTTTGCATAAATTAATTATAATAAATTCTAAATTTTATTCTATTTTTACATCTCTTAAATTATTGCCGGTGTGGAATTTGATTTCATTATTTTCAGCTTTTTACATTTTCACAGCTTCGAAGGAGAAGAAAAAAGAACAAGAATTTTTTCTTAAAGAAGAAACCCAGGCTTTTCCTAAGTTCTTAATTTTATTCTAATTCTAAATTAGAATAAAATTAGGAATTATTATTTCTTTAATTCTTACCGGACTGGTATTCTTGTTTGTTATTTTCTGCTGTCTGCATTGTCCACAGCTTTGGAAGAGAAGAAAGTGGAATAATTTAAGAAATACCGTAATTATCTGAACGAAAAAAGAGGAAGACTTAAAGGCATCACCCCACGAATCTGAGGTGGTACCGATTTCAGGTGGAGTATTCGTATACGGGATGGGAGACTACGGAGAGAGAGGTGATTCCGTCCATTTCTTGCTAATTGCCGTAAAAAACGGCCCGGAAGATACAGCTTCATTCGTTTTGGCGCACCATTTTGTACAAGAGGTTCGATTGGAGCGCGCCAGTCTTGTGCGGCGCCGCATCTTCCGGGCCGTTTTTTACGGCAATTAGAAAGAAATGGACGGAATCACCTCCCTCTCCGTAGTCTCCCATCTCGTATACGAATACTCCACTTGAAATCTGCACCACCTCAGATTCGTGGGGTGATGCCTTTAAAAGAAACAGAGTCAACAGAGTTTGTGGGCGAAGAAATCCTATTTGCAATTTTTTTTTCAGTTTTCTTCTGGTGAAGAGTATAGGGAGCATGCGGGATCAATGAAAACATCTGAGTGATTTCGCGGTCTTAAAAGTGGCGATTTTGATCCTAGCCATAAAGAACGCGAAAAGAGGCTAGTACAACCTGCAGACGCTGAGTTGGAGGCCTTATTGGACCAAGATTCATGCCAAACTTAAGAGGAGCTCACTGAAACTTTGAAAGTGACTCAACAAAGGCGATTTCAAACCGTTAAAAATAAGGAAAATGGGTCGTATTTGAACTCAAGCCAGGAGACGTCGAACGCCATTTTTTCACGTGCGAACAACTGTTCTAAAGGTAAAATTGGTAGCGTCCTTTGCTTCGAACCGTGATGAGAAACGAAAAATAGGTCCAATACGACAACCAAAGCGCAGAAAATTGTGGTGTAAGCCCTGCCATCCATCAACTTCAACGGCCTCACCGAATATTCATGACACGAAGCTAATGGTGTGGATCTGGTGGGATCAGCTCGGGTTGATCTCCTATGAACCACTCCAGTCTAACGAAACCATCAGTGGTGAACGTTACCATCAGCAGTTGATTCAAGTGAGCCACGCACTAAAGCTCAAACGCCCCAATATGTTTTAAAAAAACATGAAAAATTGATATTTCAGCACTACACCGCTCGTTCACATGTTGGAAAAATCGTTCGAAGGAATTTTGAAGACGCTTCAATTGGATATCCTACCCCATCCGCATCCATATTCATCAGACGTTCCCTCTTCCCACCACTACCTGTTCTGGTCGATGACTTATGGGCTCATCTGGCCGAACAGCACTTCACTTCCTGCGAAGAAGCCAAAAATTGGATCGATTCCTGAACCGCCTCAAAAGATGAGGGATTTTTCAACGCGGATTCCGTATGCTGCCGAAAAGATGGAGAAATTTGTAGCTAATGATGAACAATACTATATAATATTTAAATATAATACATGTGGTCTCAGCAAATTCACTGAGTAAAGTTTCAAAGTTACAAGAAACTCCTCAAAGCGTATGTGCACTCCCAAAATTGTTGACCAACAAAAATAGAAGAATCTCCTGCTATATAATAACGCGCTTAGTCCGTGCGCATGTGTGTGTGTCCGTGTTTCACGAAAATACTCCATAATGATGCAAAACTCTACGTTTCTGAGGATCCAACCTTTCCAACGCACTTGATAGGGCACTCTACCATTGGACCATTCAGAGTTATGGTGAAATGTGGGGCGGGTGTGGTGTAGCGGTTAGAGGTTCCGCTTCCTACACGATCGATCGGAAGTTCGAATTCGCCCCAGTGCTCACAAAGCCCTTCATCCCTCCGGGGTCGATAAATTGGGACCAGACTTGTCTGGGAGGATAAAAACACTGACTTAACACATCGGCTAGCCACCGCAAGTCAGTGTATAATCCAGTTACACGTTCATAGAACCACAAAGGATTTTGAATTGAATTGAGCGAGGTAACGCGGATCCCAAGCGGATTGATTAACGCCAGAAACTTTATCCTTTTCACGAAAGTCACGAATTTCCAGAAAGAGAAGACCCACGG
This sequence comes from Necator americanus, assembly GCF_031761385.1. Lineage (NCBI taxonomy): Eukaryota > Metazoa > Nematoda > Chromadorea > Rhabditida > Ancylostomatidae > Necator > Necator americanus. Next base: position 4,454,147 of record NC_087373.1, read on the forward strand.
CGTCGGGAGGCAATAAAATGAGTTAAGACGGGTCCCATTCCGTGGAATTGATGCGCCAGTGCCAAAAAGCAGTTAGGTGGAATGAGATGGGTCCTACGGCGTAGGATTGTTGCGCCAGCGCCAGCAAGCTATAAAATGGTGGGGAGCGAGTCCTGTCGTCTAGGATTGATGTCTCAGCGTTGCAAAGCGCTACATTGGGTTGGGATGGGTCCAGTTGTATGTAATTGATGTGCCGTTGTGTAGTAGTATCGCACATTTAATTCATGTGAATTTGGCAAAGAGTAAATGGGGCGTTGTGAACCGTTCATAGCCGTGGCCACTGCACGTATTCCGTTTTTCCTCTATGACTCACCCGTGTATCTATTTCCTTGCACTTTTGCCTCAGTTTGGTATTTTCTTCACATATTGGAACCAAGCGTGTAAGCAGGTTCTTGAATAGTAGCCAACAGTTTACGTGATCTGACGTAGAACGTTAACGTTCTTTATCAGTACGGTAATGATATTCTCGCCATTTTCATGTTACCACATCATTCTGTTTGCTAATTGCTGATAAAAAAAAGCAAACTTTTTCCTTATATAATATTTCCAGAATGGGGAGTTTTTTTTTAAGAATTATAGTATGTGCAATAGAATCATTTATGAAGGATAACGTTTTTGGCGTTTATCAATCCGCAATCCGCATGAGACCTGCGCTACCTCGTTCAATTCAATTCAGAATCGTTTGAGGTTCACGAGCGTGTAACTGGCCTATAAAATGACTTCCGGTGACTAGCCCATGGGTCAAGTCAGCGTTTTTATCCTCCCAGACAAGTCTGGTCCCAATTTATCGACCCCGGAGGGATGTGAAGGTTTGGTTGGCACTGAGACGGATTCGAACCTCCGATCAATCGTACAGGAAGTGGAACCTCTAATCGACTGAGCTACACCTGCCCTTAGAATCATTCAGTCGTTCACTGTATATATAATCACTTTTGAATGATCTCCAAGTGTAGAACTAACGCCTTTAGGAAAAAAAATCCAAAATCTAAAAAAAATTTAAAAAATGAAATTTTTATGAAATTTTTTCATTTATCAAATCTGCCCGAATTTTTGTGAAGAAAAAACTTTGAGGAGAGCATTGATAGAAAAGAAAACCAAGATTCTAATTTTACAGAAAATGTCACTGCTGTTAATTTTTATTGATCGGTGAAGACGAGCGAAGCGAAACGCAGAAAAATTCTGAAATGGCAGCTTTAGCCGAACGTTCTGGTAACTGGTAATAAATAATATATATGAAATAACCATTCAAAATGCAATAATTCAACGAAGTGGTTAGTTTCTGCAGAGAATAATGTGCTATGGAAGTGCAACTGATGAGTGTAACTAAAGTCTGGATGTAAAGTATGCACGTCACATAATGGGTACATGCTACACAGCGTAAAGCCACACAGTGCAGCAACGTTTGCAAATCCACATTCGTTCGCTGCTGCTGCTGCGATTTAATGGCTAGTTTCCAACGTCGACGTTGAGGAGAAAAAGATAAATAGTTCAAATTTTCATGTAATATTATATATTGTATTATATTGTGAAGTATTATGTTATATATCACGAATACAACAATTTTGAACATAATTTTTGAAAATTATCTTTATTATGAAAAAAAAGAAAATCGGAAATTGCAACTCATTCAACTTCCCAACGGAAACTTCTATAATTGATCATAATTATATTCTCCTATTATATTTTGTAGTGTACATATATTTGCAGTTAAAGTTAAATTAGGAATCAGAGTTTGATCAACACGTCCCACACATGGGTCCCAAAATCCAGAAAAAAAACTCGGATATTAATTACATCTGCTGTGCGAATCCTGAGAGTTTTAAGGTTTCATTGGTTTTTTTTTTATGAATAACGACTGAATACTGACTATTTTTTTAAAGAATTTCACGAATTAAAAGAAACAAATTTCAATCAATTCCTTTATTTTAATTTATTTATTTATATTATCATTATTATACATTATTAAGCAAGTTTACCGATTCGAAAAAAAAAACAAAAACTTAATTTATAAACAAAATTACGGGCTCAATTTCTCAAATCGGCTGAGTATTCAAAGCGTTTCAGTGGTTATAAGTATAAAGTACATATTAGATGCATTTGTGCATTTGAGTACTGCAAAATATATGAATTTCTAAAAATTAAAATTAAATTAAGTTTAAAAATTAAAAATTCCATTTTTCAAAGGATTTTGAGCAAGAGCAGTAATTTTTTCTTCGAAAATTCCTCTTTTCTGCTGATTTGTAGGATTTAATTTTTAAGGGAAGGAGATCTGACATAAAAGTGAATAGAAGTTAATTTTAAATAAGTGAAGTAGTATGTAGACCGTTTTTGTGGATTCTGCATAGAAAATCAACCGGTAACCGAGTGAGCGATGCATAGAAATAAAGGCGGTTACCGACGGATGTACACATGAACTACCCTATCCATCTAGAAAAGTTAAATTTAAACCTGGTACGAAATGGTGCAGCGAACGATGACCTGCAAGTGGAGGAAAAAACCTGGTCGGCGGCAATGCTTTGAAACCATGACTCCTCGTAAAATGAAAACGACCGCCACCGTATTGCAGAACGGTTGTGAAAAAAAAAAACGCGGAAAGGTGTAATCTTGACTGATTTCTGCAAAGTTCGAGGCATTTGATGGATAGATGGGACCCTAAATATAAACGGGCTGCTATCAAAAGCCAATATATATCTACATTGAGGACGTGGACGTGTACAACAAACGGTGACATCATAGCCGCAGCTGGCTTCCATCGAAATTCTGCGCGACACGCCAAAAAGCAATCCGAGACTCCGAGCTTAGCCTCGAAAAGGGAAAAAAGCTAACGAGTACGCAGAAATGCGTGAAGTCAGTTGTTCGTTGTGCGTCAACGCTTTTTTTTACAACTAAAAAGTTTGCAGAAGAGTTTGTTGAGGATTTATAGCCGATCAGAATTTGGAATCAAAAATCAAAGTAGTCCTGGAAATCATTTCTATGGAAAACTGTAACGTTAAAACTGTTGAAACCGACTGTAACGTTTCTAATTCGAGTTATTCAGAATTATTAGAATTATTTATTCAGTTTATTTTATTTATTCAGAATTACTAGAATTATTTATTATTATAAAGTAGTATTATATAATTATTAGAATTATTTATTCAGTTTATTTTATTTATTCAGAATTACTAGAATTATTTATTATTATAAAGTTTTTATTAGAATTTTGTCGCTACGTTCTTCCAACGTTATTATTTTCCTATTGTATTATTTCTTAGAAGTATATGTTTGTTTTTTTTTGTTTTTTTAAGGTTATTACTTTATAATGCTTTATTAGAAGCATATAATTGTCTTTTTTATTTTTTATTTTTATTTTGTAGTCAAGTCCTTCATCTTCTAATTGAGCTACTGAGATGCTCTCTAAAATATCCAAAAATTAATATACGAAGATTTAAAAGTTTGAGGACAGGTAAGAGGTCCGCTGTGGCCGTACGGTCAATGGTTCGAAACCGCTCTACCGCCAACCAAACCTTTCATCCCTCCGCGGTCGATAAATTGATACCAGACGTGTCCGGGAGGAGAAAAGTGACTTTGGAGGCAAAACAGATTTGAGAAGTAGTTTCTTTCCCATTTTTTTCCACTTCTCCTCCTTAGGATTTAATCTTTTTTAAGCAACTTTTCCTAGAAATATTTTAATTATTATAATAATTAAAATATTTCTAAGTTGTTTAAAAAAAGGTGCGGTACAGTCGGTTAGAGGTCCGTTGTAGCCACACAGTCGAGGGTTCGAATCCGCCCTAGTGCTCACCAAGCCTTTCATCCTTCCGCGGTCGACAAATTGGTACCAGACCAGTCCGGAAGAATAAAAACACTGGCTTGACACATAGGCTGGCCTCTGCAAGTCATTTTATAGGCCAACACGCGTTCAAAAAACCCCAACGATTACGAATTGCAGTGAGACACGTTGGTGCATCCCAAGCGGATTGTCACGGCAGTGACTTTTACTTTTTCTCAAGTTTTCGAGAAGCAATACAGCCACTGCCGAACGCTGTGATAGCGGTTTTTAACCGATTTCCGCAATCGTGGACAAGATCAAAGCGAAAGAAAATGATTAATGGTGTAAAGCTTGGAAAGATTGAGGAACTCATTCGTATCCTTTTATCTGTGGCAAGGATAAAATTGTCTGCTGTACAAAATCTAAAAAAAGGCTAATATGTTTGGATCTGAGTGGGTGCAGCGCAGAAGGGTAGAGGTTCGACCGCGACCGTATGGTCCATGGTTCGAAACCGCCCCGTAGCCAGCAATGCCTTTCATCCGCTATAGGGTTTATAAATCAGAATCAGAATAGTATCAGAATTCTCTGGAAGAATAAAAGGGATGATTCTGGAAATTGGATACCAGCAAAGCCATATCTGTCATAGGTTCGGCTTGCGTTCAATAAACCTTGAATGATTTTGAATTAAAGGCGGTGGTACGGATTTAAAGTGGAGTATTCGTATACGGGATCATAGATTAAGGAGAGAGGGGTGATTCCGTCCATTTCTTGCTGATCGACGTAAAAACGGCCCCGAAGATGCGGCGCGTGCACACGGCTGGCGCGCTCCAATCGAAATCGTCGTAGAAAACAGCGCCCCGGAACGCTCGAGGCCGTATCTTCCGGGCCGTTTTTTACGGCAATTAGAAAGAAATAATCTCCATAATCTACTATCCCATATACGAATACTCCACCTGAAATCCGTACCACCACAGATTCGTGGGGGTGATGCCTTTAAACTCGGATCCCCTGCTGGTTTCAAAGCGAATTAATTGAGACCTGGAAGTTCTGTTTATACTTCCGCCAAAGCGGCTGAATTTACAGGAAGGAAAAAGAAAAATTCACACGAAAACAACATTGACATTCTGATTCTTTCAGTGATCTGTGACCATTTGTGTTTACTACTACGATCGGCACAATTTTCGCCAGCATGGTCAGTGATTTATGAGACCCAGTCCTAATCGGAATGTGAAGAAGACCATGTTGAGCTCACGCGAAGAAAACGGAAGAAAATTTGGAGAATGACGTATTGGTTTACCGGATACATATCCACTACGTTGGTGTTTGTCCCATTTTATGACGGGGCCCCTTTTCTGGATAAGTGATCCATTTCTCTTGGTGTAGCGCCTACTTAGAGAGGATGGTAGCTAGCTTCGTATAGTAGTGAATACTTGTTTAGAAGAATGTGTAACTAAGCTAATTTAACGCGAAAATCGACGGAATCGCCTGAAGGAAAGCGAAAATAAATCGTGTTGACCTATTGGGTGTCTTCACGGATGGCTTACTTGGAAAACTGAATAATAAGTCTTCCTTGGAGGCATCGCCCCACGAATCTGGGGTGGCGCGGGTTTCAGGTGGGTTATGCCTATACGGGGCCGTAGATCCGTAGATGATGGAAGTGATTCCGTCCATCTCACCCGAAATGCCGTAAAACCGGCCCGAAAGATGCGGCTTCGAGCGTTCCGGAGCGCTATTTTCTACAACGAGTTCGATTGGAGCGCGCTAGCCTTGTGCACCCGCCCACCTTCTGGGGAATTAGGAAAAAGTGGACGGAATCACCCCCCTCTCCATAATGTACTATCCCGTATACGAATCCTACACCTGAAATCCGTACCATCCCAGATTCGTGGGGTGATGCTTTTAATCCAGCATCGTTTTCATCTGATCGCTTCCTTCCATTCCGTTTCCCAGGATTCGTTGCTTGAGAAAAAAAAATCCACAAATTTTTTAGGTGACATTAACGAGTTCCAGACCCATAGACGAGTAGAGCTCTCAGGTGATCCCTTGTTGGTATCGCCAACACATCAGCCAACACCGTTGGCGGTTCCGCCTGATGGTAGGTAGGATGTCCTGGGAATGTCCACTATCCTAGTTTATTTAATATCAGTTCCTCTCCTAACGTGTAGCTAAACCATCTGCGCTTAGCTTTCGACGTACGTTCTGTTGGTTCACGGGGACAGGACCCTATTCTTGAGTCACTTGGATTTTGGAAGATATAGCGAAATCGGTCCAGGTAATTCTGACGACGAAACGACAACTGAACCATCGACTAAAAGACTAAAAGTGTAAAATTGAAAGTGTAGCATTGAAAAAAATTAGAAAAAAAATGTAAAAAAGAATGTTTAATGCTGAAGTTTTCTCATAGTCGACGAAGGTTAGGATGAATTACAGACGGGATTCCCGACAAGGTTCGCGATCCTGACGTATGGCTATGGTCCATGCGTATATTCTATTGAATGACTCTGACGGAACTCTGACGGAATACAGCGAATTTATGAGGTTGCACTTCATCCAGTGTTTTTCATATGCATTTGGAAATGATTGTTGTGTCCAATTTGTGTGAAAGAAAAAACTCAGGAAGCACGGCAGCTCTAATGGTCCTCACGGTCACGTACGGTAGTTCTAAATGTCCTTACGGTGACGTTTTTATGGATGAAAACGATTTAAGAGGTTTTCCGCCAGATTCTGATCCTTTCCTTTTAAAAACGGGTGATGTCCTGGTGCTAGAATTCTATGATTAGGGTGACGATAAAGGATAAAGTGTCTGGCGTTAATCAATCCGCTTGGGACCCGCGCCACCACGTTCACTTCAATTCAGAATCGTTTGAGGTTCACAAAAGTTAAAGGCATCACTCCACGAATCTGAGGTGGTGCAGATTTCAGGTGGAGTATTCGTATACGGGATGGGAGACTATGGAGAGGGGGGTGATTCCGTCAATATCTTCCTAATTGCCCTAAAAAACGGCCCGGAAGATGCGGCGCCGCACAAGACTGGCGCGCTCCAATCGAACCTCTTGTACAAAATGGTGCGCCAAAACGAATGAAGCCGTATCTTCCGGGCCATTTTTTACGGCAGTTAGGAAGAAATATACGGAATCACCCTCCTCTCCGTAGTCTCCCATCCCGTATACGAATACTCCACCTGAAATCTGCACCACCTCAGATTCGTGGGGTGATGCCTTTAACAGTCAAGAGAGTGACGTTTTTATCGCTTATCATCCAGGGGATATGGAATTGAAATCCTAAACAGCTTGACCTCTTAGAAAAACCTTTTCTTTTCTTTTTTTTTCCTCTCAAGGAAAATTTTCATGCATCAGATCAATCAGGCAGAACAAATATGCCTGTATTTGGACAAGTATTTATAATTAAAAAGAATACAAATAAAATAAATAAATGAAAGGGTAAAGGATAAAGTTTCTGGCGTTAATCAATCCGCTTGGGATCCGCGTTACCTCGCTCAATTCAATTCAAAATCCTTTGTGGTTCTATGAACGTGTAATTGGCTTATACACTGACTTGCGGGGGCAAGCCGATGTGTCAAGTCAGTGTTTTTATCCTCTCAGACAAGTCCCGTGCCAATTTATCGACCCCGGAGGGATGAAAGGCTTAGTGAGCACTAGGGCGGATTCGAACCTCCGTTCCGCTTCGTGCAGGAAGCGGAACCTCTAACCGCTACACTACATCCGCCCGAGGATGATCATAGTAGGAGCAGTCGATATAAGATCATACCGGAGTACTGTGCCATGTCAATCCCTTGATTCCTGCTGCTGGCTCTTTCGATAGAAGAATCCAAGGTGATTCTTCAACAATCCATGCGATTCGAGAAATTTTCCACGTGATAAATGAAACAAACAACACAACAATCTTCGGGTGCTTAAATTCTCAAAAAAAAAGAAGAAAAAGAAATGGTGAGTGAAATAAGTGATAAGTAAGATTTAGCTTTAGGGGAAAAAAGGAGTTCTTTAAGGAAGTAGATGGTGGATTCGGGAGGAATTTTCCACATAACGTAAGTGAACAACGCCCATTGTTACTTTTATTTTTTTTTGCTAACATTATGACAAAGGGTAAGAAAATTCCAGCAGTGACTTAACGAACGAACTCAAAGAGAGTGCGAAATGAGAAATTCGGCTATTGTGATGGGACATAAGAACAATAAGAAGATGTAAAAGTAGTAGATGTACTTTTGGCCACGCCCCCCATTGGCGAACGAACAAAGCCGTTGACGAGGAGGTTGCGTGACTGACCGACCGAACGTAGGCGAGATTTTTAAAACAATTCCTTCGAAAAGAGAGGAATTCTTGAGGATTTAACCAGCAAGTAAAGTAGTGAAGATGATTCCAGGACGTTTTCTTACGTCGAACGAAGACTTCTGTGCAGATTTTAAAATTCCCTCCATGAATCCAGACGATAACATTTGAACTAATCAGAATGTTCAACTTCTGATGAACCTCAGCATCATAAGATTTCGTATTGATTTTCTGCTGAGCTATACACAATGTTATTGATCGATTCTGTGGATTAATTTCGTCTCGCGGGAAATCGACTCTTTCAAAGCCTCAAATTTTCTTTTTTTTTCAATTCACAATTTAAGTGATCAAATCTCTCCACAACCATATCAGGGACAAACTCTAAGCGAACCTTTTTCAACCATTAACTTACAACGATAATATGAGAACTTGTCAGTTATAAATGTGAAGCGAGAGTTAAGATTCTTAAAATTTTTCATTACGAGTAAACTTTCAGCGTTGTTCGCTTTTGTCCGCTTCCAGAAAAAATTCAGAACATTTGAAGCACTCTCTTCTCTAATGCTCTAATTCTCCATACCATACCCCCAGAAAATGTCCCCATCCCATAGGAGGTTACATCCGAAATCTACGTAAAATCAAGAGTGGTCAAATCGTTGCGCTCACCTACATAAGTAACACTATTTGCAAGTGTATTTATGTTTTCTTGTTATGCCAACGAGGTTTAGGGGAAACTTTTTTATTGGCCTGACGTTTCGACAAACTCGTCTTTTTCAAAGGCCTGAAAATGGTTCGAGATCTTTGATACCACGCATATCCCATCAAACTCCTCCTCTCTCCTCGCCAACCTCCGATATTGTTCCAAGTACACCACACAAGACCTTCAAAAGGATAACAACTGACCAGTTTCACCGACTGGCGGGGTTGATAAACCGCCGCGTTCTTAACGATTGTCACCTCAGGCGAATGAGATCTACGCACTGCGCAGTATCCTTAAGTACTGGTGTCTGGATAACGTTAAAGGCAAGGCAAACTGATAAAGTCTTGAATTGAACTGATTTAAACGATATTTGATATCAATTATTTCCAAACTGAAAGGACGATTTTGGACTTGTCGGTTATAAATGTGAACCAAGAGCCACAACACACTGTCAACACGCTACAAGGTGGTACGGATTTCAGAAGAAGTATTCGTATACGGCACAGTAGATTATGAGGAGGAGAGTGATTCCTTCCATTTCTTCCTAATTGCCGTAAAAACGGCCCGGAAGATACGGTTTCGGGCGTTCTGGCGCACTTTTTTCTACAAGGAGTTCGAGTGGAGCGTGCCAGCCTTGTGCACGCGCCGCATCTTCCGGGCCATTTTCACGGCAATTAGGAAGAAATGGACGGAATCACCCCCTCTTCATAGTCTACTATCCCTTATAAGAATACTCCACCTGAAATCTGCACCATTTCAGATTCGTGGGGTGATGCCTTTAAGGAACTTCGTGCGGGGCAATCTTATAGCTCACAAAAATTGTTGGACAGCACTATTTCCCGTTGTTTTCAGCAGATCACCGATTGTAGCGTTGTGTGACAGTGTGTTGTGGCTCTTGGTTCAAATTTATAACCGACAAGTTCAAAATCGTTCAGTGTTTGGAAATAAGTGATATTAAATATCGTTTAAATCAGTTCAGTTTAGGACTTTATCAGTTTATCGTTCAGTTTTTTTTCAGCTTCACTGTCAATTTAGAACTAGAAGATATCGAAACGTTGACACTACACATTTATTTTTCTTCTTTTTTTTCTATTTTTCTATTTATTTTTCTTCTGCATATTTATGTTCTTAAATTCATCACTAAAATGTAATCATACACCTCGCATGAAACTTGAGGAAGGAGAATCGAGAAAAAAGTTCCAACTATGGATGAAAGAAAAGTTACTTGAATTCGAAAAATTCCGATTAAAAGGTGCAGATCGATGCCTTTAGGTGTAGTAATTGTTAAGGAAATGGAGTTATCGGTATTAGATAGATCACTTGTGAGAAGTTAAAAAAATAAAATAGCATGAGAACGAACGAAAAAAAAAAGAGTGATCATTTCTGAAAAGATCGGACTATCATCTGGATTCACTTCCAAATTTCCTACAACTACACGAACCGTAACCGATTTCATTTCAATTTCAGTGATTGATCTAACTCCTGCGATTGAGTTTTTAGCATGGATTAGTGGAGTTTCGAGAATCAGTCACCATATAAAAAATCGAAGCAAACCCAAATCTATTAATCGCACAATTTCACTTCCTATGCTAAGTCAATTAGGCATCATAGATTTGCTGTTTTCTTGTTTCTCTTATTTTCCCGGTTTTTTTTTCAGTATTTTTTTTTTCAAAAGCATAACAGTCAAAAGAGTGACAATTTCATGTTTTTCATCGCTTCTCATCCGGGGGACATGAAATTTTAATCCTAAAGAGCTGGACCTCTTAGAAAAACGTTTCTTCTCGAAAAGAAATTCCATCCATTAGGTCAATCAGGCAGAACAAAAAATATGCCTCTATTTGGTCAATTATTTATAAATAAAAGAAATACAAATTAAATAAATAAATAATAAATGTGAAAATACAACGAAAAACGTTAAGGTGGAAGGCTGATTCCAACTTTTGAAACAAGTATATGTTTACGTAAGTCCGCAAACACACACTGAACTATTTCTAGTTAAAGGTATCATTTTACCTAGAACCCTCATATAAAATTTCATATTTCGCCAGGACATCTTTTTTTGTAGTTCTGATGAATAAACATGGGCACTCGGCGGTAATATTTCAATTACCTGGACTTTTTGACATAAAATACGAAATAATAGGTAATAATATAATAATATATATGTATACATATAATAGTAATAGTAATCCTTTCAATTTTCTCATCTTAAGATTGTTTGTATATTAAGAATAAATTTAGTGATAAAAATTTGTTTCAAAAAAGTTAATTTCAAACGATTCAAAAATTCATCCGGAATTCAATTCAAAATTCAAAAATTTCAAAGAAATAAATCATTATCAACTTATTTATTTACGCTCAGTTTAAATTCTTGAATCAAAATTCAAAAATTTAAATTTGAAAGGAGAACGTTCGAAGTTGGCGACTGTTATTTTGACCTTGTAGATAACCGCACTAATTCGTTGCATATTAATAAGAATTTAATAATTATTTAATAATTTGATCTAATTTAGAATATTAATGAGAATTTAGAATTAATTTAATCAATTATTTAATAATTCAGTATGCTACCCTAATTAATTATGTATTAAACATTATACTAATAAATTACATATTATGCATTACATTAACTAATTATACAAATATTTATTATATTTAATGGGAATGAATGAACTTGAAGATCAGGA